>NC_132910.1:131259204-131596079 GCF_047675955.1 Chlorocebus sabaeus | reverse complement strand
CAACAGTCTTGGCAAAAAGCAGCCACAAACTGTGTGGCTATGTTCAAATACAACTTTATTTTATAGACACTGCAATTCATTTTTACATACTTTTTAATGTATCATATAGTATTAAAAAAAAAACAAAACAAACAAGAAAAAACTTTCAACCATTCAAAAAGGATGAAACCATTCTTTTTTCACAGGCTTTTCCAGAGTGGGAAAATTGACCAAGTTTGGCTCATGAGCCGTAGTTTGGCAACCTCTGTTCTAGACCAAGGTTTCTCATCTTCAGCACAAGCCACATCTTGGGGATGGATCATTCTTGGTTGTAGAAACCGTCCTGTGCATTGATAACGCATTTTAGCAGCATCCCTGGCCTCTAATCAGTACATGCCAATAGCACCCCTTAGACCTTGTCAAATGTGCACTGGTTGAGGACCATTACTAACCCAGTATGCACTGAGCATAAGTGATCCCCCACGTAAACTTTATTAACAGAGAATTAAGAGGGATTTTTCGCTCTATGCGAACACTGACTTCATCAGGGAATATTATAATTACTTTTGCTGCCATTTTAACATTCAGATAAATGTTAAGATAAATAAATTCCACATTTTTGTCATCACTTAAATCAATGTCAAGTCAATCTTTCAATCTATATATCTTTTAAGAGAATCCATTCACATTGCCTTTTTAGGCATATCGACATAAATAAAAATGGGATGTGTAGAATCATTTAAAATATGAAAGCAAAGGGTATGAATGTCTTCATAGCAATGCCTTTCATAATGTCTCCATTGTGAGTAGAGCAATTCCTGTCAATATCAGTTTAAGGTGGAAACTTATGAAGAGAAAACGGCTTAAGCATTATCAGATCTAAATTTTAGTGGCTTTCTGATATATTCAGCAAACAGGATTCTAAGTAAAACTTTATCTGCTTGGTACGGTCAAAAAATGTAAACACATAGAGAAGATTCTCTCTCTCTCTCTTTTTTTTTTTTTTTTTTTTTTTTTATGAGACAGAGTTTCACTCTTTTTGCCCAGGCTGGAGTGCAATGGCACGATCTCGGCTCACCGCAACTTCCGCCTCCTGGGTTCAAGCGATTCTCCTGCCTCAGCCTCCCGAGTAGCTGGGATTACAGGCATGTGCCACCACCCCGGCTAATTTTGTATTTTTAGTAGAGACGGGGTTTCTCCATGTTGGTCAGGCTGGTCTTGAACTCCCGACCTCAGGTGATCCACCTGCCTCGGCCTCCCAAAGTGCTGGGATTACAAGTGTGAGCCACCGCGCCCGGCCTGAAGATTCTCTCTCTCAATGAAGTAATTAAGTAAAAATAATTGATGAAATATAAAGCTACGAAAGCAAAGGCTGACATTTGCACATATGTATGTGTGTTTACATATATTTCTAAGAGTGAACTTCTGTGTGTTCCTCGTGGTTCCAACTGACTTGGGCAAAACAATTAGCACTAAATAAGTGCTTGTTAGTTGGTACAACACACATTGTGATATTAATGCTCAGATGACTTTCCCTTTTCATTTTTATCATTACTTCTAAATAACATTTTAAACAAGCTTTACATTTCAATGCTAATCCAATCATTTGTGAATAGATTAACGATTTTATTCACACATTCAATTAGTATCAATTAGTTCTGGCTACTGTGCTTGGTATTGGTGACTACCATAAAGTACAGAGAAAAATTTCCATCCTACACAATTTATATTCTATCAGCAGAGAGTTTTTGTTATGTCACTGTAAAAGTCTTCAGATTTAAGATCAGTAGTAAAGATTACTTAAAAATGGCAACCACCTTCCTCTTCTGTCTCTTTTCCGTTTTCCCTTTATTCTTTCATTCCATGTACCAAAATGAAATACTCCGTTTTTTTTCTTCTTCTTCTTTTCTTCCCTAGCTACTGGAGAAGCATTCACGCTTCTGTTTGGTGATCAAGGGATTAGCAGTGTTTAGGGTTGAATGAGGTTCTACATGCCCTATTGATGAGAACTGCAATACCAACGTAGTAAAATTCAGGAGAAAAAAATCCAGTCGGTATTATGTGATGCTAACCTATGCCAGCTTCAGAACATATTTCTCTTTTAAATAAATAGTCCTCAGATTGTGAACGTAACTTCTACAGCTTGATCTAAGGAGACGTTTTCTCCAGGGCAAACTAGAAACCATGTAATTATTTTATATATAACTTACAGAATTAAGAACACCACTCAGTGGTTCTCCAGAATTTTGGAGTAATTGAGGTCAACATGGAATCTTCTGGATGAGGGAATCTACCCACAACCAGGAAAATGTAATAGAAAATAAATGAAGAAACATGGTTCATTGGACAGTGAAAATCAATGATGGGGAAATGGACCATTTTTGCCTCAGACATTTTTCACTGCTCATTGAGTCCAGTTCATCTGCTTGTGGTTATTAACTTGGCAATTTTTCTACTTTGGTAAGTCGTCTGGTGTTAATTATGACCACCTGCTGTCAACTAACTACCCATGAGGCAACTCCACTCTGGTTGTTTTGGTGGATAAGAGATCAGTTTTTGAATTTCAATGAGTTTTTTTCTAGTAATATTTCTGTGAATATCAGTATGGAGAAAAAATCTTAGGAAATAAATTTTCAAATACATATTTTGATCATCTTAATGCATCAGATTGCTTTAGTAACGAGCTGTTTTCAGGACATTTTACACAGTGTTCTTCTCTCATGTCAATAATGAAAGATACTATCCATTTTAGTCTTCATTGTCTATAATGACTTTTGCCACATTTCTCCTTCAAAAAGCAGGTGCTATAGGCTGAGATGTTTGACAACCAATTGTGACACTGATTAAAACACCTTTTTTTTTTTTTTTTTTTTTTTTAGAAGAGATGGCCTAGTTGTATATTATTCGTGAGTAAGGTCTGTAAAGGTTCTTTATAGCAGACGACATTTATTTATAAACCAGGTAAAGTGGGATTATGAAGTCTTCAGAATCCCTTATGAAGTCTTTAGAATCCCTACCTTTTTCTGTATATCAACCTTTAAGAACCTATACTGTCTGGAACATAATGGTGAGGAAAGAGTTGCTAAGATGTTTAATGTACTTTAGAAATGTTTGCTTGCTACCCTGGAGGACTCCCACGTAGAAACTTCTCAGTGATCCATATTTGTTCTCTAGTCTTGGACTCATCAAACTATCACTCAGTAGGCACCGGAGGAGGGGATGTTATCTGTTTCTCCTCCCATGACACACTCATTATGAGGCAAGGCCTAGGGTTATGTTTATCTTCCCTCAAGAAATGCTTGTAAGTAACATGGATGAGCGCTTTTCAGGTCTTGGACTTAGATGTGAAGGTGCTATTATTTCACAACAGCCCAAGGAGTAGCCTGAGGGAAGTAACCCAGGGCGAAGTGTCATGGTCTACTTTTTAAGTTAATAAAACTCCAGCTTCACGGAGCTCCCTCCAAGATGTCTCCAGAGCCCGTATTGCCCCCGGGTCTCAGCATCACTCTTGTTGGTAGTCATTCATCCATAGTAAACCTAAGAGTACAACTGAGTTTAGAATCAAGATATTTTTCCAGCATATTTTACAGAATAGTGACATTTATTGTGATTCTCACTTGGGATGAGTAAGCATTCAAAGGTAATTAAGTCGAGAAGCAAAATATGTTATTTTTATTCTGTCTTCATTTACGTTCTTAAATTATTTTTGGGATTACGACCTCAAGAATAACCAGAATTTTTTATTTTTTCCAATTCTCCTAAAGTTTTTAGGTTGATTTTAAAAAAGAAAGGCATATCATAAATAATTTTATGATACATATTTTCCAAGAATCAAACATTCATTTAGTACCTAGAATGTGTTGGCATTATAGATATAATTTATATTTGTTCAGAAATTTTCCTTGCCATTCTGTAGCCTATGATCTATTTAAGAACAAAGAGAATGTGTAGAGCACAGGGCAAGTTCTTAATGAGTGACTCCGATGATTGGACAGAATGTCAAGGAATAGCATGCTCACCTTGCATCTGTTCAGTGAAGAGATGAGGTTGAAGAACAGTTTTTAGACCAATAGAATGCTCGAAGATGAGTATTTGACATAAAAAGAAAAATTTACTAAGATATTCACCTCCGTACTTCACACTTATCACAGAAATGAAAATTTGAAAAAGCTGAATCAGCTTCTAAACATTTCTTCATTAATCAGGAACTAATAATTTGATTACAGGGGGGAAGTATGTGAGAACTATGCCTGATTCTGGATCTCAGATGTTAGAGTTGGTAATCTGAAAATTCAAGTCAGTGATCACTTTGCTGGGAGAAACTATTCATTCAAATGAAGAAACATAACTCACTGAAACAGACTATTAGAATTACTATTAGAAACATAAACAGAATTCAGATGTCAAGAACTGGGAATAGTATGAGTCTTCACTATACTTGCAAGCTAACAGGTTAGACTGCCACAGTTTAATGAGTGCTGGCAAAAGACTGGAGGCTTCTGGGTCAGAAGTAAAGAACAGTTGATTATTCATACGAATAGCAGCAGCTAGTGTTTCAGCATTTGAATTGGTTCCCCGAAACCAGTATAGGTGCAAACGGGGCCATGTGACACCTTCTCATGCAATGCATTGTGTTACTGGAGAGGAATCCTCAACCTAGAAAATCTGAATCTTCTATATAGGAAATAAACAACCTGCATTCTGCTCCAAATGGAGGAATTATCTCTGTTTTCAAAACATTCACTACATAAACAACCTTGAAAGAATAATCCAGAAAAAAGACAGTTGATATCTCTGCTCATAAGACATGCAGCAACACAATAAATCCATGAAGATTTATCTCTCAAAATCAAATTAATAGTTAACATTTATAAGCATCATCTCCTTAAGCATTTCACATGTGTTGATGGAATATGAATAAGCAACCTATGAGGTCGCTGTGGTTTTTCACATTTAAAAGCGACTTTTCTTTAAGGACACAGGTGGAAAATTGAAGCAAAGAGGTTTCAGCAACTATCCCCAAAGTTAAACAACTTTGCATTGTTGAAACTAAACTGAGAGCCTGTTCTCATTACTATCAGTTTCATCTGATGAAATGCATCTCCTACCACCATAGATACTAGTCATGTAGCCATGGGTGACTCACATAATTCATACAGGTTAAACTAGAAGATGGAAAACTAGGGCTCTGCTTGAAAAAAGAATAGGATTATCTATATACTTGGATTCAGATCTGTCTCTGTGGTTTTTCAATCCCGAATATAATGCCTGCTCCAGGTTTCCAGAATTCAAGGACAATACTGTCTTTAGGCTTTCTTAATGGGCCATGGTAACACAATATTGGATTGAACATCAGGAAATCTGGGTTCTAGTCTGACTATATTATCACATAAAAATATTTTCTCCATATTGGGTCTGAGATTTCTTATATGTGATACAAATAGTGATCTCTAAAATCATTCTAAGTCTACATTCAAAGAGATTGTGCATCTCTCCTGATTCTGACATTCAAAATTCTGCCACTATGACAATGTTAGATGCTTAGTAGACTATCTGAATTTTTTTATTATTATACTTTAAGTTCTAGGGTACACGTGCACAATGTGCAGGTTTGTTACATATGTATACTTGTGCCATGTTGGTGTGCTGCACCCATTAATTCGTCATTTACATTAGGTATATCTCCTAATGTTATCCCTCCCCCCACCCCACAACAGGCCCCAATATGTGATGTTCCCCACCCTGTGTCCTAGTGTTCTCATTGTTCAATTCCCACCTATAAGTGAGAACATATGGTGTTTGGTTTTTTGTGCTTGCAATAGTTTGCTGAGAATGATGGTTTCCAGCTGCATTCATGTCCCTACAAAGGACATGAACTCATCCTTTTTTATAGCTGCATGGTATTCCATGGTGTATATGTGCCACATTTTCTTAATCCAGTCTGTCACTGATGGACATTTGGGTTGGTTCCAAGTCTTTGCTATTGTGAAGAGTGCCGCAACAAACATACATGTGCATGTGTCTTTATAGCAGCATGATTTATAATCCTTTGGGTATATACCCAGTAATGGGATGGCTGGGTCAAATGGTCTTTCTAGTTGTAGATCCTTGAGGAATCACCACACTGTCTTTCACAATGGTTGAAGTAGTTTAACTCCCACCAACAGTGTAAAAGTGTTCCTATTTCCCCACATCCTCTCCAGCACCTGTTGTTTCCTGACTTTTTAATGATTGCCATTCTAACTGGTGTGAGATGATATCTCATTGTGGTTTTGATTTGCCTTTCTCTGATGGCCAGTGATGATGAGCATTTTTTCATGTGTCTGTTGGCTGTATGAATGTCTTCTTTTGAGAAGTGTCTGTTCATATCCTTTGCCCATTTTTTGATGGGGTTGTTTGTTTTTTTCTTGTAAGTTTGTTTAAGTTCTTTGTAGAATCTGGATATTAGCCCTTTGTCAGATGAGTAGACTGCAAAAGTTTTCTCCCATTCTGTAAGTTGCCTGTTCACTCTGATGGTAGTTTCTTTTGCTGTGCAGAAGCTCTTTAGTTTAATTAGCTCCCATTCGTCAATTTTGGCTTTTGTTGCCATTGCTTTTGGTGTTTTAGTCATGAAGTCCTTGCCCATGCCTGTGTCCTGAATGGTACTGCCTAGGTTTTCCTTCTAGGATTTTTATGGTTTTAGGTCTAACATTTAAGTCTTTAATCCATCTTGAATTAATTTTTGTATAAGGTGTAAGGAAGGGACCCAGTTTCAGCTTTCTACATATGGCTAGCCAGTTTTCCCAGCACCATTTATTAAATAGGGAATCCTTTCCCCACTTCTTGTTTTGTCAGGTTTATCAAAGATCAGATGGTTATAGATGTGTGGTATTATTTCTGAGGGCTCTGTTCTGTTCCATTGGTCTATATCTCTGTTTTGGTACCAGTACCATGTTGTTTTGGTTACTGCAGCCTTGTGGTATAGTTTGAAGTCAGGTAGTGTGATGTCTCCAGCTTTGTTCTTTTGGCTTAGGATTGTCTTGGCAATGCAGGCTCTTTTTTGGTTCCATATGAACTTTAAAGTACTTTTTTCCAATTCTGTGAAGAAAGTCTTTGGTAGCTTGATGGGGATGGCATTGAATCTATAAATTACCTTGGGCAGTATGGCCATGTTCATGATATTGATTCTTTCTATCTGTGACCATGGAATGTTCTTCCATTTGTTTGTGTCCTCTTTTATTTCACTGAGCAGTGGTTTGTAGTTCTCCTTGAAGAGGTCCTTCACATCCCTTGTAAGTTGGATTCCTAGGTATTTTATTCTCTTTGAAGCAATTGTGAATGGGAGTTCACTCATGATTTGGCTCTCTGTTTGTCTGCTATTGGTGCATAGGAATGCTTGTGGTTTTTGCTCATTGATTTTGTATCCTGAGACTTTGCTGAAGTTGCTTATCAGCTTAAGGAGATTTTGGGCTGAGATGATGGGGTTTTATAAATAGACAATCATATGTCATCTACAAACAGGGACAATTTGACTTCCTCTTTTCCTAATTGAATACTCTTATTTCTTTCTCCTGCCTGATTGCCCTGGCCAGAACTTCCAATACTATGTTGAATAGGAGTGGTGAGAGAGAGCATCTCTGTCTTTTGCCAGTTTTCAAAGGGAATGCTTCCAGTTTTTGCCCATTCAGTATGATATTGGCTGTGGGTTTGTCATAAGTAATTCCTATTATTTTGAGATACGTCCAATTAATACCTAATTTATTGAGAGTTGTTAGCATGAAGGGCTGTTGAATTTTGTCAAAGGCCTTTTCTGCATCTATTGAGATAATCATGTGGTTTTTGTTGATGGTTCTGTTTATGTGATGGATTAAGTTTACTGATTTGCATATGTTGAACCAGCATTGCATTTCAGGAATGAAGCCCACTTGATCATGGTGGATAAGCTTTTTGATGTGCTACTAGATTCGGTTTGCCAGTATTTTATTGAGGATTTTTGCATTGATGTTCATCAGGGATATTGGTTTAAAATTCTCTTTACTTGTTGTGTCTCTGCCAGGCTTTGGTATCAGGATGATGCTGGCCTCATAAGATGAGTTAGGGAGGATTTCCTCTTTTTCTGTTGACTGGAATAGTTTCAGAAGGAATGGTACCAGCTACTCCTTGTACCTCTGGTAGAATTCGGCTGTGAATCCGTCTGGTCCTGGACGTTTTTTGGTTGGTAGGCTCTTAATTATTGCCTCAATTTCAGAGTCTGTTATTGGTCTATTCAGGGATTCAGCTTCTTCCTAGTTTAGTCTTGGGAGGGTGTATCTGTCCAGGAATTTATGGATTTTTTCTAGATTTTCTAGTTTATTTGTATAGAGGTGTTTATAGTATTCTCTTATGGTAGTTTGTATTTCTGTGGGATTGGTGGTGATATTCCCTTTATCATTTTTTATTGCATCTATTTGATTCTTCTCCCTTTTCTTCTTTATTAGTCTTATTAGTGGTCTATCAATTTTGTTGATCTTTTCAAAAAAGCAGCTCCTGGATTCATTGATTTTTTGAAGAGTTTTTTTGGGTCTCTATCTCATTCAATTCTGCTCTGATCTTAGTTATTTCTTGCTTTCTGCTAGCTTTAGAATGTGTTTGTTCTTGCTTCTCTAGTTCTTTTAATTGTGATGTTAGGGTGTCAATTTTAGATCTTTCCTGTGTTCTCTTATGGGCATTTAGTGCTATAAATTTCCCTCTACACACTGCTTGAAATGTGTCCCAGAGATTCTGGTATGTTGTGTCTTTGTTCTCATTGGTTTCAAAGAACATCTTTATTTCTGCCATCGTTTCGTTATGTACCCAGTAGTCATTCAGGAGCAGGTTATTCAGTTTCCATGTAGTTGAGCAGTTTTGAGTGAGTTTCTTAATCCTGAGTTCTAGTTTGATTTTGATTGCACTGTGGTCTGAGAGACAGTTTGTTTTAATTTCTGTTCTTGTACATTTGCTGAGGAGTGCTTTACTTCCAACTACGTGGTCAGTTTTGGAGTAAGTGTGATGTGGTGCTGAGAAGAATGTATATTCTGTTGATTTGGGGTGGACAGTTCTGTAGAAGTCTATTAGGTCTGCTTGGTGCAGAGCTTAGTTCAATTCCTAGATATCCTAGTTAACTTTCTGTCTCGTTGATCTGTCTAATGTTGACAGTGGGGTGTTAAAGTCTCCCATTATTTTTGTGTGGGAGTCTAAGTCTCTTTGTAGGTCTCTTAGAACTTGCTTTATGAATCTGGGTACTCCTGTATTGGGTGCATATATATTTAGGATAGTTAGCTCTTGTTTAATTGATCACTTTACCATTATATAATGGCCTTCTTTGTCTCTTTTGATCTTTGTTGGCTTAAAGTCTGTTTTATCAGAGACTAGGATCACAACTCTTGCCTTTTTTTGTTTTCCATATGCTTGGTCCATCTTCCTCCATCCCTTTATTTTGAGCCTATGTGTGTCTCTGCACGTGAGATGGGTCTCCTGAATACAGCACACTGATGGGTCTTGACTCTTTATCCAATTTGCCAGTCTGTGTCTTTTAATTGGAGCATTTAGCCCATTTACATTTAAGGTTAATACTGTTATGTGTGAATTTGATCCTGTCATTATGTTAGCTGGTTATTTTGCTCATTAATTGATGCAGTTTCTTCCTAGCATCGATGGTCTTTACAATTTGGCATGTTTTTGCAGTGGCTGGTACCTGTTGTTCCTTTCCATGTTTAGTGCTTCCTTCAGGAGCTCTTGTAAGGCAGGCCCGGTGGTGATAAAATCTCTCAGCATTTGCTTGTCTGTAAAGGATTTTATTTCTCCTTCACTTATGAAGCTTAGTTTGGCTGGATATGAAATTCTGGGTTGAAAATCCTTTTCTTTAAGAATGTTGAATATAGGCCCCCACTCTCTTCTGGCTTGTAGTTTCTGTGGAGAGATCTGCTGTTAGTCTGATCGGCTTCCCTTTGTGGGTAACCCGACGTTTCTCTCTGGCTGCCCTTAACGTTTTTTCCTTCATTTCAACTTTGGTGAACCTGACAATTATGTGTCTTGGAATTGCTCTTCTCGAGGAGTGTCTTTGTGGCGTTCTCTGTATTTCCTGAATTTGAATGTTGGCCTGCCTTGCTAGGTTGGGGAAGTTCTCCTGGATAATATTCTGCAGAGTGTTTTCAAACTTGGTTCCATTCTCCCTGTCACTTTCAGGTACACCAATCAGACGTAGATTTGGTCTTTTCACATAGTTCCATATTTCTTGAAGGCTTTGTTTCTTTTTAGTCTTTTTTCTCTAACTTCTCCTCTCACTTCATTTCATTCATTTGATCTTCAATCACTGATACCCTTTCTTGCAGTTAATCGAATCAGTTACTGAAGCTTGTGCACACATCACGTAGTTCTCATGCTATGGTTTTCAGCTCCATTGGTTCCAAGATGGCTGAATAGGAACAGCTCTAGTCTGTAGCTCCCATTGTGAGTGACGCACAACACGGGTGATTTCTGCATTTCCAACTGAGGTACGGGGTTCATCTCACTGGGGCTTGTCGGACAGTGGGTGCAGGACAGTGCGTGCAGTCCACTGAGTGAGAGCTGAAGCGGCGCGAGGCATTGCCTCACCTGGGAAATGCAAGGGGTCAGGGAATTCCCTTTCCTAGCCAAGGGAAGCTGTGACAGACAGCACTTGGAAAATCGGGTCACTCGCACCTTAATACTGTGCTTTTCCAAGGGTCTTAGCAAACAGCACACCAGGAGATTATATCCTGCACCTGGCTCGGAGGGTCCCATGCCCACAGAGCCTCCCTCATTGCTAGCACAGCAGTCTGAGATCTAACTGCAAGGCAGCAGAGAGGCTGGGGGAGGGGCGCCCACCATTGCTGAGGCTTGAGTAAGTAAACAAAGCGGCCTGGAAGCTTGAACTGGGTGGAGCCCACCGCAGCTCAAGGAGGCCTTCCTGCCTCTATAGACTCCACCTCTGGGGGCAGGGCATAGCTGAACAAAAGGCAGCAGAAACCTCTGCAGATTTAAATGTCCCTGTCTGACAGCTTTGAAGAGAGCAGTGGTTCTCCCAGCATGGAGTGTGAGATCTGAGAACAGACAGACTTCCTCCTCAAGTGGGTCCCTGACCCCCAAGTAGCCTAACTGGGAGGCACCCCCACTAGGGGCAGACTGACACCTCACACGGCCGGGTGTCCCTCTGAGGCGAAGCTTCCAAAGGAATGATCAGGCAGTAACATTTGTTGTTCAGCAGTATTCACTGCTCTGCAGCCTCTGCTGTTGATACCCAGGCCAAGGGGGTCTGGAGTGGACCTCCAGAAAATTCCAACAGACCTGCAGCTGAGGGTCCTAACTGTTAGAAGGAAAACTAACAAACAGAAAGGACACCCACACCAAAACTCCATCTGTACGTCACCATCATCAAAGACCAAAGGTGGATAAAACCACAAAGATGGGGGAAAAAACAGAGCAGAAAAGCTGAAAATTCTAAAAATCAGAGCACCTCTCCCCCTCCAAAGGAGTGCAGCTCCTTGCCAGCAATGGAAGAAAGCTGGACGGAGAATGACTTTGACGAGTTGAGAGAAGAAGGCTTCAGACGATCAAACTTCTCTGAGCTAAAGGAGGAAGTTCGAACCCATTGCAAAGAAACAAAAAACCTTGAAAAAAGATCAGACGAATGACTAACTAGAAGAACCAGTGTAGAGAAGTCCTAAAATGACCTGAAATATTAACTATATTAAGGAACAAAGCCTTTCTAGCACAAGAAAGATTATTACCATGGTCATGCTAATTGACCAGAAGGCTCCCAAGCTGAGCTTGGGTATAGTTTCAGAATTCCTTCAGTAGAATTTCAGGAAGCTACTGGATATTGATTAGAATTGTTCTGTGAGATAAAAGTACTTTCTGTCCCCTTTGGAAGATATTCTAGATCAACACTCTTGAATTACTAAAATTAATAGAATCGTTCTGAAGAAATGGAACGTTTTTCTGTTCACTTATTATTTTTTTTTAATGGGGAAGTTCTGGGATGAAGAAGACTGTGGCTCCCTTGAAGGAACTTAGAGTCAAGTGTGAAAGAAGACATATGAGTCAAATCATGTGATATAGTGAGTTAAATGCTATAACATGGATATTTATAATTAGTGGAGATGATCAAAAGAAGGGACACATCAAATGTGCTTAGCAGAAGATTCAGAGAAGAAAAATTAGATAGGAGAGTTTATTAATTGGCCTAAGGAAGACAGTATTTCAACCATAGAAAATATATCAGAGGAAAACAGCAAGCTGGATAATTTCATATGCCTGGTACGGAGAGGGCAAAGCCAGCAAGCAACAAAGATGAGGCCTGGTCTATGGTGAGAACTTGCATGCCATCGATACTACAGGAAATGGCAAGTAAGTGGTATTTTTAGAAACAAAGAGTAACATAACCACATTTTGATTTTATAACACTTCTTCTGCCTGGGAACATGATGAAAGATATTTTAAAAAGGATAGAAACAGAAGCTGGGAACTAGTTAAGAGATTATTATGAGGCCAGGTGTGGTGATTCACATCTGTAATCCCAGCACATTGGGAGACCAAGACAGGAGGATCACTTGAGGCTGGGAGCTCAAGACCCCCTGGGCAACAAGCATGACCACATCTCTAAAATAAAATAAAATAAATAAATAAATAAATGTAAGTAAAAAACAGCAACACTATGTAGTTGGGTGGGGTGGCACATGCCTGTAGTCTTAGCTACTCGGGAGACTGAGGCGGCAAAACTGCTTCAGTCCAAGAGGTCAGGACTGCAGTAACCTGTGATAATGCCACTACACTCCAGTCTGGGTGACAGAGTGGGACCCTGCCTCAAAAAATAATAAAATAAAATAAAATAAATAAATAAATAAAAGGTGATTGTAACCATCTAAGAGAGAGATGCACGGAGTTTGACCTTGGGCAGAAGTCATAGGAATGAAGAGCACATGGCTTGAGAATCATTTAACTATCCTAGGCTCCTAGCAGACACTGGGAAAGGAGGGAGAGAAGAATTGAGGAAGATAAATTTCTGTCACAAGTAACTGAGTGTTTGGTAGAATTACCAACCAGGAGAGAGCATAAAGCAAAAGGATAAAATCTGAGACCCAAGTTAAGGAGAAATATGACAAACTTGATTATGGATGTGTCAGTATTAAGGTATTGAGAACCCACCAAGAAGACATAGCTGACAGAAAAATGGATTTGCAGATCTGGGCTCTGAGAGGTGTTTCATACTACAGAATTGCTTCAGAAAAATAATAGTTTTAAGGTTAAGAACTAGGAACTGTATTTTCTAAATTCCAAAGGAAAGCAATATTTCAAGAAATAAGGAGTGTTGAGAAATTAATTAATAGGATGAGAAAATACCCTACCTGGTAGTTAGCAGAAATTCCCTGGTGATCTTAGCCAGAACTGTTTTTTTTGTTGTTGTTTTGTTTGTTTTTTCCTGGAGTTTTGGTGAAGAGGTGAAGTTTGGAATGGGCATGAGATTGAATAAAAGTGAACATTGTGGTCCACTAGAGCTACATTTAAATTGGGATGGTTTGTGTGAAATCAACAGAAATCCAACTCAAAATAGCTTTTTGATGAGGAGAGTTATGATATTACCTAACAGGAATTTAGAGGCAATGTAGGCTCTGGCGTTACTTAATTCAGCATTTCAGTGTAACCAGGGTATTTCTCTTTGAGCTTTGCCATCTTCACCAAGCCTCATCCTAAAACTGATTCCCTAATGGCTTGAAGGCGGATTGTAGGCACAAAGTTTAATTTACTTATATTTCAGAAAGAGATGGAGAGAAGCTGACACACCAGCATGGACTATACACTGAGTTCCTCCATTTTTTAAATGCAAACTTTAAAGACATATCTACCCTAGTCCAATAACAATAACTAGAGAAAATTCAAGTGCTGTTAGAGAGAATCCACCTCTGAGGTTGGTTCTAATGGAGAGCTGAACAAAATTAGAGTTCCATCAGTAAAAAGGAGGGATAGCAACATGTTGGGGAGGCAATCAAGAGTGTCCATTTTAAGCGATGAGGGGGAGAAGAAACGGACCCCTAGTGGAAGGGGAAAGATACACAAGTCACTGCATATTGTGCTGTCTTTTGTTCTTTTCCCTGTGGTTGTTTTGTGAGATTTGAGCCTATTTCTTCATGGAAGAAATATGTCAAGGAGGGGGAGGTTGAAGGTGGAGTAGAGAGAGTGTGGTCTCTGGAATAAAGCCTCAGGGCTGACAAGGGCTGATGGGTGCATAGCACAGCAGAGATCGCCAGTGGGGAGGAAGGACTGATGGCCTGCAGATGTATTTAAGGTTTGGGGGAAAGTTGGAATGATGTGAAATTCCTGACCCCTGATGGCCTTTATTTTTCCTGTAAAGCCGAAAGGGGCAATTGCCATTTGGGAAGAGTGATGGGCAAATGGGTACTAAGCAATAATAATAATAATAAAAAAGTTCTCTTTGCTTCCACTTGTAATCTGTCTTCCAGCTCTAAGTCTGCGTGTCAGTGACACCCTTCACCTTCCTGCCGTGCTCTTTGCCCCACCCTGTCTCACAGTTTTGCTCTTGGGCCACTTTGGTGCGATCAGCTTGAATCCCGTGCCCTTCCCTTCCTGCTTTAGCGCCTTCTGCCTCCTCTAATTTCCTGCTCTTTGTCCCCTTTGATTTCCCTCTGGGGCTTTCTGCTCACATCCATATTTCTCCACTGCCTTCTGTCATGACCTTCAACCCCCTTGTCTGAGAGAAAGCTGAAGATCCCGTTTGAAGAGGTTGAAAATAATCTTATTTTATCCAAAATAGCTTACTACAAGGAAAAAAAAAAAAGGTGGAGGGACCCTGGCTTTAAGACAGTGTAGCCAAAAATACCATCAAAGTAACTTTTCTCAATGTTTTTGTTATAGTGCTATTATTATTTAGCACTTGAGAAATGATGTGTTTAAAGAATGGTAAGATATTTATTGGCACACATTCAAATAGATTAAAATAAAATTTCATGTCAAAATAACATATTTAGTGATTACAGCATTAGGTAACTATCTAATGCTCTCATTTTCCCCATCAGTTCGCAACTTTAGTTTTACTCAAAATGAATGGCAATCCACATGAGTAATTTCCTCATTTGCCTAAAGTATTTACTAGTAGTAGAGTAAAATCTTTGACTATTTTCCATAGGGTTTTCATTTGGGCAAATTCTACTTTCAATATGACATTGTAGAAACAGCTGGATATTTCAGTTCATAAAGTGTTTTTGAAATAGACAAAGGACAAAATTTTGGAGTGGGCCCATTTTGCTCTCTTTTTATAGGAAATGGACATAGACTTATTCTCCTTTCACTGGTGGCATGACCTACATAAATTGTGTGTGGCTGTGATTTTCTCATTTTCCCCAGTGAGAGGGAAAAAGTTCCCCTCCCCCATTGCCCTCCTGCTGCCACAAAAGGGGAAAAAACTGATCACAGGAGCTTTGAATACAATTTTTGTTGAGCTTGTTTTTTTCCTCACCTTAGGTGACCAGATCGATAGACCATCCAGCAGCTGAGAAAATATCAGATGACTGGCATACAGCCAGAGGCAGTTTCTCTTGTGCAGCAAGAGTCCATTCTGATATCACAGAATTGGAAATAAATGGTATATAAGGAGATACTCATATCTCAATAAATTTTAAAAGGAAATGCAGATGTTAAAATGAGTCATAGTAACACTAATGTCAGAATTACTTTTCCACAAAAATCAATGTAATAACACAGAATTTCCAAGGCCATGAGAAGTTTCCCATATTTAAAAGTTATTTGTCTGTGTGAATGGTTATTAATATATAATACCTGCCATGTGGTCAACGCTACTCTACTGGGCTGTGATAAAGATGGCTGCTCCCATGCCTATCCTTTTTACAACAAGTGGCTTATGTACACTGGCTATCAAAATTGAACATCTACCATAAAAACCAGTATATTGCAAACCAGTTGGAACATCTACCATAAAAACCAGTATATTGCAAAGCAGTTTTTCCTCTTCCCTTCCTGTCTGCATAAGAGACTTAGTTCATGAAACTTGACTAACTCTCAGAAAGGAGAGGGGACTGATATGTCCAACCTTCTTCTCCATTCCAGAAACTTTATTCCCCCATTCCGATATCCATTTATTTAAGAGCATTTGTTGAGCTTCTATATTAATAAGGCACCACAGAAACAAACAAACAAATGAACAAATAAAATAATAGTCACAAAAATCTCAGGGAGGTAGGAATATTAAAGCCAGCTTCTGGGCCCAGAATATGCATCTATATCGTATTCATTTGACTTTTACTAGTTCGTTTTTGTTTTTTAAAAACTAAGTTGTTACTTTTCTGGAAAGTCTTAGTTGACATCATTGCCATTGCTCTTCTAAAATATTCTGTGAAAAGTGTCTTCTTTACGTGTTTTTGTGTTCTGATTATACCATAATTTGTAGGGAAAATAATAATAGCAACAGCAATCAACATGTATTGTTCAATACATCATGCGTAGCAGTAAGTACTCTATCTGCACTCTTTCATTTAATGCTGGCAACAACCACGTCCTCGGTGAGACTGCCACTCAGTTCTCTGTGGACATGTGAGCAATACGTGGGACTCAGAGTGTCCCCTGGAAGGTGAGCCTTTCTTAGCTGCCTCAACACTGCAAACCGTTCCAGGACTGGCAGCACTGTCAAGGAGGCCTCAGCCCACGCATTTGGTCACCACATCAAACCCTGGAGGAAAAATGAGTGGATTGGTGGCTGAACCCTTACACCTTCCAATGTGAGCTGACTATCCACCTTCCTGTAAATATGAGTCTCTCAGGATTGTGCTGTAATACCTGAAGTCCCTGTTTATCTCAGTTACGTTAAAAAGGTTTTCCAAATTTCTTCAGCTACTTCGATCACTCTCTAGAATTCATCTTTCTAGCATTTGTGGGCATTAAGGAAGGGATTACTTGTTATTGAATGCCGATTGCAGGCACTGTTTTATTTGATATTCGTATCTACCCTGTGAAATAATGCTAGTATCCTCATTTTATATGAAAGGAAACTGAGGCAGAGTGGGATAAAGCACCTTGTCCAGGATTCACAACAGAAAATGGTTGTGAGCAGGATTCACACCAGCACTGTCTGACTCCAAAGCCATTGCTGTCTTTACCATTACATACCCCTCAGCTTTCCCATGCAACAAGGCTGGCAGTGGCTCCACATGTACTCAGAATGAATGTAAGTTGCAGGCCCTGTGCCTAGTCTCACCATATAAGAAGTTCCTTGAAGGCAGAGAATGTCTGGTGCTTCACTGACCTATGCCTATAGTTCTGCATGCAGAGGGTAGCCCGTACATATCCATGACTCCCTGACAAACCAGCAATAGCTTTCCTGTGGTTTACATCAATTCACTTGAATTTAAAATTCCAGGGGAAGAAAATGTGGCCCTTCCCAGAAATCCTTGAAGTATGCTAACTCCAGTAACTTCTATATGTCATTAAGAAAGAGTGTGCTTTATGGACTGAAACTTGAAAACAATTGAGCATCTGGTAAAAAGTGAAGGATACTGAGTTCAAAAATTCTAGAACTAAACCTAACTTCACAAGCACTAGAAATGATACACCTACATTTCCTAAAATGGCAAGTATACTGGTTTTTTGTACCTATCATAAAGATATTGCAAATTAACCTTGCATACGTAGATATATCCACTGTACCTGACTTGACTATGTCCTTGAACAGAAAAGAGACTCATTTTCTAATTTTTCTCATATTTAATACTAAATGTTCTATATTATATATGTGTATAATGTGTACAGATATATTAAAATAAATATATAGAGAGAGATATGTGTATATCATAATGACAAACAGGTCTATTCCAAAGGATATACCTATTTGAAATTTATAGATAATGCTTTTTTAATGATCTGAAGTGGGCAGTTTTAGTATTTTCTGTTATGAAAAATGATTTTAAGAATACCTCCACAATGTACATTCATCAGACAATTTAAAATGTTGTTAATAAGCAATTAAAGTATCTTTGGTATTCAGACGCTGAATCCATTTGTCAAAGATAAGTTCATCTTAATGTTTTAGAGTGTGCATTATATCTACCTCATTCTTATTCCAGGAACTATGCCAAAATTGTCTCTTCAAAGGAGAAAAATAAGAGGCATAAATATTGCCTTGAAATACGACAGAATGCAAGAACTTTTGCTCTCCCAGTAGAACAGTTTTATAAGAATTGAGGCTAATTTCTTAATCTTCAGCAATGCAGATATCGATCTTTAATCTCATGAAGATTGTAATTCCTTGCCAAGGTGAGCACTTCAGGTACATTTTAATTTATTGACAAAATTTAAAAAATTAAATTTTTGGTTAAGAAAGCCTACAGTGGACACACAGATATTAATAAGCAGTACTAGATTTTCATCACATAATTCGAAAAAGAGCACCTTAGTAGAAAATTGTTATACTGAAATATTATTCCCTATTGAATATTCTAAAATTACTCCTTAAGAGGAGCATTTCATAGTGTAACCATTTTCAAGGGGAAGAAACCTCCCACAAAATTCATGTTCAACTGACTCAAATAATAGTGTTAAATATTCATTCATTTTAATTCTACCATGAAAAAAGTTGGTACCAGTGAAATGAACCACCATTATTTATTTCAAATGCAATTTATTAAAAATGCATTCATCGCCTAAAGGTCTTTGGGAACACACATAAAAACACAAAAATACATGAATTAAATTAAATACATGAACAGCTCAACTCATTAAAAATAACAGGTTGAAACAGTACCACACCAAAGAGAGAGATTTTGTGTCTTATGTATACACAATTTAATTACAATAACTTGCTCACTGTCTGTCTCTACTGAAATTCATATAATGATTTTGTTTGGTTTTGGTGTTATTGGTTGAAGATGGCTGAGTAAGAACATTATTGAAGTAATGAGGTGACTATCAGCTAAGATCCAACAGAATAGCTGTTAGGGAACTTTTCTGGTGCCCAAAAACTGTTTCGGAGCCTTGTACAGAGTCAGATTTAGATCATTTAACTATTTTATTTGCACACAAGTTTCTTTCTCTTCTCTCTGGTCTGACTGTAGGTTGACTGTGGATTCTATTAACAGACTGAAAATATTCAGCATCTACACAAAGAGACAGATCCGTTAGTAGACAATGTAAGTGGAAGCCTCTTTCCTCTTTGCTTAAGGTTTCATAAGACTCTATCTGCCCCAAATATCTCCTTTGCTGGTTTAACACGGCACTTGAATTTTCAGATGTCATCCTAAATACAAACACACACACACCTCGCATACACACACACACACACGAGAAACATACACACCTCACACACATACACACACATTTGAAATAAGTCACTACAGATTGTGTATATCACACAGGAGGGGAAGGATGATGGTCAGCTGCCTTTTCTGTTGGCAAAATTGTACAGATGAACATATTTGATTGTCTAGCTTTGTAATAATCAATATCTTGAGGAAACTGAACAGGTGGGTTTGGGTTGCAATGGTGGAAATGTGAAGGAACAGCCTTCAGCATGTGTCGGGGGAGACTGTAACAGAAAAGGGTGGGAGAAGGGATCTAAAGTAGAAAAAAATAGTGGATCAAAAGGAAAGAAAAGTAATCATTTTCCTACTTCTCCATTTTGCTTAAGGCTAATCCTGTTCTAATAACACATTGGTTTACTCATATATTTTTTTACTGCATAAAACTTTAAGCAAGAAAGATCACATTGTTATTATTTAAAAACCCCAATATCAACAGAACTTCAAAAAATTTCGATGGGCACCTGGGAATCTCACAATAAACCATCTAGTTATTAGGGGTCTTTTCCTACCCAGATGACTGACTGGGTCTAAGAGAGAAAGCTGCTCCCCAAAAAAAGTCTAGTATCACCCCACATGTATCCGGGAACACAGGGGACAATGAAGGCTAGGCTTGATTTAGAATAATGGAATCAGGATCTCAGAGTTCTAAGAGTTCCTAAAAGGGCCTTAATGTCATTGATTGTAGGAATCTGTACTATATTCAAATGCCTTCTGTAGCATCTCTAACCAAGTTGTCCTTCAGCATATACCTGAATGCCTTGATGGTTGGTGAAATACTAGGGGGTCGAACAGCTAGCTCATCATGCTGAAATCTCCAGCTCATCTCTATGTTTCATTTACTGCTTACCTTCCTGGTTTACTGTCCTATGCCAGGCTGACCTTCTTGCTGTTCCTCAAACATAACAAGCCTGAGGGCCTTTGCACTCGCTCAGCCTTCTGCATATGTCCCCATCTTTCTGTGCATCTCCCTCTTTTCTTCATGTCTTTGTTCAAATGATATTTATTAGCAGTGTCCTTCTTGACCCCTCCAGCACTCTCACCCTACTTATCCTTCTGTTACTTTCTTCCAGAAGACATACTGTTACTGGGCATGTTGCATATTTAATTTTTTATTCCCTTAATTTAGGACTTAATGTGTTGACAGCCACATCCCCAGTGCCTATATGGTTGCTAATTCATAGTGAGTGTTTAGTAAATATTTTTTGAACCAAAGAATGGAAGGTACCACCACCCAATTGTAGAAACCAGAAACCTGGGTATATTTATGTTTTGTCCTCTTTTTAAGGGCCTATATCAAATTAATTTTTAAAAGTCCTCCTTGTTATACCTTTAAGAGAGAAATCTATGTCCCTTTACTGCCGCTTCTGTGATCAAAGCCCCATCATCTCCTGTCTAGATTAACACAACAGCTTCTAATTGACAGCAACGGCTTCCAACTCCCTGCTGCAGGTCTATCTCCTGTACATTTCTTTCTCTAATGCAGCTGAAGGATGTCTCTAAAATACAGAAAGCATCATCCCCTTCCTTGCTTAAAATTTTGCAATGCTTCTCATCCCCCTTAGATAAAATCCAAACACTTTGGTGTTTATTTTCTTAAAAATCAGGAGCCTCATCTTTCTCTGAGATTTTCCATTCAAAGTACAGTCATATGCCACATAATGACTTTTCAGACTATATATACAATGGTGGCATCATACGAGTATAATGCTATATTTTTACTTTTCTGTGTTCCTCTTCTGTGTTTAGATATCTTTAGATACACAAATACTTACCATTGTGTTACAATTTCCCCAATTTTTCATTAGAGCCACATGCCATGCAAGTTTGTAGTCTAGTAGCAACAGGCTCTGCCATAGAGGGTAGCTGTGTAGTAGCCATACCATCTAGGTTTATAGAAGTGCACTCTATGATGTTCACACTGTGATAAAACCACCTCACCATGCATTTCTCAGAACATATCCCAATCTTTAAGCCTCATGTGGCTTTCTGATTAGACTTACTTTCTCTGAGCAGTCTTCACCAATCTCCCTGAACTATGTCAGCTAGTGCTACATTGTCTTTTCTTTCTTGTTGAACGTATCATATTGCCTTATATTTTGCTATGGATTAGATATGGTCTGTTTGGCACCACTGAGATTCATGCTGAAATTTGATCCCCAGTGTTGAGCGTGGAGCCCGGTGGAAGATGTGTGGGTCTTGGTTGGTGCCATTCTTGCTGGAGTGAGTGAGTACTTTTTTAGTTCTCATGAGAACAGGTTGACAAAAAGAGCCTGAAACCTCCCACTTCTCTCGTAGTTGCGACACATGCAGGCTTCCCTTCACTTTCCCATCAAGAGTGAAAGCTTCCTGAGGCCTCACCAGAAGCGGATGCTGGCACCATGCTTCTTGTAGAGCCTGCAGAACCATGAGCCAAATAAACCTCTTTTCTTTATAAATTACCCAGCCTCAGATATTTATTTATAGCAACGTAAAACCGACTGAGATGTATCTGCTTTGTTAATTATTTCTTTGCTGCTAGTTCAAGACTATACACACTGTGCAGTCAAAGAGCATGTCTGTCTGTTCATCATTGGATCCAGAGTCCAGCATACAGTAAATACTCAATTCAATACAAATGTTTGAAAGATGAAAGAAATTCAGCTCTGAATCTCACAATGTCACCTTCATCTTGGATTGGACATTTTGATGTAGTTACAGAAATAGGATGTATTTGTCTGGGATTTCTTGATTTTGTCACTAGCAGTCTTGAAATGATTGATGATGTCTGGGTAATAAAATGGTGTAGTGAAATACATTGTACAAGCATTTGCTCACTTGGCATCTCTGTATTGACAACCAACTATATATTGAGTACTTTTCTAGGTGCTAGAAGGGACTTCTAGAGAGAAGTGGTGGGAACCAGCCAGATAAGGTTCTTGCTTTCCAAGCTTACATGGGGTAGTTAGAAAGACAGACAGGGAACAGGTACATATATCAATGGACAAGATCATTTCTGACAGCAACAGCTGCCTTAAAGAAATTAAAACAGGAGGTTGTGATGGAGAGTAACTGGGAGGGAATATTTGTAGGTAGAGTAGCCAGGGAACGCTTTTTCTCCCTAACCAAGGAGTAACTTTTTAAAAGAGTTTTAAATGTTTGTGGGTACACATTAGGTGTACAAAAGACTAACTTTTGATCTAGGTGATAATATGGATCCAGACATACAAATTTCTAGGAGGAAGAGTTTTCTTAGAAGAGGCCCTCAGTGGGCATAAGGTTTGTGTATTTCATGGACAGGAAAGGTGGTGCAATTGGAATCTGAGAGAAGAGGTGACGGGCCGGGTTATATATGGCTCTGTGGCCATTGTGAGTGAGAGTAATTTTATTTTAACTTGAATGAGAAACCATTGGTGCATAGCCACCACTTATAAGACCAAAGTTCATCTACAGAGTCCAATATATCTCAGAACTAATATAGTGATTCATGCAGCACACATACCTAATACTACTTCTGTGTAGTAACTCACAAATCATGATAATTAGGAGGCTAGTGAAAATATTGCACACCTCCCTCCCTTTTATTTCTTTCTTTCTTTTCTTTTATTCAGTAAGCTCTGAAGAATCTAGCCCTGGGGGGAGATCAAGTGATGAATAACCTCATTCAGCTCAAAGAAACAACAAAAAATCCCCAGTCGAATGGTTCATTGCAAACAGCAAAATAGTCATTGTTTAGCGGATAAGGTTTCCTCTCTTTAGTACCCAGGCAATGACTAATGATTTTCCTCCAAAGCTCCCACTTTTAAAAGAATGAGTAAGCCCCAAAGGCCTCAGAGAGATAAGTATTACATTCCTCCTGGTAGCTCAGTTAGTGACTGAGATGGAAAAAGAAACTGGACACTATTTCAAAGCCAAGATCTATAAATGTGATAATAGATACTGTACTTCAGTACTCCTAAATCGTTTGGTACCTAAATAGTTTTTATGCCCTTTATGTATTTTTCTGCCTTATCCATAAACTCACTCATCTGAAGTGAGTTTGCTTAATATATGTTTCCGGGTTGCCTCCCATCGGTATAACTACATTTCCTGTGCTTCCCAGAGGAAAAGCACCCGTGTGGCCTGATCCACTGCTCAAAGAGTAACATGAAATTGGATGATGAGTGGCCATATTGCATAAGTAACAAATGGACCACACAGCTATTTATTTACATTGTTTTGTTTTCGAGACACAGCTTGCAAAAAACAACAACAAATTACAAAAAGTTACTTTAATTTCTAAAACACAAGAGCACATTCAATGCTAATAGAAAGTTCAATGCATTAATTTCATTCTCTAATCTCTATTAGGAAAAATGTCATGGGTTAATATATTTGTGCCCTACTGAGAATTAAGGAGGAAACAAAATGGTTAGCATTCGTAATAAGGCCATGCATTATGACAGGAAGGTCATGCTGGATCACGTATAATAGATAGGGCTACATTATTTTACATGGTAGCAAAGGGGACTCAACTCAATGATGGGCAATGCTTTGAGAAATATTTGTTTTTGATGTGAAAAGGAAATAGAACTAGAGCATTCTGGTTGATGGGAACCATAAATAAGATTTTCCCACAAAGCATTAGAAAGCAAAAATACTCTTCTCACAAGTTCTATTACCTCAAAGTTCAAGAACCGGGTGAAGAGATTGCAATATTTCGTGATGGCAGTGGAATACATTGCACAGATTTCATATGTTGACATTGGCTTTAGTACTTGGGAGAAATAATCAGATAAAATGAATTACACATTGGTACTGAAGGTTTCACAAAAAGCTATAGAGACAAAAATCCTAAATGGAGCAAACCTCCATATATTTTAACTCATCAGCTAAAAATTAAGATGGGCAGTTCTTAAAATTAATCTTATTGACAAGTTCACTGTGTGATGGCCTCCAAATCTATTTTGGGAAAACTTATGTCGTTTGAGATTTGTTAGAGGTGACAATTATAAACAAGCACCTTCAGCACAAAGATTAACATTGAACATACTGTAATTATAATAATAAATATGTATTAAAATTATCATTGGAATCTTTAAATAGTGTTTGACATGTTATGAAACCCTTTACTATGCACTGTATTATATAATAAAATCCTAGCAAATAAATGTAGCAAATTAAAGAAAAACAAAAACAGAAATAATCTAAAAAAATTCATAAAATGGCCATTAACTATATAAAATACGTTAAATATCAACAGCAATCAAATAAATGATGCCAAGTCTTTTTAAGAAAATAAATTGATATTGGGAGGCCGAGACGGGCGGATCACAAGGTCAGGAGATCGAGACCATCCTGGCTAACACGGTGAAACCCCGTCTCTACTAAAAATACAAAAAACTAGCCGGGCGAGGTGGCGGGCGCCTGTAGTCCCAGCTACTCCGGAGGCTGAGGCAGGAGAATGGCGTAAACCCGGGAGGCGGAGCTTGCAGTGAGCTGAGATCCGGCCACTGCAGTCCAGTCCGGGCTACAGAGCAAGACTCCGTCTCAAAAAAAAAAAAAAAAAAAGAAAATAAATTGATAAAGGTTAAGAAGAATGACTAAATGTAGTACTGAGGTTGATAAGAATATAAACATTTCTTATGGGGTTGATAATTCTAAACACCACTTACAGGCATTCAAATGTTGACTGCCTTTCTGGAGGAAAATTTGCCAATATGTATTCAGCAATTCAACATCTAATAGTTAATCTTAAGGAACTAATGAAAAAGAAATGCAAAGACATAGATACAAAGATCAGAATACTGCCTACAGTAACAAACATCTGTAAACAACTGAAGTGTCCAACAAGAAAGGATTTAGACTCTGATGTTATCTTTGTAAAATCAAATACCACACAGCCATTGAAAATAACGCTGCGGTGGCTCAAGCCTGTAATCCCAGCACTTTGGGAGGCCGAGACGGGCGGATCACGAGGTCAGGAGATCGAGACCATCCTGGCTAACACGGTGAAACCCCGTCTCTACTAAAAATACAAAAAACTAGCCGGGCGAGGTGGCGGCGCCTGTAGTTCCAGCTACTCCGGAGGCTGAGGCAGGAGAATGGCGTGAACCCGGGAGGCGGAGCTTGCAGTGAGCCGAGATCTGGTCACTGCACTCCAGCCTGGGCGACAGAGCAAGACTCCGTCTCAAAAAAAAAAAAAAAAAAAAAAAAAAAGAAAAGAAAATAACGCTGTACTTCGGTGGAAGTGAGCGGGGGTATGTCACTGCCAGCTCTTATGTTTTCCTCCAGGTACTTTAATTAGTCGGCACTCCTGGCTTCTCTCCATCTTGTCACATCTCCTTATCATGGAGAAAAGACCGACTTTGATTAGTAATTTTGGAAACAGGAAAAGAGAATAAGAGCCCTGTCTTCTCCTCTTGGGTATCAGTTTTCCTACAGATAGCATTAGCTCTCTGTAACTCCTCCAATATTTGAAATTGTCCAGGCTGGACTCTCGTAGAGGAGAACTTACACCAGGCCAGGACCATCTATTGCCCAGTGGGTATGCTGCTTAATTTGGGGTTCAGTATCAATAAGCCCCATTGCCTGCATTGATAAGACACCTCTTCCCATCTAGTCTTCTTCAGCATTAAAAATGACATTTCGGCCTGAATCTGCCAACACTTTCATTATATATCACAACTGTTTAGAACTTGGGTAAGAAAAAAAAGTCCTTTTCAGTGGCTCTCTTAACATATCAACATAATATAATAGGATTTAAAGTGACAGAAGTGCTCACAAGGTATTGCTAATTAGAAAGAAATAGATATGAAGACCACAGAGTACAAGGCTTTATGCAAAATATTTTAACAATATTTATATCTGCTTATAGATGGATAAATGCTTCTCATTTAATTTCTTGTATTTTAGTTGTGTGTGTTTTTAATGTTTCCTGCAATTAGATTTTGTTACTTTTCTAATTAGATTTAAAATGTTACTTTGATAAATTATTTCAGAATTCTCTAATCTTCTTCCTAAGAGGTTATTAATCCACAGAAGAGAAATTTGCCTGTGTGAGATGACAGCCTTGATTCTACATGAAGACAAGGTAACAAGTTAGCAAGAGTCTCAAGTCTATCCCAGAATTACAATGAGTCACCACATATTTGATGAATCCTTGGTGAAAAGGACATCATTACTATATTGTCAAATTGCTTTCTCTGAGTTTCACCATAGGAAAACTGAGTATGTATGGAAACTTAACTGCTTGAAATATTCATTATCCAACGAGAGCTGTGAGATATTGTGGCTTCATACTCAGATTTATCCCAGGCCTCTTCTCTTTGCATATTTGGCTATTCAGAGGTTCAAATGAATACTTTAGATTTCATAAAGCCATTCTTTAGAAATACAGTTCGTTCATTAGCTACTTGAAAACACTTTAAATGTTTGCAGTTTTATTTCATAAGTGTATGCATTAAATTTTGTAGTGTGTCTGTAACTCCAGACTGAAAAACTCTTAGTAGTACCCCATGAAGACCTTTCCCCGACTCAGTCCAATCTAGCCCAGCTCTGTTGGTTAATAAGCTCTCTGAAACATATATTTGTAAATGTGCACAGAACAAATTTAAATTTCAACAACTCTGGGTATGCACATGTCAAAAACAAATTATGGGAATATAAAAGCATAATTAGCAAAGTTGAAAAACAGCACATTTAAAAATCTTTAAGCTTCCATACAACTGCCATATTTTATGATATAGTCAATCCAATTTCCCAACTTGAAAAATGTTTCCAGTTGCCCCTGCATGATTTCAGAAATTGCATTCATAATCCTAGTCCTGTGCTCTTCCAACATGTTTAGCTATGAAGAATAAACAGCAATTTAATTGCTTGTTTCCGTAATATTCTTGCTCATAGAAATTAGAAATTTTAAACTTTAAGAGACATAAACATATTGCATGATAACATTTAGAGCTTTTTTAAAAATATGAAGGGACTCTTCTGAGGCTTCTTATTAGAATAATGGATTTGTGTATCGGTAGCCAGTATCTAGTACCTTTATCTGCTCTGGAAGGAGATCTCATGCCTTTTTTGTTTACATTATATATGAGCTTTACAATGCGCAATTGCTCTAAGACAACTTTCATAAGAAATTTCAGCAAACACACTGGTTCCCTGTCCCCTTTCACAAAGTAGGTTTCTGGGCTAAACCATACAGCTGTGCAGTTTGTATACAGCACAACTCCAGGGGCAACACTCCTAGATTAGGAGGTGAATGGGATCCCCAGAGTTGTTGACTACAGTGCTCCAGGAAGGCCTTTGCGAAATATAAAAAGCTTGGCAACCCCTCAATAAGTCTTTCCTATCTTTCCCTGGGCCCATCCCTCAGGCTTCCTTTCAGCTCTAGGGTTCTATGACTTTTCTTTTCATCGTCATTTCCAAAGCCAGGAGATGGAGAGGTACGAAAACATCAAACTACCTGTGTTCAGGTATCCAAATCTCCTTCTAACTGCATACAAGTTTAAAAAAATATAATGTACTACTAGATAACTTGAGGTACAGTAAGGCCAACAGATCAGAAAATAGCTGCTATTGAAAAGATAGTTTGTTACCCACAGGTCCCTGGAAGAAGGGGCATGCCACACCATAGTGGGGGGCATGTGAAAAGGTACCGGGGTCCCTCAAGAGGCAGAAGGGAGACGGGAAACTAGGCAAGAGCCTTTGTTGTGGTTTCCATGGGAAGGAAGAGAATGGACAGTATGTAGGCTCCCTTTTGGTGAGTTTGCATAATTGCAGCAAGTTCTGGGACATATGTCCCTAGTTGTCTGGTATTGCTCTGGGCAGGTGCATGGTAGCCCAGTGTGTGAGAGTCCAGTAAAGAAGGCGGCTGGTGGTGTGGACTCTGATGCATTTATTTGTACCTGAAATTTGAAAGGCATACCACAAGGAGGAGCTGTTCTTTCAAGAATGGGGAGTGATCGGGTAAGCAGGGGTTCACGGTGGGTGACTCAGGCATATTGGATTGTTGGATTGCCCAGAACAAGGACAGCATATGCATGTAGGACAAATGTTAAAGCATCAAGTTTACTGAAACCAGAAGCATGGTTAATATAATATCTAGGGAAGACATTCTTGGGGACCAGAATCACTCCTATCTCTTCTATATATGTCCTCAGTGTTAGACTTCTTACAGAGCACAACTAGCATAGCCCAAGGCCAGAAGAGCTAACTCTGGTTGTGAGGGGAACCAGAAACACCCAGAAAAGTTCTGAACTATTTAAGAGTGGCTGATATTACCCAGTTAGTAACAGCAATATCAAGCCAGATCTAAACAAGTATAAGTAGCCTTGTATAGTACTTAATAGCTCATATAGTCAGAGGAAGCAAAGACAGGAAGAAAAGTGGAAACAGGCATGAATTGAGTGTTGCTATTGATTGATTGCCGGTTTCAAGGTAGTACATATTGTTCTACAACTTTATCACATTTTACCAAGAATTTAAACAAACCAACTTTGTGAATTAAATAATAATGGAGGCAATAAAAGTTATTATAGAATAATGAAAAGAAAAAAATGTAAAGAAAAGGATGGGGCAACACGTGGGAAAAAATGTTCCCTAAGTCAACAGGCAGTTATGAATGCTTCCTGGCATTAACCTAAGTCCCGAATGGTCAAAGGGAATATGCTCCTTTATATTTTTATGTTAAATTCCAGTGACCTAAAAAAAAAAAAAAAATCCACACCTCCCTAGAATGATTGCCTTCCCACTGATGGGAGTACGCCCATTTGTTCAATTTTTCTTTGTTGAAATATTCTTAGATTTTATGTCAAAATACAAATAAAAGCAGATAGCAAGAAAAGAAACAGTAACTCTCATTTTATTTGTGGATTAGATTTCAGCATGTGGGCTGATGTCTGAGGTGAAAAGAGTAATAAAACACAAGGACTGTCATTCATTCTTGCTGAAAACAAGGCTAATCAGGGACCAATGTCCGGAAAATGAAGAAGATTGCCTGATTAATTTACATAGTCTCAGTATGTTCTAAAGGACATTAAAATACCCAACACCTTCACAGTATCTCCCATTTTATATTGAAATCCATTTAGGTAGATTATTCTTAAGAAAATCTAGCCCAGAAACGGATGGGGCTGGTGTAGGTCCCCCATCTGCACTCTCCCTGAGGTTGTTAATGACAAATGCATTGCAGTTATTTAGACAAACAGATTAAAGGTGTCAGTATGGTTCCATTCATAGTGATTCCATACTTTTTAAATATGTGGGCAATTGGGCTTCTTCCCAATGCTGACAATGCACATGACTGCTTTCCAGGGAACTAGATTCCTCAGGAGGATTTTTCTTTATGTTTATTACTTAAAATAAAGAAAGTACCATCTGCTCTTGCCTCATAGTTGTTTAAATTGTTTAGAACCTCAGGTCATAATGAGAATAATCATGGTGCACTTCCCTACAGTTAATTTCATCTGCAAATAATTAGCTCCACAGTCTTTTCTTTCAGCCCTGCAATGGGTGACAATGAACACAAAATGACCTGTGGAAGCTACTTGTTTCTCAGCACGATGAACACTTCAGACCCCTCTTAGTGATCTGATGTTGTACCAGAATGTGGTTTTTATAATGTACCTCCATGTCATAAATATACACACGCTACACAAAATTCTTTATGAGTAAGTTATGCTACATTATGTTACACTTGCATATATACATATTCTACTTAATCTTTCTTGGGAAACAGTTTAAAACAAGGGACAGACATAAGTCATATTCATTTTGTAAGAAATAATAGTCTTTAAAATACAATTTCATAGGAGCTATATAGACCATATAACATTCTCCTAAATAGCTAAATAATGCAAATAGTCAATAACAAACATAGAAATATGTAAACTGTTATGTCAAACACTAAATGTTTTGTAACTGGTTTTTAGTCTGGAATCTATAAATATCCTGAAATTACAAAAATCTGGGGTAGTTACGTGTTTGTATATTTCTCTGAGAGGACTCCAGCCATAGATTTTATCAAAGTTTTTAAACTGTTATTTAATGTCAAAGAAATATAATAAATTTTAATAAAATATTGTTAATTATTCAACTATGTTACAGTTTGTTTAAAATAAAGCACTGTTTAAATACAGCAGGTACATGAGAATAGATTCCTAGGACATCTGTCTTTTATAAAAGAATGGTAAACTGCAGGGGAACACAGGGAATTTAATAAAGGAAGATAGTTATAAGTGTTCAACCTGTTAGAGAAATAGACTAAATGAGGGGAAAGCTAAACATTTGTTATGTGAATACTTCTCAGCAAGAAATCTGCATTGAGTTAGTAGCTATGGTGCAGTCACGTTTGATTCATATATTTAAAATAACAACAGGTTTAAATATATCATGTTGTTTTGAAGCGTTTCTGCACAGATATTAGGCTGATAACTCTATCTGGCATCATTGCATATATACAAATTACTGCATATATTAAGAGACTGAACAGAAGCGGCTTATTTCCCCTTATTTAGAATATTGTGCTTCTGTGGATGTTAAGTTTACTTCGGGCCCATAAGTTTAATGTTTATGTTGCCATATTCATATTCTTAATGTTTTCACATTTGACAGGTTCTTTATGTATTAATGAGGAGAAAATTATACTGTATCTCAGTACTCCATATGAAGATGTATTTTACAGAATCATAAGTTTTTTTTTGTTTTGTTTTTGTTTGTTTGTTTTTTTAGAGGAACAGATTTAAGCATCTGCAAGCAATAAACTTACCTGAGGGCTTTATTGGGGGACTAAGGTGAGGGGTGGAGTATTGTACAGTTATCATGGCTTTCCCTTTCCTGATAACTATAAAACTAAATACCTTCCAGATAACCATATCAGATGCTTCAGGGAGAAAAACTGTAAATGAGAGAGGGCAGCTGAAGTCCCCATCTTAGTTAACCACGTTCTTGTCCAGCTCTGAGCCACGTATCATTTCCTGCTGTTCACCACAAGCACAGAGAGGCGTTTCTTCTTTATTAAAACAGCTGAAGCATTTTATTGTTATTAATATTGTTGTTGTTATTTATATTTTTGTCCTCTAATATTCTCATCCAGTAAATGTTATTAAGAGAAGAAATTTGAACCCTTTAACCAGCAGTGGTTAAATGCTGCAGTCTAAAGCTACCTGGTGGCATTGCACTTGGACACAATAACCTGGGTAAGACTTCCAAGAAAAAGTGCAGTTGACACTTGAACAACACAGATTTGAACCCGCGTGGATGCATTTACAGATCAATTTCCTCCCAAGTCAGCAACCCCTCAGAAAGCAAGAGCAGCCCCTCCTTTTCCTCCTCCTCCTCAGCCTACTCAACGTGAAGACAAAGACAATGAAGACCTTTATGATGATCTACTTTCACTTAACAAACAGTAAACATATCTTCTCTTCTTTATCATTTTCTTGGTAACATTTTCTTTTTTCTAGCTTACTTTAAGAATGCAGCATATAATACATGTAACATACAAAATATGTGCTAATTGGCTGTTGATGTTGTAAGTCTTCTGGTCAACAGTGGGCTATTAATGGTCAAGTTTTGGAGGAGTCAACACTTATTAAGATACTTGGATTTTCAAATGTAGGGGGATCAGTCCCCCAAACCTCCATGTTGTTCAAGGGCCAACTGTAGTTTGAACTTCACATTTGAAAGAGGGTGTTTTCAGATAGAGATTTAAATAGACACTTGAATCACAAAATATGGTTCAAAATGTTATTTCAAACTACTTATAACTTTTGACAGCCAACAATTACATTTTGTGGAATCTTAAACCTTAATGGTTCATTGATTTTTTTTTTTTTTTTTTTTTTAGTCCAGAGCATTTTCAAAACATGTTTCATTAAAAAAATAAATAAATAAATGTCCCTAGGGCAGGTAATAGGTATAGAAAAAAAAGAAGAAAGTAAGTCGCAAGCAGAAAGGATATAGTTCTGTTTTATATATCTGCATTCCATATAATCTTTCTCTTAATTAAAGGGTTTTGTGACCAACATTTTTAAGAACACTGTTTCAAATCCCACATGTGAGGCCAAAAAAGGCCAAACAATATGCTCCAAGCCATGCACCTAGGCAGTTATCTTTTTGGCCCTAAGGTGTTTTGTTTAAATTAAAAATTTTCAGTTACTTAACTAAAAAATATTACACAAACAGTTAATAGTTTATAATTCTAGTAATTTGGGCTGGACACAGTGGCTCATACCTGTAAAACCCAACTGCTGTGGAGGCTGAGGCAGGAGGATCACTTGAGGCTAGGAATTTGAGACCAGCCTAGTCAACACAGTGAGACTCTCGTCTTTACAAATAGAAAAATAAAAGAAAATTAGCTGGGGATTGTGTTGCAGGCTGAAGTGGGAAGACTGCTTGAGCCTGGGAGGTCAAGGCTGCAGTAAGCCATGAGAGCACCACTGTACTCCAGTCTGGGTGACAGAGTGACGCCTTGTCTCTAAAACAACAACAACAACAACAACAACAAAAGATTCTAATAACTTGTACCTATTACCTTACTCAATTGCAAAGTATTACATGCACAGAATCCACCAGGAAAAGTATGAAGAGAAAATGGATTTCTTTCAAACTCAGTGAATTTCACTCAATACTGGAGCCTCCTTGTAGGCAGCTCTGGGTTTAGACTCTCCAGCTTTTTGCTATTTCCCAGAACTAGCCAGAAGGTCATTTATATAAGCTAGTCAAATATTTGGTAGGTTCTCACTGAGTTTACAGAGCTTGATACTATTGAAATGGAAGTAGCAGTGTGTTATATCTTAAGGAGAAGGAGGATGTTTAGAAAAAAGAATTTAAAACAATACAGTTTATTGCCTGCTTTTAAATAATTTTATTGTTGTTCAACTCATATTCCTTTTAAGGTCCTTCACTACCTTCAAGGATCTCATGAATACTTAAGAACCTGGAGAACAGAATGTTAAGTAAAATAAGTCAGTCACAAAAAGACAAATACCGTGTGATCGCACGCATGAAATCTGACAAAGTTGAATTCATAGAAGGAGAAACCAAAATGGTGATTATCAGGGGAGTGGTTGGGGAGATGTTGGTGAAAGAATACACAATTTCAATTAGAAAGGAGGAATAAGTTAAGCGATCTGTCGCACAACATGTATTCTTTAAAATTACTAAGAGTAAATTTTAAGTGTACTCAGCACAAAAAGTTGATAAATATGTGAGGTAATGCATGTTAATTTGCTTGATTTAGCCTTTCCACAATGGATGCATATTTCAAAACAGTTTGTTGTATATGATAAATATACAACATTTTAATTTGTCAATTTAAAAAATAAGGAATCAACTATTTATGAAAATGTACTCTGCTTCCTGGTTGAGTTCTATGCCTTGCCCTCACCACCGCACCACTGTAATACAAAATAAATGAAAATAAAAATTTAAAAAAGAACCTCATAAATTCTGGACCTTCTTTCCAGAAAAATGCCTGACTGCACAGGTGCACAAGTTATTGAACTTAGTTGCAGTGGAGGGTCTCAGGTTAAGAACCACCGCTGATTTTAAGAATCACCCCCTCTGAAGAGACAGAACTCAGATCTTTGCTAGGCAATGACAACAAACAGTAAATATTATCTGAGCGCTATCCAGATGTTAAGTACAATGTTAACTGCTTTGCACACATTCTTATTTAATATTTACAATAACCTTAAGGAAGTCCTATCATAGTCCCTATTATACAGAGTAGGAAGCTTGGGTTAGAACATTTAAATAACTTGCCCAAGGTCAAAAAGCCAGTGCATAGCGGAACAAGAACTTGAATCCAGGTCTGGTACCATCTGGTACCAACATGATCTTGAATCTAATGTGTTTAAATATAATACAACTACTATTTAAATAATTCTATCTTTGTTAATACATGAAAACACCCAAAAAACCCATCATTTGAGGAGGGGTGGAGCAAGATGCTGAAACAGAAGCCTGTACCCTTTGTCCTCCCTGCTGAAACACCAAATTTTAACAACTGTCTAGACACAGAAAAGCATTATCATGAGCCAAAAATCAGGTGAGCAATTACAGTACCCAGTTTTAACTTCATATCACTAAAAGAGGCATTGGGGAGGGCAGGAGAGACAGTCTTGAATCTCCGACACCACTCCTGCCCCAACGAATCTGTACACTTTGGGGAGGAAGAGTGCAGTGACTGGGGCACTTTATAATGAACTCAGAGCTGCCCCGTCACAGCCCAGTAACAACGTCCTTCTGGGCTCACCCAGTGCCCATGCATGGAGAGAGCATTTGGACCAACCCTAGCCAGAGGAGAGTTGTCCATCCCAGCAGTTGGAACTTGAGATTCTTGGCAAGTCTTGTCTATTCTAGGGTCCTAGGTAACCTCGAAAGGCAGTCTAGGACACAAAAAATTCAATTCCTTGGCAACTGCTAGTGCAGGGCTGGGCTTAAAGCCAGTGGACTACAGTGGCACATGATCTAGGGAGACATCAGCTGGTATGGCTAAGGGAGGGCTTGTGCCTTCCTCTCCCAGGCAGTGCAGCTTGCAGCAACAAAAGTGACTCTTCTGTATGTTTAGGGAGAGGGGAGTAAACAGTAAAGAAGGCTTGGTCTTGCATCTTGGATACCACCTCAGCCACAGTAGGATTGGGCAGCAAACAGTCCTGAGGTCCCAGTTCCAGGTCCTCACTCCTGGAAGATTTCTAGACACACCGTGGGCCAAAAGAGAATGTGCTGCCTTCAAGAGAAGAACCCAGTCCCAGCAAGATTTGTCGCCTGCTTACTGAAGAGCCCTTAGCCCCTGAATAACCAGCAGTGATACCCAGGTAGTACACTGTGGTCCTTGGGCTCTGAGACGTGTTGACTTCATGGGCAACTCAGCACATTTCCAGCTGTGGTGGCTATGATAAAAGCAGAGGGAAAGTAAAGGGGACTTTGTCTTGCACCTCAGGTACTCGCTAGGCCACAGCAGGGTAGAGAAACAAGCAGGCTCTTGGGGTCCCCAAGTCCAGGTCTAGGCTCTCAGACAGCATTTCTAGGCCTGCTGTCATGGTTTGGATCTGTGTCCTCAGAAAATCTCAGGTTGAATTGCAATGCCCAGTGCTGGAGGTGGGTCCTGACGGGAGGAGAGTGGATCATGGGGGTGGAGTTCTCATGAATGAGTTAGCACCATCCCCTTGGTGCTCTTCTCATGATAGTGAGTGAGTGAGTTCTTGTAAGATCTGGTTGTTTAAAAGTGTGTGGCACCTCCCCCTCTCTCTCTTCCTCCTGCTCTGGTCATGAAACATGTGCCTGCTTCCCCTTCACCTTCCACCATGATTGTAAGTTTCCTGAGGCCTCTCCAGAAGCAGAAGCCGCTATGCTTCCTATACGCCTACAAAACCCTGAGCTAATTAAACCTCTTTTCTCTATAAATGACCAAGTCTCTGGTATTTCTTTATAGCCATGTAAGGACAGACTAATACACCTGCTCAGGGGCAGAGTGAGGGCCACTGCCCTGAAGGATGAGTCCTAGGCCTGACAGCATTCACCACAAGCTGACAAAAGAGACCTTGGGTTTAGGTGACCATCATCAGTGACCTGGCAGAATGTGCATGGACTAGTGGTGGTTGTGGCCGCAAAAAGAAGGTCCTCTGCCTATGGAAAGGAGAGGGAAGAGCGGGGAAAGTTTTGTATTGTGGTGTGAGTACCAGCTTAGCTGCAGTTGAAACATCAGGTAAACTGCTAAGATTTTTAACTCCAATCACTGGCTCCAAGACAGTATCTCTGAATACATCCAGGGCCTAGGGGAACTCACTGCCCTGAAGGGAAAAATCCTGGGCAAGACCCAGGGCTGTGCTGGCTTCAGGTCCGACCCACCACAGCCCCAGGGTGGTGGCCACAGGGGTGCCTGCATCATCACACTCCCAGCTCCAGGTGGCTCAGCACAGAGAAACAGGGACTCTGTATGTTTGGGAGAAAATAAGGGAAAAGAATAAGAGTCATCGCCTGGTAATCCAGAGAATTCTTCTGGATCTTATCTAAGACCACCAAGGCAGTACCTCGATGAGGCTGCAAAAACCATAGTGTTATTTGGCTTTGGGTGCAGTTCCCTTAGAATACCTGGAAAGCCTTCCCAAGAAGGACAGGAACAAACAAGCCCAGACCATAAAGACTACATAAATATCTAACTCTTCAATGCCCAGAAACTGATGAACATCTATAAGCATCAGCACCAGGAAAATATGAATTCACCACACCAACTGAATAAGGCACCATGGACCAATCATGGAGAAACAGAGATATATGATTTTCCAGACAGAGAATTCAAAATAGCTGTTTTGAGGAAACTCAAGGAAATTCAACATAACACAGAGAAAGAATTTAGAATTCAATCAGATAAATTTGACAAAGAGATTGAAGTGATTAGAAAGAATCAAGTGAAAATGCAATTGATATGCTGAAGAATGTATCAGAGTCTCTTAATAGCAGAATTGATCAAATAGTAGAATTAGTGAGCTTGAAGACAGGCTATTTAAAAATATACGGTCAAAAGAGACAAAAGAAAGAAGAATGAAAAACAGTGAAGCACACCTACAAGATTTAGAAATCACCTCAAAAGGGCAAATATAAAAGTTACCGGCATTAAAGAAGAGGTAGCGAGAGAGATAGGGATAGACAGTTTATTCAGAGATATCAGAGAACTTCCCAAATCTAGAGAAAGATATCAGCATTCAAGCACAATAAGGTTATAGAACACCAACTAGATTTAATCCAAAGAAGACTACCTCAAGGCATTTAATAATCAAACTCCCAAATGAGAAGGACAAAGAAAGAATTCTAAAAGCAGCAAGAGAAAAGAAACAAATAACATAAAATGGAGTTCCAGTAAGTCTGGTAACAGACTTTTCAGTGGAAACCTTACAGATCAACAGAGAGTGGTATGACCTATTTAAAGTGCCAAAGGGGGGAAAACCCCACAAACTTTTAACTAGAATATATATTCAGTGAAAATATCCTTCAAGCATAAAAGAGAAATAAAGATCTTCTTAAACAAAAACTGAGGGGTTCCATTAACACCAGACCTGTCCTTCAAATGTGCCAAAGGGAGCTTTTCAATCCAAAAGAAAAGTATGTTAATGAGCAAAAAGAAATGATCTGAAGGTGCAATGCTCACTAGTGATAGAAAGCGCACAGAAAAACACAGAATAGTATAACACCGTAATGGTGCTGTGTGAGCTACTCTTGTCATGAGTAGAAAGACTAAATGATGAACCAATAAAAAATAATAACCACAACATCTTTTCAAGATGCAGACAGTACAAAAAGACATAAAGAGGAAAAACAAAAACATAAAAAGCAGGGGGATGAAGTGAAAGTGTAGAGTTTTTTTATTAGTATTCTTTTTGCATGTTTGGTTGTTTGTATATCCAATTAGTGTTAAGTTGTCATCAGTTTAAAATAATGGGTTACAAGATAGTATTTGAAAGCCTATGGTAACCTAAAATCAAAACAACATACAATGGATACAGAAAAAGTAAAAAGCAAGAAATTAAAGGCATACCACTAGAGAAAATTACTTTCACTAAAAGGTAGACAAGAAGGAAGAGAAGAGTGCAAAAAATCAGAAAACAACAAAATGGCAGAAGTAAGTCCCTATTTATCAAGAATAACAAATAGACTAAACTCTCCAATCAAAAGACACAGAGTGGCTGGGTGAGGGGACTCACACCTGTAATCCCAGCACTTTAAGAGTCTGAGATGAATGGATTACCTGAGGTCAGGAGTTCAAGACCAGCCTAGCCAACACGGCGAAGCTCCTTCTCTACTAAAAATACAAAAATTAGCTGGCCGTGGTGGCACGTGCCTGTAATCCCAACTACTCGGGAAGCTGAGGCACAAAAATCGCTTGAACCTGGGAGGTGTAGGATGCAGTGAGCCGCCCCCCCCCCCCCCAAAAAAAAAGACACAGCATGGTCGAATTGATGAAAAACAAGACACAAGTATCTGTTGCCTACGAGAAACACACTTCACCTATAAAAGCACACATAGACTGAAAATAAAGGGACGGAAAAAGATATTCCATGCTAATGGAAACCAAAAAAAAAAAAAAAAAAAAGAAAAAAGAGCAGGAGTAACTATGTATCAGACAATATAGATTTCAAAACAAAAACTGGAGGAAGAGACAAAGAAAGTCATAATATAATGATAAAGTGGTCAATTCAGTAAGAGGATATAACAATTGTAAATATATATGCACCCAACACTGAAGCACCCAGAAAAATAAAGCAAATATTATTAGAGATAAGGAGAGAGATATACTCTAATACAATAAGAACTGGAGACTTCAACATCCCACTTTCAGCACTGGGCAGATCTCCTAGAGAGAAAATAAAAAAACAACAGACTTAATCTGCACTCTGGAACAAATGGATCTAGTTGATAATTACAGAACAGTTCATCCAACCATCCAACTGCTACACAATATACATTCTTTCCCTCAGCACATGGATCATTCTCAAAAATAGATCATGTATCAGGTCACAAAATGAGTCTTAAAATATTCAAAAATATTTGATATAATATCAAGGATCTTCTTTAATCACAGTGGAATAAGACTACAAGTCAATAACAAGAGGAATTTTGGAAACTACAGAAACTAAACAATATGCTCCTGAAAGACAAGTGGGCTGATGAAGAAATTAAGAAGGAAACTGAAAATTTTCTTGAAACAAATGATAATGAAAATATACCAAAACCTATGAGATACGACAAAAACAGTACTAAGAGAAAAATTTATAACTATGTCAAAATAAAAACAAGATGAGCTTTAAATAAACCAATAATGCATATTAAAGAACTACAAAAGAGCAAACTGAAACCAAAAGTCAAGAAAATAAATACATTTGAAATGAAAAAAACAACGCAAAAGTTCAATGAAATAAAAAGTTGGTGTTTTGAAATAATAAACAGAATTGACACACCTTTAGCCAGACTAAGAATAAAGAACAGAAGACCCAAATAAAATCATGGATACAACAGGAGACATGATAACTGACATCACAGAGATTCAAAGGACCATTAGTGGCTACTATGGACAGTTATATGCCAATAAATTGGAAAATATAGGAAAAAAGGATAAATTCCTTGACAAATATAACCTACCAAGATTTAACCATGAAGAAATCAAAAACTTAACTGGCCTATAACAAGTAACAAGATTGAAGCCACAGTAAAAAATTGTCCCAGTAAAGAAAAGCCCAGGATATAATGGCTTCCATCCTGAATTCTAACAAATATTTAAAGAACTAATACCAATCCTACTCAAACTATTCTGAAAAATAGAGGAGGAGGCAATATTTCCAAACTCATTCTATGAGGCTAGTATTACCCTGAGACTAAAACCAAAGGCACATCAAAAAAATGAAAACTACAGGCCAATATCCCTGATAAATATCGATGCAAAAATCCTCAACAAAACTCAACAATACATTAAAAAGATCATTCATCACCACCAAGTAAAATTTATTCCAGGCACGCAAGGATGATTCAACATAGGTAAATTAATCAATGTGATACATCATATCAACAGACTGAAAACTAAAAACCGTATTATTAATCTGATTGCTGCTGAAAAAGCATTTTATAAAGTTCAATATAAATTCATGATTAAAAAACTAAAAAAACTGGGTATAGAAGGAACATACCTCAACATAATAAAAGCCATATGTCTTAGACTCACAGTTAATACCATACAGAATGGGGAAAAACTGAAAGTCTTTCCTCTGAGATCTGGAACATAGCAAGGATGTCTGCTTTCACCAGTGTTATTCAACGTAGCACTGAAAGTTCTAGCTAGAGCAATCAGACAAAAGAAAACAACAAAGTGCATCCAAATTGGAAAATAGTAAGTCCAATTATCCTTTTTTTCAGATGGTATAATTTTATATTTCAAAAATCCTGAGGACTTCACAAAAAAACTATTAGAACTAATAAACAAATGCAGTAAATTTGCAGGATACAGAATCAACATACAAAAATCAATAGCATTTCTACATGCCAACAGTTAAGAATCTAAAAGAGAAACAAAAAAAATCCCATTTAAATAGCCAAACATAAAATTAAATACTGAAGAATTAACTAAAGAAGAGAAAGATCTCTATAAAGAAAACTATAAAACGCTGATGAACGAAATTGAAGATACCAAAAAATGGAAAGATATTCCATGTTTATGATTGGAAGAAACAATATTGTTAAAATGTCCATACTACCCAAAGCAATCTATAGATTCGATGTGATCCCTATCAAAATACCAATGACATTCTTCACAGAAAAAAAAATCCTAAAATTTATATAGAACCACAAAAGACGGAATAGCCAAAGCTCTCCTGAACAAAAACAAAAGTGGAGGAATCACATTACGTGACTTCAAATTGTACTAAAGAGCTGTATTAACCAAAATGGCATGGTACTAGCATAAAAAAAACAGACACATAGGTCAATGGAATAAAACAGAGAACCGAGAAACAAATCCACCAACCTACAGTGAACTCATTTTTGACAAAGGTGCTAAGAACATACACCGGGGAAAAGACAGTCTCTTCAATAAATGGTGCTGGGAAAACTGGATGTCCATATCGGGAAGAAGAAAACTAGACCCCTAACTCTTGCCATATACAAAATTCATATCAAAATGGATTAAATACTTAAATCTAATACCTCAAACTATGAAATTACTACAAGAAAATATGAGGGAAACTCTCCAGGACTTTGGTCTGGGCAAAAATGTTTTGAGTAGTAACCCACAAGCACAGGCAACCAAAGAAAACATGTACAAATGGGATCACATCAAGTTAAAAAACTTCTGCACAGCAAAGGAAACAACCAACAAAGTGAAGAGACAACTCACAGAATGGGAGAAATATTTGCAAACTACCTATCTGACAAAGGATTAATAATCGGAATACAAAAAGAGCTCAAACAACTACACAGGAAAAAATCTTATAATCTGATTTAAAATGGGCAAAATATTTGAATAGATGTCTCTCAAATGATACATACAAATACCAAACAGGCATATGAAAAGGTGCTCAACATCACTGGTCATCAGAGTAACACGAATCAAATCTACAATCAGGTATCATCTCATCCCAGTGAAAATGGCTTTTATCCAAAAGTCAGGCAATAACAAATGCTGGTGAGGATATGGAGGAAAGAGAACTCTCCTGCACTGTTGGTGGGAATGTAAATTAGTACAGCACAGTTGGGAGGTTCTCAAAAAACTGAAAATACAGCCACCAAATGATCCAGCAATCCCACTGGTTATATACCCAAAAGAAAGGAAATCAGTATATCGAGGAGATATCTGTCCCCCAATGTTTGCTGCAGCACTCTTCACAATAGCCAAGATTTGGAAGCAACTTAAGTGTCCATCAGCAGATGAATGAATAAAGAAACCATGATACTTATACACAATGGAGTAGTGTTTAGCCATAAAAAAGAATGAGATTCTGTCATTTGCAACAACATGGATGGAAATGGAGGTCATTTTGTTAAGTGAAATAAGCCAGGCACATAAAGACAAACTTCACATGTTCTCACTTATTTGTGAGATCTAAAAATCAACACAATTTAACTCATGGATATAGAGAATAGAAGGATGGTTACCAGAGGCTGCGAAGGGTAGTTGGGGGCTTGGGGGAAAGTGGGGATAGTTAATGGGAACAAGAAATAGTTAGAAATAATTAATAAGACCTAGTATTTGATGACTCAACAGAGTGACTATAGTCAATAAGAAATTCATTGTACATTTTAAAATAAAGAGTATAACTGGATTGTTTGTAACACAAAGGATAAATGCTTCAGGGAATAGATGCCCAAATTTCCATGATGTAATTATTATGCATTGCATTCCTGGACCAAAATACCTCTTGTATTCCATAAAAATATATACCTGCTATGTACCTACAAAAAAAAGTCAAAACACTGAATAAAAAAGAACAGCATTTGACACCCTCCCACGTCTTATGCCCCCATTTCCCAATGTCTTCAGTCATACTTGAGACACAACATTGGTCTTGAAAGTTATCACCAGGCAAATTTAAATACTTAATGTGCCTTATTCTTCATCCTTGTTCTTTTAATCACTTTAATAATTTTAAGTGCACAATTTAATGACTTAATTGCATTCATAATTGTGCAGCCGTCACTATTCTCTATTTCCAAAACTTTTCGTTATCGCAAACAAAATTTCTGTCCCCATTACATAACTCCCTACTCTCCCCTCCCTTTAGTCCCTGTAACCTGTATTCTATTTTCTGTCTCTGTGAATTTTCCTAGTCCAAGTACCTCATATAAATGGAATATTATATTTGTCCTTTTGTGACTGTCTTATTTCAGTTAGCATAGTATTTTTAAATTCACCCATGTTGTAGCATCTTTCAGGATCCCATTCATTTTTAAGGCTGAATAATTTACCATTATATGCACACAGCACATTTTGTTTATCTAGTTTTCTGTTGCTAGTAATTTGGGTTGTTTCCACATTTTGACTATTGTGAATAGAACTGCTATGAACATTGATGTCCAAGTTTTAGAACTTATTTTTTATTCCTCATTCTTCTCTGGATAATCTACTTACTATCTCTCACCTGGCTTCATCCATAAAGCTTCTGCATTCCTTTTTAGAATGTTCTTCAACTTTTTGTAATAAAAATGATTATATCTTTGGGCTGGATGCAGTGACTCATTCCTGTAATCCCAGCACTTTGGGAGACTGAGGCGGGCAGATCACTTGAGGTCAGGAGTTCAAGACCAGCCCGGCCAACATGGTGAAATCCTGTCTCTACTAAAAAAAAAAAAAAAAATAGCTGGGCTTGGTGGCACAAGCCTGTAGCCCCAGCTACTCAGGAGGCTGAGGCAGAAGAATTGCTTGAACCTGGGAGGCCAAGGTTGCAATGAGCTGAGATGGAACCACTGCATTCTAGCCTGGGTAACACAGTGACACTCTGTCTCAAAGAAAAAATGATTATATCTTTAATGCTTGCTTTGTGTCAAGCACCATGGTGATATTTTTAATGCTACTACCAAATCCACTAAGGTAATTTGTCATGACATAACTATATAACATATGATTATACCATAATATTTAGTCCATCGGTGTCTTTCTGTGTTTCCTTCAGAGTACTATTTATCTTGATCATCATTTTGGACTGAAGAAATGAAGAACTAATCCCAACAGCACTAATACACTGGTTCATTGGCTCCTTTACAATCAATGTAGACACATTAGAAACTAGTAGATTGAAAGCAGAGAGACATTTCATTCAGCCGATATGCAACAAATATTGCAGTATGCAAACACTTTTTTCTCAGAATATCTTGATGTTACCATAATTTTATGTTTTTAATGTAAGTCACATGGATGATAGGGTACATTCTTCCCAAATGCTATGGTTTGGATGTTTCCCCTCCAAAATTAATTACCAATGTGATAGTATTAAGAGGTGGGAACTTTAGGAGGTTAGGCCATGAGGGCTCTCCCCGCATCAATAAGGCCCTCATAAAAGAGGCTTCCCAGAGCATTCAGCTTGCTTTTCCTTCTGACTTCTGCCATGTGAGAACACAGCAATCCAAGACACCAAACCTGTATGTGACTTGATCTTGAACTTCCCACCCCTGAGAACTGTGAGAAGATAACTTTCCGCTCTTATAAATTACACAATCTCAGATATTTGATTATAGCGGCACAAACGGACTAAGGTACGATTTCTATTGACTTCATAAGATCAAAACTACAGCAATAGAATATTGAAGGGAAATCTATGGTAAGCATTTCTTCAATTACAGAATGGGAAGGAGGAAAGGAGAAGTGAAATAATGTCTATGGAACACCTACCACCTGTGAGGTATTGGAATAAACTAGCTGATTTACACATATCTTCTCATTGACTCTCACAACCAGTGAGACAGCGACGGTCCCTATACAACAGATGTGAAAATAGGGCTTGAAGAGGTGAGTAGTTGGCCCCCACAGTTCATGGGATAAACAGCAGAGCTTGCCGCTGATCAAGTACTGCATTTACAAGACGCAGGAAAACAGCATGGTAAGGATAAGACAGGGGCATCCAACTGTTGAGTCCCATCTCTCCCCTTAGTCATTTTTCTACCCACTTACAATGGTGTCCTCGAAAAACTATTGTATAATACTATAAAACGTATTTTTCTAAGCACTATGTATTTATTTTTCTTATACATTTTAAGTCAGATATTGGGTTTAAAAGTATTCTAGGAGTTTTATTTGGAATTTCAGGTGACCAGCCAGATGAGGAGAGCTCAGATCTGTAAATACACTTAACTAATTAACTAATTAGAAGTTAATAGGGCAAGAAAGTGCTGTTCTTTTGTTTACAAATAATTAACAGTGTGTTGGTAACAGATCAATTAATTATCTTTTAAAACATGTGTATTAAAGTTTACAACAACTTTAATAAAGTTACTTGCATTATAGAAACAATTTGAATCTGGATGACATTTATATGTTACTTGCTATTTGATAATTAATAATGTCTTTAAGATAAAATTATACAATATAAGACTGTGAGAATTTAGTGTTAGATACAAGTTAAAACCCATTCTCTAACCATGTTGTAGATATGGTCTATTCTCAGTTACAGGTAAATTACGAAAAATTGTTTTTAATGATTCTGACTGTGGAAACTTGTACTTTATACAATGACAAATCCTATATTCCTGATGCTCTGAGTAAAGAGGAAAAGGTTAAGAGCAATTAATTCAGAGTTCACTGTCTAACCATGAACATTTTACCTCAATGGCAACTACCGCTAATTAACTCCACATCTGAGTGGAAAATTATAAAACAAAGAACACTCTATCAAAGTGAAGATATTATAAATTACAAAGAACAACAACTGGTAGTGCTTTGATTTTCATACTTCATTTTGTAAAAGTGTAGAGAAGGCATTTATTTCATATAATGTTTGTTCTTATTAAATTGAAGCTCTTAAAATGATTAACAATTTAGAATGCATATAATTAATGATACAGATTTATTGTGGCAGTAAACACTTTAGGGAGCACTTCTTTGATAATTCAAGGTGAGAAGTTCATAAAAATGTGTGTAAAGGAAATACTATATACATACATAAACATGTTCGTGCACCCATAAATATGTATATATGTATATATGTGTGTGTATATGTATTTATGTGTATATATATGTATGTATGTACAGATACAGTGTATGTATACTTCTAAATATGTGTAAGTTGTGTCTTATTTCCAAGAGCTTACTTCTTCTGTAAGGCTCTTTCTTGATGAACTCCATCAGCTGTCCTTCACCTAAGTCCTCTTTACCCATCCTTCAGATTTCAGTCCAAATAACATTTTTATTAAAAGAGAACTTGCATTTTACAAAACATCTCAAACACTCACTAAATATTTCAATAGACACTTACTCCTGAGTTTTAACAGAACTCAACAATTTGTGATATCTGCTTCACTGTCTTTTTATACACATTTTCAAATACAGATATGATCAAACTACGTCTTCCTTTCTCTTTCCTTCTTCCCCAGAAGCAGACCTACCCAAACACTGTGATCTATCATTACCAGCCACGTTTTTTTTTTCTCTCTTGTCCATGTAGGATCTATAAATAATGGATATTATTTTTGTGGGCTGCTTTTGAAATGTTTTACACAAGCATTACCAGGACATGTGTATGGTTATACCCTTATACAGAACTTATTTCCCTTTAAAGAACTTACTACATTTTGTATCTATACTTGTTTGAATACTTATTTATATGACCAGAGTATGCTTTTTGAAGGCAATGACCATATTCATTTTGCTTATCAATTATTAATTATTGACAGTATTTTAACTAAAAGAAACGTTACTGGGGAAGAAAGAAGTCCTTAGATTAATGATGCATGGATCATTTGAAGTCACACTCAAACAGAATAAGTTGAATAGTCGTGTTTGGGAATACCGTGCTGTTTGTTTAAGTCTGGCATTTTTCTTTCAATGGCATTTATTAATCACCCATCCTACGCCTTGACATTTTAAGTAATGTTGAGGCCAAAGTAAAAGGTATATTTTCTGCTCTCAAGTAAACAACATTTTCCAAGAGCAATTAGGTGTTTGTCTTTGAAGCCAACGTATTTGGTAAGCTTTACTTAAAATACAACATCTTCCTTATTATCTATAAAATTGGGTGTAGTCCAGGTCTACGTATAAGCCCACAGTAGGTATTTAAAAAGTGATACATGATGATAAACTACAAATCTTAATCAATAATTTCAAAAGGATTCCTATATAGTTGCTCACTTCATTACCTGCCTTTGTTTTCAAATATTTGGGTGACTAACCATCAATGTTACTTTTAGGGGTATTTGCCTGTAAGTGACTGAAAGCCTTCCAAATATGATGATGCTCCATAGCCTCCAAGCAGAAAGTTAGTTCAAGATCGTGTCCTGCATAGATGTGCAACAGGACATGTATGCAGAATGGCAAGAAATCAAACATCAATTAATAAGAATGCTTATAATTACATTTATGTGTTTTCCCTATAATAAGCATTTGAAATGAAAATGTACATCAGATTTGTCCATCTGCTTAATGAAGGGGAACATTTAATCTAATTACATTCTAGCTGAATATTTACGCCTAATGCAATATTCTTTTAGTTTTTCAATATTTTACTTTAAAATATAGTTTCCATAAACATAATATATTAAACCAGAAAAAAACAATTCTCTCCAAAAATAATTTAGCATTTTTTATTCCATCATATATTAAAATTCACTAAACATAAATGCATTTCAAATCTATAGTTCAATTAGGTAATGCTATGAAAATACATTCTGAACTTCTTAGATTCTTTTATAGAGATCACTCACAAAAATACTATTTAGAAATAATAATCTTTCTCTTTAAAATTATATACATATTTTAATAAGCTAAAATTATCATATTATTAATAAAGTGTATCACCTATTTGAAATTGGTCTTTGTACTCTATAATGATATTACTTAAAGCAATTATTAAAGGGTGACAAGTATTTTTGTTTTGTTGTGAATTTATTTAATATATGTTACATTTTGTTAGAACCTTCAATGTGAGTAACCTAATAATCTTAACAAATTTTTATTTCAATTTAAATTAAACTCATTCCTCCTATTTCGTTATTAACTTAGTCTTCAAATTCTTTTCCTACCAAGAAAAATTATATATGTACATGTTCAAAAAATAGACATTGTATGCATTTAGGACACAGATATATTTTTCTATAAAGTTTAAATTTGATCAGGAATTTATTTTTAATCCCATATGAAGACAAATCACATACACACAGCTGGGCTGCACATGAACAGTGAGTCATTTTCCTCTCTGCCATATGCTATCTTTTCAAGGCAATATTGATGTGCTAATACAAACGAAGGCTATGGAGGACCAGCTCCAGTTCTGATGTACAACTGCTGCTCCCCCCCTTTTTTTTTTTTTGAGACAAAGTCTCAATCTCTTGCCAGGCCGGAGTGCAGTGGTGCAATGTCGGCTCACTGCGACTTCCACCTCCCAGTTCAAGCGATTCTCCCACCTCAGCCTCCCGAGTAGCTGGGACTACAGGCATGCACCACCACTCCCGGCTAATTTTTGTATTTTACTAGAAATGGGGTTTCACCATGTTGGCCAGGATGGTCTCAATCTCCTGACCTCATGATCCACCTGCCTCCGCCTCCCGAAGTGCTGGGATTACAGACATGAACCACTGTGCCCGGCCCTCAATCACTTTTTAAGGATCATTCTTTCTTGACACATTTAGTTTTGAAAAGAAAATAAATGGGGGTAGTGGGAGGCAGGTAGAAAAAAAAGCAAAACACTTGAGGCTAAGACTTATGAGGAAACAAGGCACGAGTTTTATGAAAGGCAAGGGGCTCTTTGACATCCTGTGTTCTCTTGGAGAATTATGTTCACAGTCAAACATTGCATGGACAGGTATATTCAGTATGAATATACTCAGCCAAGATGATATTGATTTGTGTTAAGGAATGAATGATTTTGCCCCCACCCCCCAAGTTTAGATCTTGAAGCCTTAACCCCCAAAGTGAAAGTATTTGGAGGTGAAGCCTTCGGAAGCTAATTAGGTTTAGATGACATCATGAGGGTGGAGCCCCTATGATGGAATTAGTGCCTTTATAAGAAAAGGAATACAGCAGAGCTCCCTCTCTCTGCCATGTGAGAATATAGCAATTAAGTGGCTGCCCAAAGCCAGGAAGAAGGTCGTCACTAAGAACAGAATCTGTAGACACCTTGTTCTTGGACTTCCCAGCCTCCAGAACTGTAGGAAATGAATATCCGTGTTGTGTAAGCCACCCAGTCTATGATGCCTTGTTACAGCAGCCTGAGATGACGAAGACAGTTTGCTCTTTGTATTTCAAGTTTATCAGAAATAGAAGTTGCCACTGGTAGCTCAAGACTTCTTTGTGGAACTTGCTAAGATTCCTTTGAAGGAGACTTTTGAAATCACAGTTGTTATTCCTAGCACTCTCTCTGGGGCTCCACTTTCCCATCACCTCAACTTCTCCCTGGGTTTGTTTCCAGAAAGATCAAGCAGCAACTTGTGGTATTTTAGTATCTTCTTAAATTTGGCAATTGGTAGCTTGATGGTTGAGAAACAAAAATAAAAACAATAATAAACAAGCATAAAATTATATTTTTGGCCAGGCACAGTGGCTGACACCTGTAATCCTAGAACTTTGGGAGGCAGATCACCTGAGGTCAGGAGTTCAAGACCAGCCTGGACAACATGGTGAAATGTCATCTTTACTAAAAATACAAAAATTAGCCGTGCATGGTGGCCCATGCCTGTAATTTCAGCTACTACTCAGGAGGCTGAGGCAGGAGAGTTGTTTGAACCCAGGACGTGGAGGTTGCAGTGAGTCGAGATTGTGCCACTGCACTCCCGAGTATTAATAATTTATAATGGTAATAACTACCACTAACACTTACATGGCACTTGTTATGAGTCAGGCATTTTATACTAACTCATTTAATGCTTGAAACAACACTTTGGGTTGGATAGTATTACTATCTTTACTTTAAAGAAACTGATGAATAAAAAAGATGAGCATCTTGGCCAATGATATACAGTTAGGACACACATTTAACTTCCTTTTTTTTTTTTTTTTTTCAGACAGGGTCTGGCTCTGCTGCCCAGGCTGGGGCGCAGTGGTGTGATCATGGATCACTGCATCTTTGACCATACGGGCTTCAAGTGATCCTCCAGCCTCAGTCTCTTGAGTAGTTAGGAGCACAGGTGTGCACCACCACTCCAGCTAAGTTTTTAAATTTTTGTAGAGACAGGGTCTCCCTCTGTTATCCAGGCTTGGCTGTAACTCCTTAGTTCAATGGATCCTCCTACCTCAACCACTCAAAATGCTAGGATTACAGGTGTAGGCCATCATGCCTGGCCACATTTAGTTTCTAAAGGAGTTAAAGGATAGAAATAGTTCACTCAACTTTTCATTGCTACTAGAACCAGATACACACACACACACACATATATATACACACATACACACACACACACACTTACACCTCTTAGCCTGGAACTTATTTTTATTTTTTTCATTAGATTTTTAAATTTTTTAAGTACTTAGAGGTCTTTTGTTTGTTTGAGACAAGCTCTCACTCTGTCACCCAGGCTGGAGTACAGTGGCACAATCATAGCTCACTGCAGCCTCAAACTCTTGGGCCCAAGTGATCATCGTCTTCAGTCTCTAGAGTAGCTGCGACTGCAGGTACATGCCACCATGCCTAGCTAATTTATTTGTTAACATTTTTCTTTTGTAGAGACAGGGTCTCACCATGTTGACTAAGTACTTAGCTCTTAAGGTACTTTCAAAAGTAAAGAAATGAAAAAATGAAGGATGAAAGAAAAAAATTAAAATTTGCTATACTTCTCTCCTCAGCTTACTATTCCAGTTTATTCTCTAACTGCTATTTCTCTGATAATGGGATGAAAGTCTTCAAAATTTGGGCCAAATATTATTTATTTAAAACATGGCAGGTGATATGATATTTTCTGTGGAAAGCTTGCTGGGAATAAGCCCTGGCCTCGTTTCTGTTTTTGGAAGAAATTCAAAGTAGTTAACTTCATGCTGTAATTCAATATATAAAAATAAAGTCATATATTGAATTAGTAACTTCCCTTTTGGTAGTTGTGTGTATGGTCAGGAGAATTAATGCATGGCCTAGTTATCATAATTTTCTACTGCATTTAGATCTATGCTTAGGATTGCCAGATAAAGTACTGGCTGCTCAGTTAAGTTTGAACTAGATATAATTACTAAATTTTGAGTTTCTGTTCTGTGTGTGTATGTATTTTTTCCAGTACCTAGCAAACCTGTGTACACTGTGTTGTTTTATAATGTGCATGTGAAGTGTGCTTTTTGTGCCTTTCTGGTTTAGATGCCAGAACTTCTATTCTGAAGAGTTTTCTAATTTTATAAGATGAGCACTGAAAAAGAAAATGCCAAGGTGCCTAAGAATTGAACTTCAAATTAAGATCTGAATTAACATCCAGGTAATACCTGTGGGTCTAAAGCCAGAACTGAAAAGGCAGAGCAGAATGAAACAAAATCATGGAAATTGATATTTATTATATGTGTCCTATAGCCAGTATTAGAAATAAATAAAATCACATGTGCATAAAGCACGAAGGCGTCGTGCTAATTACAAACAGCCCAGTTAGAACAAGTCTCTGGGAAGCTGCCCTGCATGCTGACCTCCACCCACACACACACACACACACACACACACACACACACACACACTCCTTGGTTGGTTCTCTTAGGTGGTTCTTCTAGTTGGTTCCTCACCCTCTACCTGTGGGGATAGCTAAAAAGCTAAAGCTTTCTTAAAACAGCTCCTTGACTCAGTGAGTTAGTGTTGCAAAAAGGCAAGAATTCATACGTAAAAAATCTATAAAACAACAAAAAAAAGGCCACCAACACATCAATATTTAAGCGAAGGTTTATGCCAGAAGGAATCAGAAAGAGCACTGGAAAAAATATATTTTTACATAAAATGCTGTATTTGTAAAATAATTTTCTATTAGCAAGTACTGTATTTCTAGAAACTTGTGAATAGAGAGAGGTTAGGCAATAATTGAGGGTAGAACCATATTGTTCCGTTAGAATATATTTAATAATATTTTCACACTTATTATTTGACACATAAAAATTTTACCGAATAGCACTTGGGGATCTACTGATAACCTATTTTCCACTTAAAATAGCTTCCAGGGATGCCAAATTTAGGAATGATGAAAGTTTCTCAAGTCAATTTTGTTTCTAACTTATTTTGTTAGCCTTAGCTTTTTGCGCCTTGACCAAAATAAAGTAGGTGCCAATAAATGATGGTTAAACAAATGCTAATTTGCTATTTTCCCCAATGCCTCTGCCTCTTATCAGCCTGAAACTGACATGTATGTTGCTCCATGCTCAATGAGGTTTAATCTAAAGTTTAAAATGTTTGCTTAATTTAAAATATTTTATTTATACCTCAAAAGAAGTTGATTATCTTTGAAAGTGATTTGTGGCTTATTCAATATTTTTTATTGCCAGCAAATGGTAGTGTGTTCAGCACATAGTAAGCCATCAATATATATCTTGTAAATGAGGGGAGAATTAATGAGTAAATGTGTTAAAAGAATTTCCTATGCTCATTTGGGTTTTGTTGCCCCGTGTATAAGTTGGAATTTTTTTTTTTTAATTAAGTAACAAAAGTTAGAGGGTTATTTTCAAGAGAAAATCAAGGGTGTCATAGGAAAAAAGAGTAACAGAATGCTTCCAAATAAGAAGACAATCCTTATATAGAGAGTCTTTTCTGCTCTGGCTGAGGAGTCTCAGAAAGGTATGTTGTCTGGGAAATGGAAGTAAACAATGCCTACATCATATTAGACGTTGAAGTATAAACTAAAAACAAGGTTTATTGGAAACCTGTAGCCATGAACACATATAATTGAATGAATCATATGGTTTCTGATTCTGTCTTTTACTCTCATAGAGATATTTTATGTTGAACAAATGCACGTAACTATTGATAAAAGAGGAATAATAGCCCTGTAAGAAAGGTTAGGCTTGGTATGTCTGAAGTTACATTTAACAAGAAGATACAATCCTCAAATATTGAGTTTGGGTTATATACAGATATCTAGGCTGATCCACTGTCAGTCAAAATTGGATATCTTAATCATTCAACTCCACTCCCACTGCAGGCTTCATCTACATTAATTCATACTCTTTGCCCAAGTTGGAGTGAAGGTCACTTTCACCAAGACTGCCTTTTGATTCCAGACCACACAAACCTGTGAATATGCAAGACCATTCAAGAATTAACCCTTGGAACCTGCATCATTACTACTTGCACAAACCACAAAGTCAGACGCTCACTCAAATCCAAGATGCTATGTTATAGCATAATAATAAGGAACTGATTATCTAAGTAGGCAAAAGTATAGTGAGAGTTCTTTAACAATTTGTTCTTGATATTTAAAAAGGCTATCAAAGCTGAGTGACTTTAATGACTATAAATTGCAGTGATCCACAATAGAGCCCATACTTACTTTCTCATTTTTATTGTACTGCCAGTTCCATTTTTGTTCTCATTTAGGATCCTCTTTGCCTGGGGGAGGGATAGCATTAGGAGAAATACCTAATGTAAATGACAAGTTGGGTGCAGCAAACCAGCATGGCACACATATACCTATGCATCAAACCTGCAGGTTGTGCACTGTACCCTAGAACTTAAAGTATAATTAAAAAAAAGAAATATTGACAAGTAATGTATATATTCCTTGCTTATGCTACAAATTGAGGGTAAAATTCCCCAGGGATAAGTTTAAGTCATTGTCTTGATATTATGTATTGAAAATCACAAGTTCTAGTTCTTTTTTTCAAATGTCTTTTGAAAGCTCATCAATTCAAATAAAAGTATACATGTCTTATAAGTGATTTGATAACAAAAATCAGATATCTTATTTGGTGGATTTGTTTTGTGATCATTAAGACTTTTCCAGCAAGCTGTAGCCCTCCACTTCAGACTTGTTTCAACCCTTCATGTCTACCAGATAATAACACCAGGTACTATTTTCAAATAAGCAAATGCTGCCCCAGGGACAGAAAGCAAAGATGGGCAGCAGTGAGTGAGTGCTGGTACTTGGACTTGAGTAACTGCAAAATGGATTTTGTAGATTTTTTGTAGTTGAGTTACCTGCCTACCTGATAATACTTGGAAAAGAGAATCATTAGCATAACAGCAGCAGAAGTTATTACTTGTCTCAATTTCTGCCACATTGCTTTGGCATTAGAAACTAAAGGACATGTATAGTTCTAAATTTTAAAAGTTCAACGAAGTTCATATTTTCAGAGAAATATAGAGGAACAGATTTTTCCCACTCAAGTGTCAAGAGGTTCTTGACTGCCTGAAGCTCTTTCTGCCTGAACATTACTTTTCCTTACGACCTCCTCTCCTCAAGCATCATGTAAATCACTAGCAATAGATGCTGATCCTCCTTTCTTATTAGCAGTTTTATATTCGATTCCCTAATATAATCTCTGCTTCATCTCTTTGATTGCAAGTCTCCACCTGGGCAAAGGTGAGAAATGTCTCCAACAGAACACATGAACTTAGCCAGACAAGGTGGCTCACGCCTATTATCCCAGCACTTTGGGAGGCTGAGATGGTTAGATCACCTGAGTCAGAAGTTCAAGACCAGCCTGGCCAACATGGCGAAACCTCGTCTCTACTAAAGATACAAAAATTAGCCAGTAGTGGTGCTAGGCGCCTGTAATCCCAGCTAATCTGGAGGCTGAGGCAGGAGAATCCCTTGAACTCAGGGGGTGGAGGTTCCAGTGAGCCGAGATGGTGCCACTGCATTCCAGCCTGGGTGACAGAGCAAGACTCCATCTCAAAATAAATAAATAAATAAATAAATAAATAAATAAAAATAAATAATTGAACTTGAACTGAATGAGGACCTGAACTGGTTTTGACCTTCTTTAAGCATGGTGACTTCACAAAACAGATTCTTTTCTCTTTACCTATTGACTCGTCTCTGCCTCAGATCCACAGAATACTCATGTTCTCTTTACTCCTTCAATTCCCAATTGTATGTTAAACTTAATCTCAGGCCAACACTTTCAATATACTGTGTGCTTAAGAAATAACTGATTCCCTCTTCTGTATTTTTATGAGTCATTTCTCCATAGATATATCTTTAAAATGTTTTATTTAATCAAATTCTTCACACGAAATTACAAATACAATGGATAAATTAAAAACTGTAAGATTTGGAACTCTTTCAAAGTATTTTTAAAAAAACAAACTTTATTTTTCACTTTTATCTTTTCAATGGCACAGAAAAGAAAATATAAGAAAGAGGGGGCAAGTGTATAAAAATATTTTGTTTTCATTTGGGATCAAGTAAGAGTGTGGATGAGCACATTACTGGCATACTGTTACATAAATCCCCTGATGGCAACACTATGAATATATCACATATCTGTTTGCTTATATATTTATACTCTGCCTAGTTAAAAAATGATTTGCATCATTTATGTGACAATATAATGGTAGTGCTTAAATATAACATTGCCTTTTATATTAAAATAGGAAAATATTAAAAATATATTCATAGTCAGATGCACATTCTGAAATCCCATTTGCATATTTAATATATATTATCCAGGTGGTACTTTCTCTATATCTTCAAGACATGACACCACTATGAGTTTTCTAATTTTTAATGCATTTTTAATTAATTATTTTCATTATCATTATTTTACAACAAGCAATATCAGGATTTTGTCTCCTCCCCTTTCTTGGTCTCCTTCCTAATATTACTTGGGGGAAGGGCACTGAACCATGCATAAAACTCCACCTTTCCCTTATCAGGACTCTGCTTTTACACTTTAGAGATTATCAATATCTTGTGTACTTAACAGAGGTACTAATCGCCACTTACAGCTGTTCAATATTATTTGGCTTTTCAGCTGCTGATATGGGAGATGACTTCCCATTATTTATTCTTCTTAGTTACTTTTCTATTCAGTTCTCAAAGTAGGGAATTTATAATCCATAACTGTTTTGCTAATTTGCTTTTCATTTCTTCCTTTGTCTACATGACTAATTAGACAGAAACTCTGCAAATTATTGTAAATTCAAATATTAGAGCCCTACTTTTTTTCATTTGGGATCAAAATTAGAAGCACGTTAGTATTCAGTCTCTCAATAGTTCGGTGAAAACAGTTCAGTGGTTTCTACTAAATGAAATACAAGGAGACGCATCCTGCTACTTTGCAAGCCCTTATTTTATATCAATATGTAATGTTCAGTTAACATTCAATATGTTTTCAGGAAAATTTAATCTGAAAAGCATTGCTGGTAATCTCATTAGCTATTCGCATCTGTCTCCTGCATTAGCTATCATGTCATAGTGACTAAGGACCATCGAGCTTCAGGAATCTGATTCAGTGATGTCCCCTCGGGTGCTCCCTAACGCAGGTGACTCACTGTCACCACAGAAAGTTTCCTTGCTTTCTGCATCATAATCTGACAAGATACTTGAAGAGTGTCTCTCATTTTGGTGTTTGTACTTGAACAAAAAGTTTTAAAATTATATAGTGATCCTATGTGACTCTGCATAGTACTGCCCATCTACTGACTGTGGAGAAATCATCATGCTTATCTACTCAAGTTGGTGTTAGAGAAGCGTAAGAGCTGATGTAGAGTGTTGGCAAGTAGTGCTAGGCTAACCACTCCTTGCGTTCTCTGCTGCTACTGTGGTGTGTGTGTGTGGGAGGGGAGTAGGAGAGAGAGTTTGTGAAGTGCCAAAGAAAACATAAGTTAATATGGCTGATCTTCTCTCATAAAGGCAGAATCCTCCTAAGTGAAGAGTAGAAGAGTAGAGATAGCATTTATTTTTTAAGACAATTTTCTCAATCGAAGTAATGCATTACAAACGAATATACTAAATTTGTCCCTTATCATAACTCTTTCTTGAGTGGTAGTTTGTGACAGCATGACTTCAGTACTTGGTAATCAGATTTGATGTAAATGTTTAAGTACAACTCTGTATCTCCCACTTCTGTCAAGGCTGCATCGCTAGTCAATTCTTAAATGTTCTTAGCCATAAGAAAGATAACCCATGGTTTCTACACATGATGATGCAGCTGCCTGGCCTGGTTTAGCTATAGCCCTGCTCAGCTAGGATGAATACGCTACACCACCTCTGAAAATCACATTCACTAGATGAATCAAGAGTTGTAATGATTATCTTTAGTAATTTCATGCCTCTGATATATGACCAGTAAGGCATTCATCTCAATGACCTTGTATTTAAATGTTCTTTTTTATGGTTTTAATTATGTACACTTGGAGAAGGTACTCCCCCTTCTTTTATAAGTAGAGACAAGTAGGCACTTCGATTCTAGGCATTTAAAGCTTTTGCTAACCTCCTGCATAGGCCGGAGATAATAGGGATCTTAAGAGTCCTGTGACTTTACAGCAAGATGGCCTCTGCAGAGGCCTCTACCTTTCCAGCAGTAATCAAGTTGGAGCCCCAGAACGCCATCAGCTTTTTGTAAGTCCTGTAACTCTCCTCCCCTCAGTATCGCTCACAGCCTTGGCACCATAAACTACCTTAGAAGCATACAAGTAATTGCATCACGCCTCCTACTGCTCATTAGGTCTGTTACCACCCAAAGCCCAGGTCATCTACTGTGATTCTCTTTGGTCGACCTCATCTCCCACCTCTCTGCAATTCTAGAAGTTCCTCCAGTGACCCCCCTGGAATTCACAATTATCAGCAAAATACCCTGAACTTCACCTTCTTCTCTGATCCTTCACTTCATAGTCTTGCTCTCCCCTGTGCTACGAACTCCCCCGGCCGCCATATTCCTGGTATTACTTGGATTCTAAGTGACCCAGGCATGCGTTTTCCTTGCTCATTTGATATTTACAAATCATTCTGAAAAAAAAGCCAGTTTTGAATCTTAAGTCCCTAGAAAATCCCACCTCTACTTTCTTGGTTGGTATTATCCATCTATGTTTGGGTCATTCTACCTCATTCCTTGAGCTTCCAGGATCTCTGACACCACTTCTTCCATAACTGTTGGTGACTGTAATATCCAAAGAGTCCCTGCACTCTCCACCTCTGGTCAACTCCCCACAGGTGTGCTCCTGACCCCATCCCTTTTCTCTTTCTCAATAACTTGCTCCAGCAGTTCTTTCTCCACCATCTCTTCAGTGCCAATACTTATTTTTTCTTTTTACCAGATGATTCTCGTTATCATATAAACTTATTGTTATTACTCCCATATATTTTAAAATATTTTTTTCTCTATCCAACTTTTTCTCTCAGCCACTGCCTCATGTCTCCTCTTCCCTTTATGAGAATGCGCCTTAGAAAAGTTGTTTAGTCTGACTGCCTGTTATTTTCCTCTCTCTAACTCTTGTGTTGACTTAGGGACAAAAGTTCCTTGGGAAAGAGATGTATCTGCAACTTAAGACAATCATGAAATTCCATCAAATTTCATAGAGTACCTATTGAACTCATAGAACTAGTTCCTACAAATACCTTGGAAAAGATTTCATTATAATGTAATTCACCAGACAACTCTGCTGAAATTGTTTCCTATGAGGATCACCAGGGGCCTCCACTCTAATAAAAGCAAGAGTTTGTTTTCAGTCTTCATTTTACTTGACTTATCAACTTTGGATAGTTGACGTCTCTTTCTTCCTTGAAACACTGTTTTGACTGGACATCCAGGAAACCACACTTTCCTAGTTTTCTTCCTACTTCTCTGGTCCTCATCACTCCATTCCCAAAAGTTAGCGTTCCTCAGGGCTCAGTCTGTGGCTCTTTTCTGTTTTCTAGCTACACTCAGAAATATCCTACATTTTCAGGCTATAAATAACATCAACATCTAGGGCATATGGGCAGGGAGAGTGAGAAGGCATGTTTTCAAAATATTGTGAAATTATATTGTGGCCACCTTTCTATGCTATCTCATCCTTATCCTCCAGAATTACTGCTCTAAACTTTCCTCTTCCAGATGCCCAGGGTATCACATCATTCATTATTTCTCACCAAGGGATGCCACCAGACTTTTCCTCCTTCACACGACCTACATTTTGATGTTTGCATTTCTCTTCTTTAGAATAAATATCCCGGATCACTGGAAGAGATTTGTGACATAGCATTTCTGCCTTCCTTTAAACACTTGGAAAAATAAAACACATGGAGGTGGAATCTACCAGCTAGCCAGAATGCATTTCCAGGCTCCTCATTTCCCCATTCAGTTCTCATTCCTCTGTACTATGAGGAGTGAGGCTCAGGCCACTGTACTATGAGGTAATGGATAGCATAACCAATACCTTAGTACACATTAGGATGAGCTGAAATCTTTGAGTTGTAATTGATGTGTTTACACTATTACTGGGGATTTTGTGATTTTCATTAACTGCAATGTCAGAAGATGACCCATTTTGAAGTAAGCTAGGTTTAAGGTGCCAACACCACTTTTCTGTGCTGTAATTTCCACTGTGGTGAGACTGGTTGTGATTCGACCTATAAAACCCCTCTTTATGTAATTATAAGAAATACTGAGCAGCTAAAATATGCCAAGCACTCTGCCCGTTTACCAAAAATGTCCCCTTCATTTGTTTTCTATGGCTGCTGTAACAAATTACCATAAACTTGGTGACTTAAAATAATGTATGTTTATTCTCTTCTAGTTCTGTAGGCCAGAAATTTGAAATTTACTTTTACTGGGGCAATATCTGCATGGTGTCAGGGCCATGCTCCCTCTAGAGGCTATAGGAAGATTCCATTTCTTGACCCTTCCAGCTTCTGGTGGTTGCAGGCATTCCCTGGCTTATGGCCACATCATTCTGATGCCTGCCTGCATGACAGCATTACCTTCTCCTCTGTATGTTTATTTGTAAAATCTCCCTGTTTCTCTTTTATAAGGATAATACGATTGCACTTAGTGGCCATGTGGGCAATCAAGAATCCTTTCCATATCTCACGCCCATATCTTCAACTTAATCATGTCTGTGAAGTCTTCTGGTTTTTTTGTTTTTTTGGTCATATAAGGTATCAATCAGAGATGCCAGGTATTGAGATGTGTGCAAAATATCTATAAATATTATAACAAATAGAAGGGAAAATTAACTGATTACCTTAGCAATTTTTGCCATAGTCAGTTTCTTTCAAACTTTGGATTTCTTAGTCTCTATGATTTACCTCACATATACTTTATTTTTTTCTATATAATTCAAATTATAAATTCAATGATGAATAAAAAGAAAATGTGTAAAATATGGAACTTTCAAATACATATTTGTTGTTTTTCTATTTTGTACATATGGCATCTTTTTCATAAGCATTGGAATATAATTCTAAAAGTTTAATGAAAATGGATAATATTACTTCATTTCAACTCGTCAGTCCTGTATGAAAAATAATTTGCACAGTATTTTCAATTGCATTATTATAATTTTTGCACAAGAATGAGGTGTAAGATGTTTATTGTCTAGTATATATTGGGAATTAGAATTGCATGCCCTACCACCTTGACCTTTATCCATATTCTGCATTTTGACTGGATAACCTATTTATACCTTTACTTCACTAGAGGAACAGGTGAATGTCCAGCCAGTAAATACATAGAATAGCAGAAGGTCAAGCTGATAGAGGAGATGGCTAAATCTCACATAGGATATATACCTTTCCAATGCTAGGACCTCATTCTCATGTAAAAATTTAAATACAAATGCAAATAGCAAAACTGAATTCATTCTCTAAAACTGAATAAAAGAAATGTGGCAAACTTAACCCATTCTACATAAGGTTGCAATTTCCTAGCCTTCCACGGAAATATCCTTGAAAGATTACTCAAGGTCACAAAGTCAGCTTTTATTATCACTAAAGTGATGCATTCATATATTTGTATCTTAAGCCCTGTATAAGGAATGCTATTTCAGATCTGTCATCATTTTTTGGTTGATACAAAATCACAGATTGATTATGACTTTCTCCAGCTCTTCTCTGACAGCGAGTGCTGATGGACTCTTGGCAAAACTACAGTTCATGACTAGTAAAATACTTTACAATTTTACTCCAAAGTTGTGAATCACTATCAAACCTTTTTCATGCTTCCTTTTAAACTCAACATTTCTCCTAAAAGCACGTATTTATCTATGGTAACCCTGATCTGTTACTCTTTGTTATATTATTTTTCTTAGTATACTTATAATTAGAGCAAGAGTGTCAAGAATTATCCCCTCGCAGTTTGTTCCACTATCATCTAAAAATTAGACTTTAGTAAAATGCCTAATTTAAAAATAAATCTCAATTTTTCCCAAATTTTGAAATACAACAACTAAGGTTATCATCTTGATATGTATAGGTTCGAATAATCTTATATTCAACAAATTTGTGCATAAATACTGCCTCAAATGCAATTTTTAAAAATGGTATTATACAGACAAGTAACCAAATAATAAACCCAGATTGCTTCTATACTTTAATTCACTAAGCCTGACTCTTTTATTCATGAGAAAATAGTTGAGGGTGAATTAATTATAATTTAAATTTTTCAGTGCCTCCCAGAAACATACATCATTGAAGAGAGCTCCTATCATCTTTGAAAAATATGCATATAGTAAAATATCAAAACATAAGTATATTTTGCCTGATCTAGGAAAACTTACGATTTAAATTTCACCATCTTTGTATAATAGAACTTGCATGTACCAAAGGCAAACCCTTATTTTTACTGGTGAAGAAACAGCCTCAGAGATTAGTCACAAAACTAGATACATTTCTTTCATCAATTCAAAAGACAGCTAATGTATGTCAGCTAAATAAAATAAGGTTAGAGAAAAATAACTTTATTTATACAAATATTTAGGACAATACAGTGCTTCTATTATTTGTATTTCACGTAATTTTACATTTTTATTATGTCATGCTGAATTTTATCAACCTTCAGGGTCAAAACAGAATCTACTCCTTAGCGGAAGAAAGCAACATGAACACAGTTGGAAGTAACTGAAACATGAGGAGTAATTGAACAAAGATTTATGCTGCTATTCTTTACTGTGTTGAACTGCTTTAAAACTGTTTGTTTTAAAATCTAGTGGGAAGAACCGACCAGAGAAGGAGAAGCTGAACATCAAGAGAAAGAGGATAATTAGACTAGAAGTCTCTTGTGAGTATGGAAGAGTATTTAATTAATACATATTTGCAGGATCTGGCCATGACCTGAAGGGAATTAAAAAAATAGGGTGTGTGTGTGTGTGTGTGTGTGTGTGTGTGTGTGTGTGTGTGTATGAGGCTGTTCTTGCATTGCTATGAAGAAATACCTAAGACTGGGTAATTTTTAAGAATAGAGATTTCATTGGCTCGTGGCTCCGCAGGCTGTGCAAACATGGGCCCTGCAGCTGCTTGGTTTCTGGTGAGGCCTCAGGGAGCTTTTACTTATGGCAGAAAGTGAAGAGGGAGCAGCTGCATCGCATGGCAAGAGCAGGAGCAAGGGAGAAGAGGGGAAGGTGACACACACTTTCAAACAACCAGATCTCACGAGAAGTCATTCACTGTTGCAAGGACAGCACCAAGGGGATGGTGCTAAACCGTTCATGAGAAAACCATCCCCATGATCCAATCACCTCCCACCAGGCTGCACCTCCAACACTGGGGATTACATTTCAATATGAGACTTGAAGGGGCCAGCCAAACTGTATCAGTGTGCGTGCAAGTTTAGGAATTAGCAGTTTCCTTTGAAATCCTGGGAAGTTAAATCTAATTTCTCAAAGAAGGGACATAAGGAAAGGACATAGCTGATTAAATGGAAGAAAATATTAAGAGAAGAATCCACCAAATGAATGCCTAATGAGGTTAAAAATAAAACAGTAGCAAGAAATCCCAGACATACTTAAATGGTTGACAAGCTGAAATTGTTGACAACAAGGAAATCATGATGTAGTCAAGAAGCATGTCTGTGGAGCTGGCTACTGTGGGTGATGGGGCAATTGCAGATAATAATAGGATTCTATATGGGCTGAGAAGATGATACCTACTTTGTGGTTAGGCATTGTTCTGCCAGTACAACGTCCTGCCTTAGAAGTAGTAATTCTTGGGGAATTGGGATCATCATGGCGGATGGGAGGCAGGACTAGGTTGTAGCTCTAGACAGAACAGTGTGCGGAGGCTCACATCACTAATTTTAGCTCCAGATCAACTGCAAGAACAAACTAACAATCCTGTGAGGACCCACAGACCCTCTGAAAGAAGTGAACTGCTCCTGCAGGACCTGGGAGATCCCCCAAATACTGTAAGTGCCCCAACTGTGGAAGTGGGAATCGTAGACCTTCCTTTCTCAAACGCACGCCCCCACTGGGGAAACTAAAGGACTGTTTGTGGGAGAAGTTTCCAACTTTACCCGGAGCCAAGTCAATTTGGAGAGCTGAGCAAAATACAGGGGTAGAGGAAGCAGCAGAAAGGCCCTGGGAGCTCGCTTGGTCCCCAAGCAGCCCATTCCTGCCTGGCACCCCAGGGATCCAACGGGAGAGGAGCAGGGGATAAAACTCCACAGGGAGAAGGAAATCTCTACCTGAACTTTGTGACAATTTGAATGGGGTGAGAAGCCTCCTGGTCAGAACTCAGGGGAGGGCACATATCCGGTGTGCAGGCTCCACAGGCCAGGGAAGAACCAAGTCCTTTTCTTCTGCAGCTGGGAGGTGGGTAGCCTGGGGCAGGTTTTCCAGCCCATTTTCCCTCTGCCTGGAAACAGACTCAGGGCTATTGAAGGGGGCACAGTGGGAGTGAGACAGGCCCTTCAGCTTGCGTAGGAGCTGGGTAAGGCCTGTGACTGCCAGCTTTACCCCACTTTCCTGACAACCTGCATGAGTTAGCAGAGGCAGCCAGGGACCTGGGAATATCACCCTCATTCCCCACAGCAACCCCAGCAAGAGCTGCCCAAGGAGAGTCTGAGCTCAGACATGCCTATCCCTGCTCCCACCTGATGGTCCTTCCCTACCCACCCTGATAGTAGAAGACAAAGTGCATATAATCTTGGGAGTTCTGGGGCCCTGACCACTGCCGGTTCCTCCCCATACTACCACAGCTGATGCTTTCTGGAAAGTGCCACTTCCTGACAGAACACCAATCAGCATAAAAATGGGGCATTAAACCACCAAAGCTAAGAACCCTCACAGAGTCCATTACACTCCTCTGCCACCTCCACTGAACAGGCACTGGTATCCATGGCTGAGAGACCCATAGACGGTTCACATCACAAGACTCTGCAGACAACCCCTAGTACCAGACCATAGCCAGGTAGACTCTCTAGGTGGTTAGACCAAGAAGACAGACAACAATCACTGCAGTCTGGCTCACAGGAAGCCACATCCATAGAAAAATGGGAGAGATACTACTCCTACATCAAGGGAACATCCGTGGGCCAAAATAATCTAAATGACAGCCTTCAGCCCCAGACCTTCCCTCTGACAGAGCCTACCCGAATGAGAAGAAACCAGAAGACCAACCCTGGTAATATGACAAAGCAAGGCTCTTCAACACCCCCTCAAAAATCATACTAGTTCATGAGCAATGCACCCAAACCAATAAGAAATCCCTGATTTACCTGAAAAAGAATTCAGGGGATTATTTATTAAGCTAATCTGGGAGGTGAAAGCCCAATACAATGCAATCCAAAAAACTTATACAAGAAGTGAAGGGAGAAATATTCAAGGAATTAGATAGCTGAAAGAAAAAAACAATAAAAAATTCAGGAAATTTTGGATACATTTTTAGAAATGCAAAATTCTCTAGAAAGTCTCAGCAATAGAATTTAACAAGTAGAAGAAAGAAATTCAGTGCTTGAAGACAGGGTCTTTGAATTAACCCAATTCAACAAACACAAAGAAAAAATTAAGGAAACATGAACAAGGCCAGAAAGAAGTCTGGGATTATGTTAAACAACCAAACTTAAGAATAATTGGAAGAAGAGAATTCTAAAACTTGGAAAACATATTTGGGGAAATAATCGAGGAGAACTTGCCTGGCCTTGCTAGAGACCTGGACATCCAAATACAAGAAGCACAAAGTATACCTGGGTAATTCATCACAAAAAGATCTTCACCTAGGCACACTGTCATCAGGTCATCTAAAATTAAGATGAAGGAAAGAATATTAAGAACTGTAAGACAGAAGCACCAAGTAACCTATAAGGAAAACCTATCAGATTAACAGCAGATTTCTCAGTAGAAGGCCTGCATTCTAGAAGAGATTGGGGTCCTATCTTCAGCTTCCTCAAATAAAACAATTACCCGTCTAGAATTTTGCATCCAGTGAAACTAAGCATGATATGTGAAGGAAATATAGCCTTTTTCAGACAAACAAGTACTGAGAGAATTTGCCATTACCAAGCCACCACTACAAGAACTGCTAAAAGGAGTACTTGTGTTCTAAATCTTGAAATAAATTTTGGAAACACATCAAAACTGAACTTCTTTAAAGCATAAATCACACAAGACCTGCAAAACAAAAATGTAAGTTAAAAGGCAAAAACAAAAAACTAAAGTACACAGACAACAAAGAGCATGAACACAATAGTACCTCACATTTCAATACTAACATTGAATGTAAATGGCCTAAATGCTCCACTTAAAAGATACAGAACCGGAGAATGGATAAGACATCGCCAACCAACTCTCTGCTGCCTTAAAGAGACTTGCCTAACACATAAGGACTCACATAAAGTAAAGGGGTAGAAAAAGGCATTTCATGCAAATGGACACCAAAAGTAAGCAGGAATAGCTATTCTTATGTCAGACAAAACAAACTATAAAGCAATAGCAGTTAAAAGAGACAAAGAGGGACATTATATAATGATAAAAGGCCTTGTCTAACAGGAAAATATCACAATCCTAAACACATATGCACCTAACACTGGCACTTTCAAATTTGTAAAGCAATTACCAATATACCTAAGAAATCAGATAGACAGCAACACAATAATAGTGGGGGACTTCAATACTGCACCAACAGCACTAGACAGGTCATCAAGACAGAAAGTCAACAAAGAAACAATGGATTTAAACTATATCTTGAAAAAATTGACTTAACAAATATATACAATACATTTCATCAGACAACTGCAGAATACACATTCTATTCAACAGTGCATGGAACTTTCTCCAAGATAGACCATCTGATAGGCCATAAAACGAGCCTCAATACATTTAAGAAAATTGAAGTTATATCAAGCACTCTGTCAGACCATAGTGGAATAAAACTAGAAATCAACTCCATAAAGGAACCTTCAAAACCATGCAAATACATGGAAATTAAATAACCTGCTCCCACATGAGCAATGAGTCAAAAACAAAATCAAGATGTAAATTAAAAAATTCTTCGAACTTTACAATAATGACACAACCTATCAAAACCTCTGGGAAACAGCAAAGGTGGTGCTAAGAGGAAAGTCCACAGCCCTAAAGGCCTACATCAAAAACCGAAAGAGCACAAACTGACATAGTAAGGTCATGTCTCAAGGAACTAGAGAAACAAGGACAAACCAAACCCAAATCCAGCAGAAGAAAGGAAATAACCAAGATCAGAGCAGAACTAAATGAAATTGAAACAACAAAAGTACAGAAGATAAATTAAACAAAAAGCTGGTTCTCTGAAAAGATAAATAAAATTGATAGACCATTACCAAGATTAACCAAGAAAAGAAGAGAGAAAATCCAAATAACCTCATTAAGAAATAAAACCAGCAGATATTACAACTGACACCACCGAAATACGAAAGATCATTCAAGGCTACTATGAACATCTTTATGCCCATAAACTAGAAACCTAGAAGAGATGGATCAATTCCTGAAAAAATACAACCCTCCTAGCTTAAATCAGGAAGAATTAGATACCCTGAACAGAGCAATAACAAGCAGTGAGACTGAAATGGTAATTTAAAAATTACCAACAAAAAAAGTCTAAGACCAGACAGACTCACAGCAGAATTCCAGACATTCCAAGAATTGGTACCAATCCTTCTGACACTATTCCACAAGATAGAAAAAGCAGGAACCCTCCCTAATTCATTCTATGAAGCCAGCGTCACCCTAATACCAAAACCAGAAGGACATAACCAAAAAAGAAAACCACAGACCTATATCCTTGATGAACATAGATGCTAAAATCCTTAACAAAATACTAGTTAACCAAATCCAATAACATATCAAAAAGATAATCCACCATGATTAAATGGGTTTCACACCAGGGATGCAGGGATGGTTTAACATACACAAGTTAATAGATGTGGTACACCACATAAACAGAATTAAAAACAAAAATCACATGATCATCTCAATACATGCAGAAAAAGTATTCAACAAAATCCAGCCTCCCTTTATGAGTAAAACTCCCAGCAAAATTGGCATAAAAGGGACATACCTTAATGTAGTAAAAGCCACCTATGACAAACCCACAGCCAACATAATACTGAATGGAGAAAAGTTGGAAGCATTCCCTCTGAGAATTGGAACAAGACAAGGATGTACACTCTCATCACTCCTCTTCAACATAGTACTGGAAGCCCTAGTCAGAGCAGTCAGACAAGAGAAAGAAATAAAGGGCACGCAAATCAGTAAAGAGAAAGTCAAACTGTCACTGTTTGCTATGATATGATTGTTTACCTTGAAAACCCTAAGGATTCCTCCAGAAAGCTCCTAGAACTGATAAAAGAATTCAGCAAAGTTTCCAGATACAAGATTAATGTACACAAATCAGTAGCTCTTCTATATACCAAAAGCAACCAAGCAGAGAATCCAATCAACAACTCAACCCCTTTTACAATGGTTGCAAAAAATAAAATAAAATACTTAGGAATATACCTAACCAAGGAGTCAAAAGACCTCTAGAAGGAAAACTAAAAAACATTGCTGAAAGAAATCATAGATGATACAAACAAATGAAAACACATCCCATGCTCATGGATGGTAGAATCAATATTGTGAAAATGACCACACTGCCAAAAGCAATCTACAAATTCAATGCAATCCCCATCATAATACCACCATCATTCTTCACAGGTTTAGAAAAAATGATTCTAAAATTCATATGGAACCAAAAAAGAGCCTGCATATCCAAAGTAAGACCAGGCAAAAAGAACAAATCTGGAAGCATCACACTATACTATAAGACCATAATCACCAAAACAGCATGATACTGGTATAAAAATAGGCACATAGGCCAATGGAACAGAATAGAGAACACGGAAATGAACCCAAATACTTATAGCCAACTGATCTTCAACAATGCAAACAAAAACATAAAGTGGGGAAACGACACCCTTTTCAACAAATGGTGCTAGGATAATTGACTAGCCACATTTAGGAGAATGAAACGGGATCCTCATCTCTCATCTTATACAAAAAAAAAAAAAAAAAAAAAAAAAAAATCAACTCAAGATGGATCAAGGACCTTAAACATAAGACCTGATACTACAAAAATTCTTCTAGACATTGGCTTAGGCAAGGATTTCATGAACAAGAACCCAAAGGCAAATCGAATAGAAACACAGATAAATAACTGGGACCTAATGAAACTAAAGAGCTTTTGCATGGCAAAAGGAACAGTCAGCAGAGTTAACAGACAACCCACAGAGTGGGAGAAAATCTCCACAATCTATACATTTGACAAAGGACTAATATCCAGAATCTACAACGAACTCAAACAAATCAGCAAGAAAGAAAACAAACCACCCCATCAAAAAGTGTGCATGGACATGAATAGACAATTCTCAAAAGAAGATATACAAATGGCTAATAAATACATGAAAAAATGCTCAACATCACTAACAGTCAGGGAAATGCGAATCGAAACCACAATGCAATACCACCTTACTCCTGCAAGAATGACCATAAAAAAAAAAAAATCGAAAAACATTAGATGTTGGTGTGGATGCAGCAAACAGGGAACCCTTCCTCACTGTTGGTGGAAATGTAAACTAGCACAGCCACTAGGGAAAACAGTGTAGAGATTCTTTAAAGAACTAAAAGTAGAACTACCATTTGATCCATCAATCCCATTACTGGGTATCTACCCAGAGGAAAATAAGTCGTTATTTGAAAAAGATACTTGCAAACACGTCTGTGGAAGCACAATTCACAATTGCAAAACTGTGGAACCAACCCTAATGCCCATCAATCAATGAGCGGACAAAAAACTGGTATATGATGGAATACCATGCAGCCATAAAAAGGAATGAACTAACAGCATTTGCAGTGACCTGGATGAGACTGGAGACTATTATTCTAAGTGAAGTAACTCAGAAATGGAAAACCAAACATCGTATGTTCTCACGGACATGTGGGAGCTAAGCTATGTGGATGCAAAGGCATAAGAATGGACTTTGGGGACTTTGGGGGAAGACTGAGAGTGGGGCGAGGGATAAAAGACTATAAATATGGTGCAGTGTATACTGCTTGGGTGATACGTGCACCAAAATTTCACAAACACCACTAGAGAACTTACTCCTGTAACCAAACACCACCTGTACCCCAATAACTTATGGGAAAAAAAGTAGTAGTAATTCTTGCCTAAAATTTAATACTTGAAATAGGCTGATTTGAATTTTTTTTACATACTGGTACTCAATGTACAATGACTTACATATTTTAATGTAAGAGCTAGTGAAAACAGAAAGATAATGCTATGGCTTTTATTTTACAAATAGCAATAGGAAAGACTTACTGAGACAAGTTCTCCAGTATTCTTTCCCCCAAAAGGAGTCGTATTGTTATTTGCTTACTGGAAAGAAAAGAGACTGGTCGTAAAAACTTTGATTTTGCGACCTTAAATAAATTAGACTTTCTCAGCAACAATAACAATATTATTCTTGGCCAAATGCTTTCATGTGTTTTTCTTTTTAAACTAAATTTATAATTTAAATTATAATATCCCAATAATTTATTTAGCATAAGAATGCCTTGTGCAGAATTCTAACAGGGCAAACAAAATTAATAAAGTAAGACTTTAAAATGATGTTTGGAATTCTTAGGTCTTTATTTCATAAATCATACTTAAGTTTTCTAAATATACTGAAAATACAATAAAATGAATCCTTAATTTTCATGCAGTATGTTAGAAACATTCTAATGGAAAATAGGAAAACGTACTCCAATTGCATCAATATTATTGACTTATTCTCATATTTAGAAATATGGCCAATTAAAATATACACATTTTCTTCTTAGATCTAGAAATTAAAGCTTTACAAAGCTTTAGGTTATTGATGGCTATATTAATATATTACAAAATGATTATTACAATATGTTGGCATCACTTATCAGCTGACTGGCATAAAATTACATCATTATCATCTGTGCTTATTATACTCCCAGCCAGTACCCTAGCAATTAGGACAGCATTTTCCCTATTACAGTTCTGATTATGCTTAGACTATATTATTCATAATAGAATTTCACACTCTGCTAGGCATTGTCAATAAATTCATCATTTACATTATAAAAGAATACAAAACAGACTAAAAATGTGGAAATTTTAATGAAGAATATATTTCTTGAATTGGGTGAATAAAATACTTCAGAAGGTTTGTATATATGTATCTATTTGCAGATTTTGAATTCTATAGGTTCTTAGTATACAAGGGCATATCAAGATAGCTAATCTAAGAATAAATATGAGCCCTCAGTGGACCATTGCATTGAAGAAGATATTGTGTAATCCACGAGTCCAACTATAGTTGACCCTTGAATAATTCAGCTGTTAGGAGCTCTGACCTCTTTGCATAGTCGGAAATTTGCATCCAACTTTTGGCTCCTTAAAAACTTAACTACTAATAGCCTACCATTGACTGAAGCCTTACCTTGACTGCAATGACGTCATGTATGGTCTATGTTTGTGTGCATAAGTTTTGGTAAGTTTTAGCTTTCTATAATTGATATGTGTATATTTTATGTAGTAAATGATAAAATAGACTAGTGTCCACATATATTTTATGGATTTGTAACATCTTAATTTCAAGAGATTTCTTAATTTTTGGTATATTTCTGATATTTCTGTTATTTGCCTGTGAATTTCCTCAAATTGTCACAAACCTCACAGTTTTTTCTTTCTTTCTATCTATCTATCTATCTATCTATCTATCTAAAACTTACAAAGAATAATGCCTACTTTTAAAATCAATATTCTATACATCTAGGTAAGAGATAAATTATTTATACCCAAAACTTAGACACTTATAAAACAGTAAAAATTTTCAGCAAAATAAAGTGTAAAATTAGAAAATGTACAATATAAATATATGAAATATAATTAAACAATATATAAAATAGGATTTTAAAATAATAAGAAAGAGACAGGTTTAGTACCTAAAATTATATGCCCCAAAGCTTTCTATTATTGCTTTGAGGGAGTTAAAATTTGGCTCAATGTTTTCATAGGAGCTAAGAGAAAACAAAATTATAGAAAGCTGCTGCTGGAGTCAGGGTATTAAGAAAATTAACATTAGACCTGTTCGTCAGGACTTGAACCCCTATCCTGGGAATGAGACTCAAGAGTAGTTCCTTCCATAGCTTTTCCTAGGTGAACAATGTCCCTAACAACTGCAGTTATGTCTGCATGGACATTTTGTCTAGGACATGCTGTATACTAACCTGTTCCTAAGTAATCGGCTCATACAACCTTATTTTGATCTTTATAACCCCATATAAGATAAGTCATTACTGTTACTAAGGAAGTGATATGAGGCTCAAAATGCTTACCTAACTGTTCCAAGTTTGCATGACTAGAAATTAGAGACCTAATTTAAAGCCTAATATGTCTGATTCCAATCCTCTTTTTATAACTAGTATCCGCATAATAAATACTGATTTCCATTTTATTGAGCTAATTAATGGCAGGGGCACCTCGTCTGGAGCAGCTGCTGCAAGGATGACAGCTACAGCAGGAGAGGCGCGGCTGGGGCTGCGTGCTCCACGGAGTGGTGGGGCTGGGATCCCAGTGTCCTACCGAGTTGGTGGGGTGGGAGCCCATGCTCCCAAGCAGCCTAGCTGCAGCTTCAGACTTGGGCATCCCTGTGCCCTGTGCATACTTAACTGGGGGGCCAGGGAAGCCCTATGTTTCAGCAGGCTCAGAAGTGCCTGCTCCTACTCCCTGGTCTCTCCCCACTCTCGGGACCTGCTCCAGCATGGAGCAAAGTTGTGGCCGAACCTGGGCACTGTCCCGACCCAGCTAGGTGTGTGCATGCTTGCAATGGCGCAGACATACCAACCTCCTGCCGCCTCAGTGCCCCCTAGGTTGTGGGCACAAATGAGCATTGGAGGGTGGCCACGGGACTGAGGCCAGCTCTGCCTGGGACTGTGGGTGCTCCTCGGCACAGACAGCCCGAGTGGGTAGGATGTACAGCATCTTGATAGTGGTGGGAGGCAGACAGCTTCCTAGGCAGGAAGGAGCGGGTCCCCAGTGAAACCTCACCTTCAAGCCAGGAGCGCCTGAAGCCTGAGGGCCAAGCTGCCAGTTCAAGGTGGAGTCCATAGCGGAAGTGAGAACGTCATTGATACCTTTCAGCCAATCAGATGGTGCTTTTCCAGGCCCACCCAATGGCCACCCATGGACCAATCAGCATGTATTTCCTCCATTCTAAGCCCATAAACACCCCTGACTCAGCCAGCCTCAAGGCACTCATTGGTATGACCTGCCTGCAAATAGGAGCTACACACTTAGGGTCTCCTGAGAGCTGTTCTGTCACTCAGTAAAGCTCCTCTCTGCCTTGCTCACCCTTCAGTTGTCCATGTAACCACATTCTTCCTGAATGTGGGACAAGAACTCAGGACCCACTGAACAGCAGGGGTGAAAAGAGCTGTAACATGTTCCTGGCTGACTCGCCAAGCTGTGGGTGATGACATGCTCCTGGACTGTTTGAGTGAAGAGTGGTGACCCTTATGGGGGCCCAGACCACAGGATTTCCTGAGCCAGAGATGCTGTAACACTCTAGCCCTCCCACCCTCCACCAGTGCCAGGCAGCTGCCCCATATAATGGGAAGCAATGATGGGGCTGGCCAGCCCAGGAGCCCCAGGCTGGAGCAGGATGTTGGGAGTGAAAGAGCTGTAACACCAATGGGCTGAAACACACCCCCTCAAAACACTCCCACCCACCCCCACCACCCTCTTGCCACTCTGCAGGTGACAAGAAGGAGAGAAGAACTGTGCCCCTTCTGAGAGCCCAGACCTTAGGGCTCCCTGAGCCAAGGCTGTGACATGCTGTAACCCTCTCTTTGGGGCTTTGCAGTTCCTGGTGTCTGACATTTGGATGCCACTGTGTTCTCCCTGTCCAGATGCTGGTGCCCACAGCAGAAGCCACTTGTGGTTCATCTGGTACAGCCGCATCCCCACATAGAGCCGGCACCTCTGCCAGTGCCTGGCTATGGGCAGTGGCTAGAACCCATGTTTGCTTGCTCACACACCCCTTTGCCACTCCGCACCTTGCTGGCCCTTGGCAGTTGTGGGATCTAGGCTGGTAGCACAAGCCAAGCGCAGCCTGTCGAGCCAAGTGGGTAGAACGAGCCCAGTGAGTGTGAGCAAAACTCAAGCTGAGGGGCTGTTGGTCACAGAGATTTCGAGCCAGCAAAGTAATACCTTTAGGATCCTATGACAGAATTATTTCTTAAAAATACATATATAACAATGATTTTGCACCAAAGTGTAATTCAGAAGGAGTGTTGGGATAGTGAGAGCAGGAAAGGAGAAAAAAGGGTGATGTCTATCTTTCTGATTATCTAGATTCATCTATTGATCTCTTTGTGTTGTTTTGCTTGTTTTAATCCAAAGGAATGGATCTCTATAAATACAGATGTTTTGTCTTGTGGTGGTTATTTTTCGACATTAAAGCTGATCTTCTCAAGGTACCGCCATTAGCTTTGAAGTCACTGAAGTGAAGTCTCCATTGGGTGTAAAGTCTCTCATTCTTTATTGAAAAAAATGGGATTAAAACAATAAAATACGTTGTTTTTATTCTCTCAGAATGAAATTTTCATTTTAAATTAACACAGAAAGAACTAGTTACTTCAGATGATTTAATATTTATAGCCAGGTAAATAAAAATCCACATTCTTTTCAAAGGTAAGTGCATGAACATATAAATGTTATTTTAGAATTGGTCTTTAGACATAGAGTATGAATATTTATGGATCTTAGAGCCCTTTCAAAGACAAAAATCCATTGTCCTTCCATTCTTAAACACAATAAAAAGGACAACAGTATTTTGTTAATTCTGTCTATTTTGCATCTAAGGTCAGTACGGATCAGTGAACTGGCCAGGCACGCAAGTTAAAGTATCTGTTCTTTGAATTCTCAATCAACAAATACTTACAGTGCACCCTTGCCAATACAATCTCACAAGTTTATTACATGACAATTGCCCTCAAGCAAGCTAAGGGGGACATGAAGAATAGACTTACATAAGTCTTTATCATTAATTAAATTTCATTTCAAGAATGGTCACAAGGGAGAATTTAGATGTATCAAATTAACAGACTCCAGGAAAACTGAGGAATATTGGGTGAAATTAGACCACTAGAGACTAGGGCTACCTGAAAATGTGATTTGAAGGCTGAAGGGCTTGGAATAGAGTAAAAGGAGAAAGGCTGAGGAGAGGCAGCTGTAGGAGCGCGTGTCCTTACCAAGTTGAAGATAACTAGAACAACAGTAGTAAAGCATCTGTGAAGTGAGTGGTGTACACTGCTGTAGACTGGGACAGGGCAGAAGGGCTTTGCATGCTAGGCTAAGGGCAAAATGTTATTCTGCCAGTTGAATGCACCATCTGAAGGATTTTGGGGGAAAAAAAGAAAAAAATGATATGATGAAAATGATTAATTTGCACAGGAAGAAGAGGAGCATATCAACAAGGAGACCAAACATGAAGCTATTTCTGACGCAGGAGAATTGAAATTCAAAATTTTGGGATTGAATTAGACAAAAGCACTAGTGAACTTCTCTTCAATTATAAGAGAGAGTACGATGTTTGGGAGGCCGAGGCAGGTGGATCACTTGAGGTCAGTTCAAGACCAGCCTGGTCAATATGGTGAAGCCCTGTCTCTACTAAAACTACAAAAATTAGCCAGGCGCAGTGACACACGCCTGTAATCCCAGCTACTTGGGAGGCTGAGGCATGAGGATCATTTGAACCCGGGAGGCAGAGGTTCAAGTGAGCCAAGATCCCACCACCGCACTCCAGCCTGGGTGACAGAGTGAGACTCTGTCTCAAAAAATATAGGTAAAAATTAAAAAAGAGAGCACAATGTAGACTTGTTTGGCCTGAAAGATGATGTGATACATATAAAAGGCATAGTGATACACAAATATGCAAATGCAAAAAGCTTATAGCCAGTAAATGATATCATGGAGAGGGTTCTGTGAAGAATAGGCTAGGAATGGAGTTATCAATTAACCCTAGCTATCACTGCTTCCTGCACTACATTATTTCCAGCTGATTTTCCCCCTAAATATCTCGTTTTCAAATAAGGGTAAAGGAACATCAGATAATCTATTTATAACGAGCATACTACCAGGTGCAAAACATCCCTTAACCTACAAACAACATTTAATGAGCTCGGGTTGTGTGCAATTAAAATAACAAACAGCTTTATTTTTCCCTATAAGATCAAGGTATATTTGCCTTAGAAATAAAAGATTTCATCATTTGGCACCTCTGTTATTAAAGACTGACATTTTGGATTTCCCTGGCCTCATATATTTTAAGGGGCCAGGAGTAGTGAACAATGTTTTACACACTGAGTGCTAGAAATTGTCCTGTAATAAGATTCTGTCATTTCAAATGTTATCTTTTGCTGAGAGCTGGCATCAGTGAGTTGTTTTATTTTTATTTTTTTATTTTTTATTTATTTTTTATTTTTTTGAGACGGAGTCTCGCTCTGTCGCCCAGGCTGGAATGCAGTGGCACGATCTCCGCTCACTGCAAGCTCCGCCTCCCGGGTTCACGCCTTTCTCCTGCCTCAGCCTCCCGAGTAGGTGGGACTACAGGCGCCGCCACCACACCTGACTATTTTTTTGTATTTTTAGTAGAGACAGAGTTTGCCGTGTTAGCCAGGATGGTCTCGATCTCCTGACCTCGTGATCCACCCTCTTCAGCCTCCCAAAGCACTGGGATTACAGGCATGAGCCACCACGCCCACCTGGCATCAATGAGTTTTAATAGTGAATTTAAAAACAGAAATTGTGATTCTGAAAAAAACATTAAGAAAATAAGATACTTTGAAAAACCTGTTTTGTCCTACAGAGGCCCCTTTGATTGGTTACATGGGATTTTTGTCAATTACTCTATAGGAGCCCGGGTAGCTTTTAGTTATGCCCCATACTGAGGATAAAGAAAAATCTTTGACTTATGAACTCAAGGAGTTAAATTTTTCTCATTTAAGATTCAGATGTTATTTACCAGACGGACTCTGGAATGAGAATACGATCATTAAGTTTCTCTACTTCTAAAAGTGTTAGAAAGATATACATGTAAAAATACGCTTAGCTGTGTTTAATTTTGTGATTCAAAACTGTATTCTTTTATGAGTGCTCTAACAATCTAGAATTGTGTTGTCCAATACGATCTGTGGCGATATCCGTGCCAACCGATCAGGTAGCCACTTGCCACATGTGGTTATTGAGAATTTGAAATGTGACAAGTGCAAGTAAGGACTTTGCAAATTTGTTTAATTTAAATTAATTTTAATAGTCACATGAGGCTAGTGATGACCATGTGGGACAGTATACGGGAGATGGGACAAATGGTCATAGTCATGATAGCCAGCTGGTTCTGCCTGGGTTCTAAACTGGGCTTCACAATCACTCCTAGTACCTCTAGGGAACAAGAGAAAGCGTTCAGGACCCTAAATTCAATTATTCATATATCTTTCTGCTCCTGCAATTATTAATTTTAAAATTAGCCCCTTTTCCCTCAACCCATTCCCATTTTCAGTGGATTCCCAATCAGTAATTGAACTGTAGGTTTGCTACTTCAAACAGGACAGATAAATGAAATAAATATCCCAGGCTACACAGTTCAAAGCTAGAGTTTTTCTCATCTTTCTACTGTACCTCCACATCACTCCCTTTGATCAGTCCGTCATCACTTATTGCTTGGAACAACTACTAGTTTCCTAACTGCCTTTCCTATCTTCATTTCTGCTGCTTCCTCTCCACCTTGCTTGATCCTTCTTCAAAACTGCAGCTCAGTTGGTATTTCCCGAATGCAATACCAATGTTCCTAACTGTTGTAAAATCCACTAGGACTGCCTTTTGTTTTCTGGGAAAAAAATTAAATAAAATGCAAACTCCTCAGCACAGGTAATTTTCTGCTCTAATTCTCTCATTTCCTGCCACTCTGTAACATTTATTCTACGCTCCTTGAGCATGTAATGCTTTCCTGTCATCTTGATCTTGCTATGTAGTAGATACATAGCCTTCCTTTCCTATATAGCCATAATGCTACAGCCTCTTCCTCCCAATCCTCACCATTCACTCCTTGCTGCCACTTTGACACAAACAGCACTAACACCACCACTGCCGCCACCACCACCACCATTTCAGTTATATACATCTACTGTGGTTCAAGAAAGGCCTTCTCCAGAAAATGTGGCTTTAGCCCTTAAGGATGACATGGCTTCCCACCTCTCTACTTCCTACTCATTATATTCAGACTTCTACCACAAAACTGAAATTGTTAAATGCTTATATCCCCATCAGCAGCCTGTGGGCAACTAGGAAACAGGAACTTAATATTTCCTCCTACATTTCTGGTGCATGAGACCATGTACCTATCTACTCAAGAGCTGTTAATAAATAATGAATAATATTGACATAATATTGTCATTGTCATTGACATTCATGTCATTGTCATGAATGACATAATTAAAACAAACTGAAACAGAGGATTTAGAGATAAAATAAAACTTAGAATAATCCAAAGATAAATAAAATTCTTTGTGTATTCAAAGCGTCCTATTTGGGGGTCCTAAAACAACATGATTTCACTTATATGTGTATGTGTGTGTGTGCATGTGTATATGTAAATACACACGTGTTTACATTCGATTGTTCCTGGAAAGCATGTAAACATGATTTGAAGATATAAACATGCCAGAAACATTTTCTTGGAAGAAGGAACTAAACCAGTTACAATGTTATAAAATATGCATCCTTGCTGGTGATCTGCACTTGGTTCTATAGCAGTCATTTCTGGGAATGAGGAGATGGTTCCCAGGCAAGATGGCCAAATAGGAACAGCTCTGGTCTGCAGCTACCAAGGAGACCAAAGCAGAAGGCGGGTGATTTCTGCATTTCCAAGTGAGTTATCCAACTCATCTCACTGGGACTGGTTAGACGGCGGGTGCAGCCCACAGAGGGTGAGCAGAAGCAGGGTAGGCTATCGCCTCATCTGGGAAATGCAGGGGTTGGGGAACTCCCTCCCTTAGCCAAGGGAAGCCATGAGGGACTGTGCTGTGAGGAACAGTGCACGCTGGCCCATATACTACACTTTTCCCATGGTCTTCACAACCTGCAGCCCCAGGAGATTCCCTCTGGTGCCTATACCAGGGCCCTGGGTTTCAAGCACAAAACTGGGTGGACGTTTGGGCAGACACCACGCTAGCTGCAGGCGTGTTTTTTTATACCCCAGTGGTGCCTGGAACACTAGTGAGACAGAACCATTCACTCCCCTGGAAAGGGGGCTGAAGCCAGGGAGCCAAGTGGTCTTGCTCAGCGGATCCCACCCTCAAGGAGCCCAGCAAGCTAAGATCCACTGGCTTGAAATTCTCGCTGGCAGCACAGCAGTCTGAAGTCAACCTGGGACGCTTGAGTTTGGTGGCGGGGAGGGGCGTCCTCATTACTGAGGCTTGAGTAGGTGGTTTTTACCCTCACAGTGTAAACAAAGCCCCTGGAAGTTCAGACTGGGCAGAGCCAACCACGATACTACAAAGCTGCTGTAACCAGACTGCCTCTTTAGATTCTTCTTCTCTGGGCAGGGAATCTCAGGAAGAAAGGCAGCAACCCCAGTCAATGGCTTACAGATAAAACTCCCATCTCCCCAGGACAGAGTACCTAGGGGAAGGGTCGGCTGTGGGCCCAGCTTCAGCAGACTTAAACGTTCCTGCCTGCTGGCTACGAAGGGAGCAGCAGATCTCCCAGCACAGTGCTTGAGCTCTGCTAAGGGACAGACAGCCTCCTCAAGTAGGTCCCTGACCCCTGTACCTCCTGATGGGGAGACACCTCCCAGCAGGGGTCAACAGATGCCTTTTACAGGAGAGCTCGAGCTGGCATCTAGGTGGGTGCCCCTCTGGGATGAAGCTTCCAGAGGAAGGAGCAGACAGCAATCTTTGCTGTTCTACAGCCTCTGCTGGTGATATGCAGGAAAAGAGGGTCTGGAGTGGCCCCTCAGCAAACTCCAGCAGACCTGCAGAAGAGGGCCCTGTTAGAAGGAAAACTAACAAACAGAAAGCAACAGCATCAACATCAACAAAACAGACGACCACGCAAACACTCCATCCAAAGGTCACCAATAGCAAGACCGAAAGTAGAGAAATGCACAAAGATGAGGAAAAATCAGCACCAAAAGGCTAAAAATTCCAATAACCAGAATGCCTCTTCTCCTCCAAAGCATCACAATCCATCGGTGTGTTGTATTCAGGAGACCTATCTCACATGCAAAGACACACATAGGCTCAAAATAAAGGAATAGAGGAATATTTACCAAGCAAATGGAAAGCAAAAAAAAAAAAAAAAAAAAAGAAGAAGAAGAAGAAGTTGCAATCCTAGTCTATGATAAAACAGACTTTAAATCAACAAAGATCAAAAAAGACAAGGGCATTACATAATAATAAAAGGATCAATGTGACAAGAAGAGCTAACTATCCTATATGTATGCACCCAATACAGGAGTGCCCAGATTCATAAAACAAGTTCTTAGAGACCTACAAAGAGACTTAGACTCCCACACAATAATAATGAGAGACTTTAACACCCCGCTGTCAATATTAGACAGATCAACGAGACAGAAAATTAACAAGGATATTCAGGACTTGAACTCAGCTCTGGACCAAGCAGACCTAATAGACATCTACAGAACTTTGCACCCCAAATCAACAGAATATACATTCTGTTCAGCACCTCATCACACTTATTCTAAAATTGACCCACATAATTGGAAGTAAAACACTGCTCAGAAAATGCATAAGAATGGGAATCATAGCAAACAGTCTCTCAGACCACAGTGCAATCAAACTAGTACTCAGGATTAAGAAGCTCACTCAAAACCGCACAACTATATGGAAACTGAACAGCCTGCTCCTGAATGACTACGGTGTAAATAATGAAAATTAAGGCAGAAATGAAAAAGTTCTTTAAAACCAATGAGAACAAAGACACAACATACCAGAATCTCTGGGACACAGTTAAAACAGTGTTTAGAGGGAAATTTATAGCACTACATGCCCACTGGAGAAAGCAGGAAAAATCAAAAATCAACACCCTAACATCACAATTAAAAGAACTAGAGAAGCAAGAGCAACATATTCAAAAGGTAGCAGAAGACCAATAATTAAGATCAGAGCAGAACTGAAGGAGATAGAGACACGAAAAACCCTTCAAATAATCAATGAATCCAGGGAGTGTTTTTTTTAAAAAGAAGATTAACAAAATAGATAGACCGCTAGCCAGACTAATATGAAGAGAAGAATCAAATATACATCATAAAAAATGATCAACGGGAGATCACCACTGTTCCCAGAGAAATACAAACTAATATCAGAGAATACTATAAACCCCTCTACACAAACTAGAAAATCTAGAAGAAATGGATAAATTCCTGGACACATACACCCTCCTAAGACTAAACCAGGAAGAAGCTGAATCCCTGAACAGACCAGTAACAAGTTCTGAAATTGAGGCAGTAATTAATAGCCTACCAGCCAAAAATGCCCAGGACCAGATGGATTCACAGCCAAATTCTACCAGAGGTACAAAGAGGAGCTGGTACCATTCCTTCTAAAATTATTCTAAACAATAGAAAAACAGTGACACCTCCCTAACTAATTTTATGAGATCAGCATCATCCAGATTCCAAAACCTGGCAGAGACACAACAAAAAAAGAAAATTTCGGGTCAATATGCCTGATGAACATCGATGCAAAAATCCTCAATAAAATACTGGCAGACTGAATCCAACAGCACATCAAAAAGCTTATCCATCACGATCAAGTTGGCCTCAGCCCTGGGATGCAAGGCTGGTCAAACATACACAAATCATTAAACGTAATCCATCACATAAACAGAACCAATCACAAAACCAGATGATTATCTCAAGAGATGCAGAAAAGGCCTTCGATAAAATTCAACACCCCTTCATGCTAAAAACACTCAATAAACTAGGTATTGATGGAACATATCTCAAAATAATAAGAGCTATTTATGACAAACCCACAGCCAATATCATACAGAATGGGCAAAAGCTGGAAGCATTTTCTTTAAAATCCGACACAAGACAAGGATGCCCACTCTCACCACTCCTGTCCAACATTTTATTTGTTCTGGCCAGGGAAATCAGGCAAGAGAAAGAAATAAAGGATATTAAAAGAGGAAAAGAGAAAAAGAGGAAGTCAAGTTATCTCTTTGGATGACATGATTGTATATTTAGAAAACACCACCGTCTCAGCCCCAAAACTCCTCAAGCTGATAAGCAACTTCAGCAAAGTCTCAAGATACAAAATCAATGTGCAAAAATCACAAGCATTCCTATACACCAGTAATAGACAAACAGAGAGCCAAATCATGAGAAACTCCTATTCACAATTGCTACAAAGAGAACAAAATACCTAGGAATACAAGTTACAAGCGATGTAAACTCTTCAAAGAGAACTACAAACCACTGCTCAAAGAAATAAGAGAGAACACAAACAAATGAAAAAGCAGTCCATGCTCATGAACAGGAAGAATCAATATTATGAAAATGACCATAATACCCAAAGTAACTTATAGACTCAATGCTCTTCCCATCAAGCTACCATTAACTTTCTTCACAGAATTAGAAAAAACTGCTTTGAATTTCACGTGAAACCAAAAAAGAGCTTGTATAGCCAAGAAAATCCTAAGCAAAAAGAACATAGCTGGAGGCTTCAGACTACCTGACATCGAACTATACTACAAGGCTACAGTAACCAAAACAGCATGGTACTGGTACCAAACCAGATAGACCGATGGAACAAAACAAAGGCCTCAGAAATAACACCACACATCTATAACCATCTGATCCTTGACACACCAGACCAAAACAAGCAATGGGGAAAGGATTCCCTATTTAACAAATGATGTTGGGAAAACTGGCTAGACATATGCAGAAAACTGAAACTAGACCCCTTCCTTACACCTTATACAAAAATTAACTCAAGATATTTTAAAGATTTAAACCTAAGACCTAAAACCATAAAAACCCTAGACGAAAACCTAGGCAATACCATTCAGGACATAATAAGCATGGGCAAAGATTCATGACTAGAACACAAATGCAATTGCAACAAAAGCCAAAATTGACAAATGGGATCTAATTAAACTAAAGAGCTTCTGCACAGCAAAAGAAACTATCATCACAGTTAACAGGAAACTTACAGCATAGGAGATATTTTTTGCAATCTATCCATCTGAACGAAGGGCTAATATCCAGAATCTACAAAGAACTTAAACAAATTTACAAGAATAAACAACCCCATCAAAAAGCGGGTGAAGGATATGAACAGGCACTTTTCAAAAGAAGACATTTATGCAGCCAAAAAACATATTTAAAAAAGCTCATTATCACTGATCATTAGAGAAATGCAAACCAAAACCACAATGAGACACCATCTCATGCCAGTTAGAATGGTGATCATTAAAAGTCAGGAAACAACAGATGCTGGAGAGGATGTGGAGATATAGGAATGCTTTTACACTGTTGGTAGGAGTGTAAATTAGTTCAACCATTGTGGAAGACAGTGTGGTGATCCCTCAAGGATCTAGAACTAGAAATACCATTTGACCCAGCAATCCCATTACTGGCTATATACCCAAAGGATTATAAATCATTCTACTATAAAGACACATGCACACATATGTTTATTGCAGCACTATTCACAATAGCAAAGACTTGAAACCAACCCAAATGCCCATCAATGATAGACTGCATAAAGAAAATGTGGCACATATACACCATGGAATACTATGCAGCCATAAAAAAGAATGAGTTCACGTCCTATGTGGGGAGATGGATGAAGCTGGAAACCATCATTCTCAGCAAACTAACACAAGAACAGAAACCAAACGCTGCATGTTCTTACTCATAACTGGGAGTTGAACAATGAGAACATATGGGCACAGGGAGGGGAACATCACACACTGGGGCCTGTCAGGGGTTAGGGGGTCAATGGGAGGGATAGCATTAGGAGAAATACCTAATGTAAGATGATGGGTTGATGAGTGCAGCAAACCACCATGGCACATGTATACCTATGTAACAAACCTGCACGTTCTGCACATGTATCCCAGGACTTAAAGTACAATAATAATAATAATAATAATAATAATAATAATAATAATAGAAATGGAATGAGGAGATAAGACAATTAAAAGGCAATTAAATCTTAAACAAAAGAGATGATTTTCTTCACACTTCTTGTTTATGAGGGTATTTTCTCTGCCCTTTCTTATCTTCCCTACTCACAGTAAGACAGAGAAGTAGTTGGAGTTATTTTGCCAATAATTTTACGTTCCGTTTAAGGCTCTCACAAAGCTAGTGCCAGTTAACACTGTCTAAAAATCAAACTAATTTATCCACCAAAGCCCTTATTTCCAGCTATATTCATCAAATAGCAAAGTTAGAATCCCCAAAATAGAAAGTCATTTCTTTACAAGACAGCATATCTCCGAATGAGCCATGTAGGTATTTTGTAAGTATAATCTTCATTGTCTATTCTACAAAATAACAAAATTTAATTTATTGTAATCATGAAAGATATTGTAATGGCCCAGGGATACCATGTAAAGGTACAGATCACTGGGCAGGAATATTGCCAGAGTTCAATTGTTGAATGGAGAAGCCACTCAGGAAATGGTATTAGTAGGGAGCAGAAGCCAGGGCGCATCGCAGATGGAACACTCACCAGCACCCCAAGTAGACAAGATCCCAGAAATCTGAACTATTTTAAAAATCAATAATTCACAACTTAGAGCACATTGTTTTCTCTCTATAAATTTCAGTGAAACAGGTATCTGTGTAAATGATTCACATCTTCTCCTTTCAAAGAGATTTTCCATTTTAAACCTCATATCTTAAATTGCTTTAATTCCTAAATGAGCAAAGAGCCTGCAGCATGATATTTCCCTATTCAATTTGGAGTAGAGATTATTCCCAAGTAATTACATTAATGAAAAGGAAGTGACAAAGATAACCTGAGATGGCAGGTAAAACAAAAGTTACCCATGTTTTACGTTTGAAATAAACATAAATTTAAACGATTATGAAAATCACATTTTAGAGAAACCGAGAAGCTGTTCCACCTCACTTTATCACATCAGTTTAATCGGCAGACAGATGCCCCTTTCTCACTTTTCACGAAATTAATATGAGTTATTGACTTGTATTTGTATGAAAACTATTTAACATGCAGAAATATTAAAGATTCGAGTGGCATAAATTAAAGAAGTTGTTACGTAAAATAAGTATTTCCAATCCAAAATCTGAAAATCAATTGTGAAATAGTTCCCCATAGAAAACTGAGAAATCTGTGTAAGTCAGCTATTCAAAGAGAAAATCGATGTAAATGTACAAGTGAAATTTATGTAGCATAAAGTGAACAAACTGGAATGTTTTGGCTATGGGTTGCTATTTCTTATTAAAATGACGTTCCTTTAATCTATTAGAATGCTATGAGAAATATCACTACAGTAAATAAATTTCATCAAAATTATACAATTTAAGTAATCGTATTAATTTTTTTCATGCATATAATAGTGAAGTTCCAAATATTGAGAGGTTGTAGTTTTTAAAAAGTTATTGCATATATATAAACACTTACTGTTATCTCCGTGCAGCAAAGATCTACATTCCCCACAACTCCTTGAAGTTGCCTGTTAAAAAGTCACAAAAACATGAATAGGTTAATTTAACATACAATAAACTCTAAATTACAATAGCTAATAAGATTATTTTATGTTCATAAATATTATAACTGTATTATCAAGGTTTTAATTTTCATAAATTAAAAACTACAAAAGGCAGTGAAAATTATTTCTTAATATACATCAGAAGTTAAAAATACTAAATACTGAGAAAAAAAGAAAATTTAAATTACAGAAAAACAAAACTATCTTAGTTGGTAAAAAGAATGCATTCATTTTTTTCCCATGATGTTTATAAATAACCTGATCATTGGTTTATATTGAGGGGATAAAGAAGTTTTAGTTTCATTCTCATTAGAGATTTATGTTTTAATGTTTATCCAAAATTGTCTTTGCTTCAACAAATCTTTAATTCATCAGACAAACTTGAAAATAACCAAGAGTAAAAAATAGGTAATCAAAATCTAGTTAGATCTAATCAAATTAGAGACACTATTTTTGAAGAATTAGAAAATATATGCTGTAATATACAGGTCAAGTACATTCTTTCACTCAATATTTGATCAATTTTCTGAAGAAAAAATAAATCATTTATCGTGTGTTTGATGTTGAATAGTATCTGAATATTCAACCTGAAATAGAGAACTTCAGTAATTATCTAAATCACTCAGGCCAAAAGACCAATTTACAAGAATTACCCAGCTCATTGGGGCACATATTATTGGAGGAATCTTTTTCTTGAATTATTTCCTAAATGCTAATTTTACTTTTTGTGGTTGTCATGTACCAAACATGGAAAGCAATAACATGGCTTGCATTAGACATCTAAAATCACAAATAAAATCATCTGAAAATATGCTTTGATAAAACAAATGTTTACTCTTAAGAGATGTTTTTATTTCTATGAAAATATCTAAAATATCCTCTAATTATATTAAGACTTGATTTGGACAGAAATATTATTTCATCGTAATTGTGCATTTTCATTTTATCTCTATTCATTTTAATTTCTGTTCCTCTCCCAGCTAATGTCAAGAGCACAAGCCAGCTATTGAAATCTTTTTCCAGTAATCTGTTTGAAACAGTTTTAAAAGGTACATCAGGCCAAAATATTTTCTACTTTATGCAATAGAAAAGGAAGTATTTAATTCAGAATTGGAACCATGTTATTTTGTTTAACAAGGTTTTTTTTGGGGGGGCGGGGTGTGTAATCAAAATCTGACAGCACTGGCAGGGCGCAGTGGCTAACCCCTGTAACTCCGACACTTTGGGAGGCACAAAGATGGCTTGAGGCCAGGAGGCGAAATCTTGTCTCTGCTAAAAACACAAAAATCAACTGGACATGGTGGTGTGCACTTGTCGTCCCAGCTACTCTGGAGGCTGAGGAATGATAATAGTTTGAACCTGGGCGGTGGAGGTTGTAGTGAGCCAAGATCGCGCCACTGCACTCCAACCCAAGCAACAAAGTGAGACTCTGTCTCAACAACAAAAACAAATAAAAAAATCTGCTGATATAGTGTGACCTAAAATATTTTATACATTTATCTACTATGCTAATTTTTAAATCATGCAACTTGGATTTGAAGAAATCAATATTTTTAAAAGAAAATAAAATGTTTTAAAATTTCTATAATAAATTTAAGAAGTAGTCTTTCATGATACAGGCAAAATACCAGATTTTAGAATTTAAGAGGTATTTGCTCAAGAAGGAGATACCAAAGTAAATAATAACTTAGTTGGTTTATCATGAATCCCCTTATTCAAAAAGCTATTAAATGGTCATTATTTTGAGATTAAACTTAGAGGACTTGAATAAAAATTAATAATCATTGACTTCTGCTCTTTACCAAAATGTTAGCAGCTTGACAACATTTCCTATGAATCCCAAACTTCATTTTTATTAATGTAGGACAACTCTTTAAAATCTATTGTTATATTCTTTAATATTATAATTTTTATCTAATACATACGAAGTATAACTTTTAAGTGAAAATGAAGCTATATCAGGTTAAAATATCTTAAAAGTTACCTTATTTCTCTCCATACAAAAATTTTCTAGCTATAGAAATTCCTGAGATATATAGTCTTTCTTTGGGATAATAGAGAGAACATTTCAGATAAATTTTAGTTTCTTAGCTTCATTACATAATTACATCTTTAGTATTTTTGTAATTAAAAATATCTTCCTACTCCATGGAAATACTCTAGCACCACCCGTGCTTTGCTCCTGTTAAGGTAGTATAAGGTGTTCCATCTTGCTAGAGGTATTTGGAGAGTAGAAGCTACTACTAAATGGGAGGAAATAAGTAGTTCCTGATTTTTAGATTTCGATTGTACTCAGCGTGGTTAAAGGAAGAGTAACCATGAAATAAAACACCCACTGACAGTGAAGTTCAACATTCTCCATACTTCTATTTTTCACTACAGGGTTGCTTTGCCTTTGGTCAAATACCCTCCAGAGGCACACTTTACTCGGCAACCTTGTGTTGGGCTATTACTGTTGAGCTATTTGAAGTTATAAAAATATTTCATTAAACGATATATTATTTGAAAATGGCTGTCATGGAAGTTGGAATGGAGGCCCTAGGGCCCTGCCCTTTCCTCTCTTCATATTCCCTCCCAACCTGTGGTTTCAGAGCCACCTTGATGAGATCTCGAGGTATTTGGGGAGCAAAGTCTGAAATCCACTTCTGCATTTCCATACTCTTTCATTTCAAAACACAGGGAGAAGAGACATAAGAAGCTACAAGTTTGCTGGGAAAAAAGGGGGAAATGCAAGAGAAGAAACAATGTGGAGAACTTGAGGAAAAATAAAGGAAAGAGAGGAAAGAGCTGCGTTTTAGACAAAGTTTGCAATGTATGTTCAAAGCTTTAGGAAACTGGTTGGGAAACACAATCCTGAAACAGATGCTTAAGAGAAAAATACTATAGATAAATGAAACTTTACAACTTGTGTATCTTCATTCTTCCAGATGCTGTGTGTGTGTATGTGTGTATATATATGTGTGTATATATATGTGTATATATATGTATGTATATATATGTGTGTGTACACATATCTATATATATGTGCATATATATATACATATATGATTTAAACCTGATTTTCTGTTAGGTGATTTACAACATGATTCAGTTTCAGAATGATTTTAATACAGTTATATTCCAATGGCAAACATTTTAAAATACAGGCTGATTCCTAAATAATCGAGGACATCTGGTCACCCTTCCAATATGTGAATTGCCTTAAAATTCTTCTGCATCCTGGAATAATTTTCATAAACTACAGAGGTTAATACAGCATGGGAATTGATGCTTAAAGTAGAACTCTGTTCCTTCAAATGTGACTCTGGTCCCAAGGACAGTCATTAGCCTTTTGACATGTCTTTTATTGTTAAATCCACAAACATCTCATTACATTTGGAAGAAAAAAAGAAAGGAAAAAAGGAAAAAAATCATTCAAGTAGCTACTCTAGGATTCACACCCAAATACCTGGAGAGTATGCACAAGATTTTGGCTTACTGCGATGTTAATTCTCTTCTTTAGAATGTTTGGAAGTTCAGCACCACATTCTGACTTCTGGCTCACCAACAGGCATGCTGGTTTCTTGGTGTGGTTTTCTAGCTCTTTTGCTATTAGTGCATAATTTGACAGTATGCTGCCACAGTAACAGAATTCATTAAGGGCTTTCAGTTTTGTTCTGCCAATGAGGATTTTTGGCTGCATGTAGTGCTAGCCTCTGAAGATTGATCCATAATATTTGTCTTATAAAGCCTTGTCACCTCATAGCGTGACTGATGCTACAAAATAATCCATAATGAGCCAGGTTCTCCCAGCATGAGCTACTCCCTGAGGGTACGTTAGGCACTACTGGAAACCATATTAACTTCTTTATCATCAAACTTGGGTGCTTAAAATAGACTGCATGAAAGTGGATACATTGCGCAGTCCCATGTTGCACCATTGACTTGGGGAGTGGATTAGGAATGTAATCCCTAATGTTCATTTTCTACAATATCCCATTATGGGAAACAGAAAAAAAAAAAACTTCCAGATTTTGACAATGTTTTTTGTATAGTCATTTTCAAAGACAAGGTTTGCTGGAAATAACTATGTGGTTGATAGAATAAAGCCAACAACAACAAAAAATCATGTTTTTAACCAATATTTTCCCGTATGATTTCAGTGAAAAACAACATACCTTCCATTATTTTCAGCTATATTTTTACTACTATATCATTACATTTTGACATGTTCTGTGTTTAACTATTGGAGTAATCCTTTTCTGTGGTGTGCAATATGACAGTTAAAAATCCTATGAAATACTTTTATGCTGATGAGGCCAAAGTAATTTGGTCAACCCGCTTTGGGACTGGTTGGCTCCACAGTGAAGAACTAAACTACCCTGGAATTCTTTCCTGTGGTTCTAGTGAGAGAATGAGAATGAATCAGGTCAAGCCCAGCAAATACACTGGAAAATAAATCAAAGCATACTATTGGATGAAGAGGGAAAATAAGCATCATCTTTATTTAGGACAGTGGTTCTCAACTAGGGGTAATTTTGACCCCAGGGGAAGTTTGGCAATGTCTGGTCACATTTTTCAGTATCAACACTGAGGGTGTACTACTCACATCCAGTGGACAGGGTCCAGGGGAGGCTGCCAAAGATTCTATAATACACAAGACAGCCTTACCCTCTACACCCAAAACATGATCTGGTCCAAAATGCCAGTAGTATTGTGGTTGGAAGGCCCTGGTTTCGGTAACTCTCAACGAGGAAAAGAGAACACAAGCCCTCTTTTCCTACAGTTCAGTTCATCTGCCTCACAGGACAAAGAGGGTAAAATACATCTGTAAGGAGTGGTGGCCTTAGGCTATGGGAAGGGCACATCAGATGCTCAGAAGAGATAATCTATTGACTCTCCTCAGTCGATGGAAAAAGCGGAACCCCTTTTTCCAGTGCCACCACTCTGTTTTGCAGTGGGGTGTCTAGGTGGCGTTTTGAAAGGGCAAACCACAAAGAAAGGCCTCGCCAGGCGAGAGACATAGCTGCTAGCTACTTCAGAGAATCCATAGCTCCATGTGCTCCGTGCTCCTTTAGTTCAGAATCACTTCTCAACATTTTTTCCCCTTTAATGTATTACTTTGTTATCTTAGGCTGTCATTTATCATCCTTTTAACATTTTCCACAATCTACTAAGTTATTTTATCATCCCTTTCTGGGTTTATTTGAATTCTTGCAAATCTTTCACACTAATAATCTTTCCTGCTTGTTTTGGGGACATGTAATCTATTTTTTCATTTAATCAGTTCCTTCTCCTAATCCCAAAGTACATAGTTTTGGCCTTAGCATCATTAATGAGAAATCTCAGAGAGCAGGGCCTCTCTCCTGCTAAAAATAGTACATGTAAAATAATAGCATTTCAATAAGAATATGTGGTATCGGCCGGGCACGGTGGCTTAGGCCTGTAATCCCAGCACTTTGGGAGGCCGAGGTGGCGGATCACCTGAGGCCAGGAGTAGGAGACCAGCCTGACCAACATGGAGAAATCCTGTCTCTGCTAAAAATACAAAAATTGGCCGGGTGTGGTGGCACATGCCTGTAATTCCAGCTACTCGGGAGGCTGAGGCAGGAGAATCGCTTGAACCCGGGAGGCGGAGAGGTTGCAGTGAACTGAGATCTCACCAATGCACTCCAGCCCAGGTGACAGTGAGACTCCATCTCAAAAAAAAAAAAAAAAAAAAAAAAAAGGTGGTATTTATTGGTTAGCTAACTAATGGGAGATACCCCATTGTTTCAATATAAACCTGCAGGAAAACCATGCCCTAAAATTTTTGATGGCCCATCTAAAACTTTAATTTGGGGAACTAATAAATGTCCATGAAATCTTCACAATTTATGTTCTTCTGTCGCAGCTTCAGAAGGTCCCTCCGTTCGGAGTCCCTGACTTCCCGCAACAGCTAACATCATGTTCTCTTTACTCCTTTTCTTGGCTCTTCCACTCTTTCCTTCTTACTTTCTTTGCTAATTCCTACATTCATCAAATGCCTCCCCTGTGCTAAGCTGATAAAACACAAAAAATAAACAAGGCGTGCTCCTTATCCAACACACATGGAAAGCAGGCATGAACAGAATGCAGTTACCTCAACTGAGAGAGTGTAGGGTTCAAATCTATCCAATATATTTAACAATAGAATACGTTTTTTTTCTTCTCTAAGAATTCGTTCAGGTCTAATAAATGTCTTTATGTTTTATCTTGTTACTCTTCTGATTGCTGTTTTTTGTACAATATTAATTCTTAGGTAATACATTTCAACTCTAAATGAGCATTAGAAAATGGTAATTAGTATTTAAGGAAAATCCTGAATTTACAAACTCAGAGTTTTAGATTACATATATTTTATAAATGATATCCAAAGCATGATTAAACAATACGTCACAATAGTCTTATAATTTAAGTAAAAGAGGGGTCATCTGAGAGTAACCATATTCAACCTTGAGGAACTTGGATGCAAATCTGGGTGAGATGCCCAGTTCTGTTTAAATTTTCATTGTAAGTCATATGGACAAGTGTCAACCACGAGGAAGTGCAAAGACACCAAGAAAACACTAGCAAGTTCGTTTATTTTAAATAAAGGATACTTTTACCTTTAGATTGTTTTAATTGGAGACACATTAATTAGTTTTGAAGTTTGAAAACACATTAAATGAAAGGTAGAGCTACTTGTAGTGCATCTGAAGATAATGAACCTTTTTTATTATTTCAAATTTGGTATTATAACAACATTTGAAATACACAAAATAAGAAATCTGTAATATTTCCTACACATAAGACAGAAATCAGTATCCCCATTTAAAGTATAAATAAGTATATTTTTCTTCTACTTCTCCATAAAGTTATAATTTAAATAATCATTTTAAAAATGTTTTAAAAAATAAGTCTTGAAAATGGCATAAAGTTTTTACTGATTCATTGGAATCAATAATGAATAATCACATTTGGTCACTAAAACTATTTTTAATGGCCACGGACGGTAATCCCAGCACTTGGGAGGCCAAGGAAGGTGAATCATGTGAAGGTCAGCAGTTTGAGGCCAGCCTGGCCAACATAGTGAAACCCTGTCCCTACTAAAAATACAAAAAATTAGCCAGGCATGGTTGTGGGCACTTGTCATCCCAGCTACTCAGAAGGCTAAGGCAGGAGAATCGCTTGAACCCAGGAGACAGAGGTTGCAGTGACCCGAGACGGTGCCATTGCTCTCTAGCCCGGCCAACAAGAGTGAAACTTCTTCTAAAAAAAATTATTTTTAATCTCTATAAAAGAAGGGTCACTTTTACATAAATATAATTTTATTAGTGTATGTTTTAATTGACACAATTGCATATACTTATGGTGTACAATGTGATGTTTCCATACATGCATACATTGTACAGTGACCAAGTTAGGGGCAACACTTGTATACATGTATACTTTGTGTAATGGTCAAATCAGGATAAACATCATCTAAAACATGTATCATTTCTTTGTAGTAAGAACATTAAAAATTCTCTCCCCTAGGTATTTTAAAATATTTAGTGCATTGTTGTTAACTAGTCACCCTAGTCTTCAAAAGGATATCAGAAATTGTTCCTCCATCTGTAACTTTTTATCTGTTGACCAATCTCTCCTCATTACCCCCTTTTACCCTCCCGAGGCTCTGGTAACCACCCTTCTATTCTCTACTTCCAGGAGACTAACTTTTTATATTCCATATATGAGTGAGATTGTGTGATATTTGAGTTTCTGCATCTGGTGTATTTCACTTAACCTTATGTCTTCCAGGTTCATCCATGTTGTTGAAAATGACAGGATGCCATGCTTTTAATGGCTGAATAGTATTCCACTGTATATATACATCACATTTTCTTTATCTGCTCATTTATTAATAGACATAAGTTGATTCCATTTCTTGGCTATTGTGAATGTTGCAATAAACATGAGAATGCAGGTATCTCTGTAATGTACTGATTTCATTTCTTTTGGATATATACTCAGTAGTGAGATCTCTAGATCATAGGGTAGTTCAATTTTTTTTAGGTAGATGTTTGCTTTTCAATATTTTATCTTAATAGATGTCAAAGTAGGAAATTATATGGATTTTACAATATGAAACAAATGAGAATGTATATCTAATGTTGACTATTCAAATTCAAGAAAATTATACTTAAATGGAAAGCAATATGAACTTTGGAATATATGTTTCATAGTACTATAAAAGCTGCTTCTCTCTAATGAAAGAAATGTAGAGATTGGTCATTAAAAAATAAAAGTTTAACATAATATTAAAAGAGAGGAACAAAGTTGGAGGACTAACACTACCTTCCTTTAAGACTTACTATAAAGCTACGGTAATCAAGACAGTGTGGTATTGGTGAAGTAATAGACAAATAGATAAAGATCCACAGAAATATATTCAACTGATCTTTGACAAAGAAGCAAAGGCAATACAATGGATCAAAAAGAGTCTTTTAAATAAATGGTGCTGTAACAACTGAACATCCACATGCAAAAAAAAGGTGTCTAGAAATAGACCTCATATTCTTCACAAAAACTAACTAAAAATGGAATTCAGACCTCAGTGTAAAATGAGAAACTACAGAAAATAACATAGGAGAAAATCTAGATGACCTTAGGTTTGGCAATAACTTTTTAGATAAATCACAAAGGCAAAATCTAGGATTGAAAGAATTGGTAAACTGCATTTCACTAAAGGTAAAAATGTATGCTCTCCATAAGACACTGTCAAGAGTATAAAAAGACAAGCCATGGACTAGGAGATGATATTTGCAAAAGATATATCTAATACAGGAGTTATCCAAAATATCCAAAGACTTAGTAATATACAACAGTAAGACAAAAGAAACTTGATTAAAAAACGGGCCAAAGACTTTAAAACACCCCTCACCAAAGAAGATATAGAGATGGCAAATAAGCATATGAAAATATGTTCAACATCATATGTTATCAGGGAAACGCAAACTGAAACAACAACAACAAAACAATGAGATACCAGTACACACCTACTGGAATGGCCAAAATCTGGAACGCTGACACCACCAAATGCTGGGAAGCGTGTGCAGCAACAAGAACTCTCAGTGCTGGTGGAATGCAAAATGGAACAGCCACTTTGAAAGTTAGGTGACTAGTTTCTAACAAAACCACATATATTTTTACCATACAATCCAGCAGTGATACTCCCCTTCCCAAAGGAGCTGAAAACTTACGTTCATACATGTACACTGATGTTTATAGCAGCCTTATTCATAGTTGCCAAAACTGGGAGGCAATTAAGATGTCCTTCAGTAGGTAAATGCATAAAAGGACATGGTACAGCCAGCCACTGGAATACTATTAAGAACTTTTCAAAAATTGCTCTATGAAACCATGAAAAGACATGAAGGAACTTTAAGTGTTTACTAATAAGTGAAAGAAACTCATCAGGAAAGTCTATGCAGTGTGTGATTCCAACCATATGACATTCTGAACAAACAGTGAAATAATCAGTGGTTGCCAAAAGTTGCAGGGAGAGAGGGATGAATAGGTGGAAGACGGGATTTTTAGGGCAGTGAATCCACTCAGTATGATACTATAACGGTGGACACACGGAATTATATCTTTGTTCAAATCCATAGAATATATAACACCAAGAGTGAAGGCTAATGAAAAGACTTTGGGTGACAATGATGTACTATTGTAGGTGCACTGCAACAAATTTATTACTCTGGTGGGCAATGTTGATCATGGGGGAGGCTATGCATGTATGGAGACAGAGGTATATGGAAAAAATCTTCATTTCTTCCATTCAATTTTTCTGTGAACCTGAAACTATTAAAAATACAGGACACAGTGAGCACAGTGGCTCATGCCTGAAATCCCAGCACTTTGGGAGGCTGAGGCAGGAGAATCACTTGAGTCCAGGAGTACAAAGTTGCAGTGAGCTGTGATTGCACCACTGCACTCCAGCCTGGGTGACAGAGCAAGACCCTGTCTCTAAATATAGATAGACTATACAGCCTATTTTAAAAAAAGAAACTTGAAGAAATGTGGTAATTCATAACCAGTAGTACGTTGTCAAATAACGAGATTTTCCATTAAAAAAGAAATATAATTTTTAAAGTATTAAATATTTAAAATAATAGTAATTTCTATACTGATATCAAAATATTCACAATGATATCTATATAAGGATATATAACTTGATGTAATAAGTAAAATATACAAATATAAATCAATGTCAAGAAATAAAACAATTTTCTTCTAAGTTGTGAAAAAAAAGAAAAGCGATCTGTCTTTTAATCAAAAACATCCAAAATATTCAACACTTGTCAATGACACTATATGAATGAGGTAATTTTAGAATGTCTAGAACTAAAAGAAATGGAATTAATGACCGATGCTATCTGATGACAATCATCATTATTAATGAGGGAGGTAGGATGGTCAGACACGAATCCCATGGATTCTAGAATAAGATTTAGGTTTGGGTTTACAAAGGTAGGAAAGATGCTCTCTATAACCTTGTGTCCTCATCATTATAAACAGGAATTAAATTTTTCCTACTCATATGGTTGCCCTGGGGATTATATGAGGAAATAGAGATAAATCACTTAGAACAGATACTGTCACAGAGTCTGCAATTTGACAAATACCATTAGTACTTTTACTAATACATTTTTAAAATCATGAAAATGTTCCATTAAAAACTTAACCTAAGAGCCGGTGCCAATACACAAAGTAGTACAGCCTGGATTACATGCACTGCTCTTCGGCTGAATGGCATAGAACAAGAACGAGAACAAGAGTCCTTTCTCGGACCATAATCATATCTAATCACACTTCCCAGAACTCAAACACATCACTCCTAAATTGAGGAGGTTGGACTAAATAATTCCGTGTTTGAAAAGGTCAATGAGATTCAAATTATAATTTGACTATCAAGGCTTATCTCCTTTATTGGACTGTAAGCTCCTGCAGGGTCAGACACAGTTTTGTACTTTTTTTGAGCCTATTGCCCAGGCTGGAGTACAGTGGCACAATCTTGGCTCACTGCAACCTCCAACTCCCGGGTTCAAGTGATTCTCCTGCCTCAGTCCCCCTAGTAGCTGGAATTACAGGTGCATACCACCATGCTCGGCTAATTTTTGTATTGTTAGTAGAGACGGTGTTTCACCACATTGACCAGGCTGGTCTTGAACTCCTGGCCTCAGGTGATCCACCTGCCTCGGCCTGCAAAGTGCTGGGATTACAGATGTGAGCCACTGCACGTGGCCTGTACTTCTGACTCTATAATAACTCTCAGAGATAGAGTTGCCTACAGGAAATAATATAATTTTAGAAATAATAGAAATAACTATTGAGCATTCACTATATGCTAGGTGTTGGGTGTCAAATATGTGCTAGACAGAGTGCTGGCTACAAAAGTGAGTCTTAAAATTTTAAGTAGCTTGCCAGCTTAAAATTGTAGTGAACCCACCAGCAACTACTAGGAACTGGAATCAGGTCCCCCAAAATATTTTCCAGGCCTGAAATTGTGTTGTTTTTATCAAATTTCCCCAAAGATGTGAAAAGTACATTCTAAGGAAATCCCTAGATTGTACAATTTTTATGAATGTTTTAAAAAAATTAATGAAGGTTAATTTTGTAATTTTGTGGCATTTAGGCCTATTTAAGAAAAAAAAATAACAAAAATGATAGCTACACTCACTGGTTGTGATGTAACAAAATGAGTTACCATGATCATATACCAAAATGAAGTGAATGATTCTCCCAATTCTAAGAAGTTTGATAAATAAGAAGTTTTTAAAATTAAAAAGCGAATGCTGTATAAAATTCAGGAAAATGTGAATTTCCCTATTGAAGACATAGAAGTATTTGTAACCTCTCAAAAATCCTGTGGAAAAAAAATAGAAAGAATGAATGAGACCTAGTATTTGCTAGCACAGCAGGGTGACTATAGTAAAAAATAATTTAATTTTCCATTTAAAAATAATTAAAAGAGTATAACCAGAACGCTTATAAAGAAATGATAAATGTTTAGGTGATACATACTCCACTTACCCTGATATGATTATTACACATTGTATGCCTGTATCAAAATATCTCATGTAACCCATAAATATATTCACCTATGTACCCACCAAAAATAAAAATGAAAAAAATTTAAAAGATCCTGTGAAGTTGGAAAAGAACCAATTTTATAAAGAAAGACAAGGTTGTATCAAAATGGAAACCTCTATGTATGTCAGCATCTGATGCTTCTATATTCTACACTTCAAGTAGCTCAGCCTACAGGGCTCCAAAATTCAAGGGCAGAGCCACTTCCGCTTCTAGTGGGATTGTTCTGATTGCAGGGAAAGAGTTCTGTGAGTTCTGTTCCCTGAGTATCACTGTCAATAGAGACTCCCATATTGTTAAGGATGCTCTAAATTGTGATCTCAAATAGATAATATCAGTTCTCAAAATTAGTATTAGAGAAGGATAACATTTCTGGGTCTAATGGAATATTTACTATGATAAAGAAACACTACTTGGATACAACATGGTGACATTAAACATCAGTGGGACATCTGAGTGGATCGTAACATAGGAAGTACTAAAAGATGGTCTCAGAAGTAGGAGGTAGTGCGGTTAGAGCATAATAGAGGATGCCTGGTCCGTTTGGCTCTAAAATGATCGTTCCCTTGAATCTATAGCATACCTATTCCAAATGAAACCAAATCCAAATTCCTCAGTGAGGATCTTGATCTTTATCAAGCAATTCACATCTGATTCTCTCCAACATCACCCCTAATCAATTCATGAAAGGCAAGACAGAAGTGACAGAGACGGGAAAGAACATTATTGATGTATTCAATTTCCCTCTCTCTAGCCGGGCTCGGTTTGAGAATTATCCAAAATAAAGGGCTCTCTGTTTTAAAAATCGCAAAGAAATATTACATAAACTATCATAATAATCTTTGATGAAGGGGCTTTTGTGGCAAAACTTGTTCATATATCTTACTTAATGGCTTTGGTTTATGATTTAAAGCCTCTCTTTTCACTGTGAAATCATAACAGCTGACTGTAGCTGCCTACTCTACAGTGTGCAACCTAATGATGCCTTTAATTAAAGCTGTGGTTTCAAGAAGATACAGATTCACGGGATCTGATCGGGTTTGGCCACTCCATAAATGTCTGGTCCCTCATCTACAACATCAATATTTATAACTACCTTCCTGTTTTGAGTTTTAGAGATAAAAAATTTGAGTATAACTCATGTTTCACCACCAACCATATAGCAGGTGTTTAGGAATTTTTCCTATGAGTAGTAGTAGCAATAGTAATTGTACAGCACTTTTCCTGGTAGGATACATTCCAGGACCCCCAGTGGATGCTTGAAACCATGGAGTACCAACCCCTATATGCACGATATCTTTTCCTATACATACACACTATGAGAAAGTTTAATTTAGAAAGTAATCCCTGTAATAGATTAACAATAATAAAATGGAACAATTATCACATACTTCAATAATGTGATGTCTCATTTCTCCTCTCTGTCAAAATATCTTACTGTACCGTACTGTGGCTAACTGAAACTGAGGTTTCAGTGGATAAAGGGAAACTACTATAATAATTATCCATAATGTTAGTGATTATTAGTAGTAATAACTTTAGTACTTCAAGGTGGGGAAGAAAATCCTGCAGACCTCTGAGAAAGCAGAAGAGGGCAGCACTCCTACAAGTAGAACGTATGAGTGCTACTGAAGAGAGGCAGGCACAGGACAGGGCGCCATGATGTCAGCAACACAATTTTATGTGTCCATGTAGCTGGGTCATGGTGCCCAGATATTTGGTCAAACACGATTTTGGGTGTTTCTGTTAAGGCGTTTCTTGATGAGATTAACCTTTACATTGGTGGATTTTGAGTAAAGACGATTGCTCTCCATAATGTGAGTGACCCTCACCCAATTACTTACAGGCATTCATAAAATAAAGACTGAACTTCCCTAAGCAAGAAGGAATGTGTCCAGCACACTGTCTTTGGATTTAAACTGCAACTCTTCCCTGGGTCTCCAGCCTATCAGCCTACCACATCAGATTTTGAACTTGCCAAGCCTCCACAATCCTGTGAGCCAATAACTAAAATCTCTCTCAATCTCTTTTTTCTGTGTATGTGTATACACACACACACACGCATATACATATTCTAACATTTTGTTGATTCTGTTTCTCTAGAGAAACCTGACTAGTACCATCACTAAGGCCAAGCAACAAACTTGAACCAAGAACAGAAATAATCAGGCTCTCCAATGTTAAAACCCACGAAACTTGCTGTGACATGACAGTATATATTATCTGGTATGTAAGTTTCAAGATCAGCTGTGTCATTTGTCCTTCAAAGTTAGGTGAAAGATGTATCATTACTGAAACCACTAACAAAAACAAGAGAAAGAGGAATTAACTGTCAAATATCTATTCTGTAGGATGAAAAAAGATAAACTCTTTTTAATATGAATATTACAGCTTCAAAGTTCTCAATAGAGAAATAAATCTAAACAATTTGTCCCTGCTAAAGAATGTGAAAAGCACATAGTGCATAGCCATTAGCATTAAACAGCGGAAATAAATATAAGGCAAATGTTATACTAAATCTTCCATTTTATGTTGTTCACACAAAGACATATTTTTAATAAAAAAAATTATACCAAATACAACAATATGGCACAAAATGAATTTCCCTGCTCTTTTCTATTTGTATATTTACATAAATTTTATTTGTTACTTATTTTGATATTAAAGACTTAGAAATACTGTAAAGCAAAATGATAATAATTCCAATTAAGTGCTTCCAAATTCATTCTTAGATACTCTAATGCATCTACCACCACATAATGAGAAAAACTGAGAAATTTAACCACACATCCTTAATGTAACCTTTTATTCCTACAAAAATTCAAATAAACCCACTGTTGGAAGGGAAACAGCAACATTTGAATAAGCTATCAAAAGGGTATAATTCTATTTAAAAACTTTAAAAATGTATATAGAACTAAAAAAGAGACTTCTTTAATACCACACTGACTACGTTCCAGTTAAGGCTAGGCTTGTTTGGAAACTATGGCAATGGGTGTGTTGATATATGTTATTATTATATTACCTAATAAGTTCCTTAATTTTAGGCAATATTTATAGGATGGAAGAATGATTTATGCTTAGGTACGTCAAATGTTGAATCTAGTATTAGCAATTGGAAGATATTATCATTTAAATCAAAACTTGTTTAGAGTTGAAAGTCATTTTGCAATCAATATTTTGACTCTGAACGTTGAGGATTTTTACATCTTTCATAGAAATCTGAGGTCTGTGCCACAATAGAAACTTCTCTAAAGTAATTGATCAATTCTTCATCAACTGAATGCCATTGAGTAGAACTGAGGGTACACATACTTAATTTAAAATAATCATAGAGCAACATTTTAAGATGTTCTTAAAGAATTAACACATATCAGATTCAAAAACCACTCTAAATCATAAGAAATGAGACAATAAAAATCTGTTGTATCAATGTATAAAAATTCTACATATGGACTTAAAAATAACTGCAATTCTCTTAAAAAGATTCATTGTTTAGATTTGTACTGTTCAGATTTACCAGTAAAAAGAAAATAGAGAAGAAGTTCATCTTCTTTGGGTAACATCCGTTTTAAAAATCAGTTTTTGGTCCCTTAGGTAATGAAATTGTCTTAAAGTCTAAAATAAATTTCTAATTAAAAAAAAAAGTAGGTGGACAGTTTCATACTCTGAAGCGTGTATAATGATGCTTTTGTAAACAAAGTACTAAAACAAATGGAGACCGTTTTATTGCCTTAGGATTATTCTTTATCTACTACTGCACAAATATGCTGCCAAGTAGCAACTTCACAAGGGTAGAGGCAAAATTAAATGCCTACAATTGCCATTAGTAATTGTGAACAATTATTAATCTGTCTAGAGGAAACTAATGGACACGATTAGAGAAACCAAAAGTCTTCATCTTACGGAAATCAATAGCATAGATGTATTTCCATCAGATAATGAATTACAGATTCGTGAGCTGAAGATTAAGGATGTCTTAGTATATATTCTGCCCATACCTACCTATCCATTGTATGTCTCTCTCTCAATCTGGTTTATACCAATAATATATCATAGCTAACTATCTCTTTATTTTCAAAACTTATAGTTATTGAGACACTACATAAAAGAGATGGGAAAGTAAATCTCTGTTCAGTTTCCTTTGGGACTATAAAACAAATCAGTAACAAAGGAATTATTGTTAATTTATATCAAATAAGGTGATTGGCAAATGGAAACTTTTGTTTTTCTTTTAAAAACACCCAGGACATGGGTGCAGCAATACTGGCTCAAAGAAAAAGATTTGTCATTATGATGCACTGTAGAGTATCTACATATACATATAAATAAACAGAACCAGAGCGTATTTTGAAAACCTCATAATAAACGATGTTTCATGAAATCACAAAATAGATTGCTCATGTCTGATCCCATTTACAAATATAGATCTAACCTAAATCCCAATAAAAACATGAATACAATTGCCTTTTATTAAATGTCTACCAGAGTCTGGTTAATTCAGATTAGAACTTAATTGAAAATCTTTTATAGTATGCATATTTTATGTCAGATTAGATATATACAGAAACTCACAAGAAAACAGTTCACAGTAAGAGGAGAATTCCTGGAGAAAATACGAGAAGGGGAGACTGCACCTTGGTCTCCATTCAAAGAAATTCAATTACAGAAGAATGAAAGGACTTCTGTTGTAGGCAATCACTTCTATGGTTGTATCTATAAGGAAGTTTTAAAGTGTGATTCCAGCGTACTCCTCTCTAAGAACAGTAAACTCCTACTAGTTCTCACATTCCCAGAGGAAGATGGAAACCCCAAAGATTGATTTGAACTAAAGTTGCTCATATAGATTTGGTTAAAGAAGGCTTTTCTTCAAATATTGCAAAGTGTTGGGTTTAATAATGTAAAATCTCTGTATCTATAGCTCTTGGGTAATAATGTTTTGTGCTGAAATCCAAGAGCTGAGTGCAGTGACAGCAAAGTAGGAGAGACATGTGGAAGTAAGTTTATCACATCAGAATACACTACACCGGCAGCTTGATGGTTAACAGTAAATTCATGTGGTCATCACACATCCTCAGACCCAGTGGTGGGAGATGCTCTCCACTTATCTCAAAGAAAACTTAAAGAGTTACCTTTAAAGAGACATTGTCTCATAGATGAAGGAGTCTAGGGATGGGGGCAGAGTATCTGTTCAGTTCTCAGTTAATAATGATGTTTCCACAATTTTATCTCACTTGATGTCAGTTGCCTCTTCCATAAAATCAGGATAATACAACTTGCCCTATCCACATGGTACTTTCCTAAAACCAAAGATGAGGCTGCTTTTGACTGCTTTAGCAAGTATAAAGCAATAAGCAAATAGATAAGAATTATCTTGGTAGGGGCCTGAACATAGAGGAATAGCAAAGATTGTTGGTTTATGCAAATCATTACTATTTTTAACATGTTTGAGACGTCGAGGACCTAGTCACCTTCAGGCGATATTCTCACCCCTTTGTCACATAATCCTACTTGCTGACATACTGATGAACAGGCCTTTTCAGACTTATTATAATGATGATGTCTGTTTCTGCAATGTGGAACAATCTGTACTTCATGCCAGGCTGCAGCAACTGCCACTACCTACCACTCAAAGAACTAAATCAGCTTCAAATTCCCCCCAACACCATGGAGGGAAACTAATGATATACGCAGGGAAACATTTTGCGTCTCTGGAGCACTGGTGATGTTATTTTCAGTGTCATCCGCCCTGTGTGCTGATAAGACGACAGCTGTCATTCAACTCCCATCATTTACAATTTTGATTCAAAACACTGTAGTAGGAAAGATAACGTCTCCCACATTTGTCCTCTGGCAAACTTTCTACGAAATTCATAGTGGAGCAAAACTGGGAGGAGGGACTATGACTATCTCGATGACCCCAGTCCCCAGGCTCTAAGATCACTTTTGTCCTTGAGAATGTTTGTCAGAATATTTTACAGGAAATGGCTAAGCAGAAAGTCAGGACTACATTCAATATATCTTATCATGGTGTTTTCTGCTCTAATATAAAACATGATCAATGCCTAATCAATCAAATCACACTGTTACCATTTTTTGTTTCCATCTCAGATCTCTATGTGTTTAATTACTTTCTTGTCTCTGAATAGATGCTCCAATCATAAAAGAGTCTTACCACTCTTAGATGTCACAATCTTCTCTATTACTGTGACTGCTAAACTACCAAATAGTTGAGGCATCACTTTACACTTGCTGCCTCCACTTTTTAAGAATTTGCTCACTACCTCCTGACAAGACTGTCACTAACCCATACAAGGCCTTTATGCCAGGGACAAACAGTGCTCTGAACAAAAAGATGTGATGGGAAATTGTCCTAGTGGTTATATAAGTCCACAATGCTTATGATGGAATGGTGCTCCTTAGATTTGGGCAGTGCGCAACCTGCACAAACATAAACAGCGATGTTGGGAATAGGAAGAAAAGAGGAATCAAAGAGAACTCTTTGGCCTGAAGCCTGAGTGGCTAAAACAGAGGTGTTGCTGTCAATAGAGAGAGAGAGTAATCAGGAAGAGCTGCTTGGAATTGGAAGATAATGAGTTCAATGCTGGCTAAATTAGTTTCGAAAAGCATTAGAATATCAAAATAGGGAAGTCCAGTATGCTGAATTAAGCTCCAAAAAGGGGAAAAATATTAGAAGCAGAGGTAAAGATTTTGGGCATGGCTGTATTAGGTATATTTAAGCAAAATGAGTTAAAAAAAAAAAAAAAAAAAAAAAAAAAAAAAAAGCTCATAAAAGAAACTAGCCAGGCGCAGTGGCTCAAGCCTATAATCCCAGCACTTTGGGAGGCCGAGACGGGCGGATCACGAGGTCAGGAGATCGAGACCATCCTGGCTAACACGGTGAAACCCCGTCTCTACTAAAAATAACACAAAAAATTAGCCGGGCAAGGTGGCGGGCGCCTGTAGTCCCAGCTACTCGGGAGGCTGAGGCAGGAGAATGGCGGGAACCCGGGAGGCGGAGTTTGCAGTGAGCTGAGATCCGGCCACTGCACTCCAGCCTGAGGGACAGAGCGAGACTCCGTCTCAAAAAAAAAAAAAAAAAGAAAAGAAACTAAAAGAACCTTGCTAGACTTCTTTTATTGAACTATGGAGGGAATAACAGGATTTTAAGAAGACTCCTGCATACAACTGCACTGTTGTGCACTGCGCAACGCTGTGGGGTGTCAGCCACAGCACAGTCATTAAACGACACGATGGTAAGACTTTGGATAGACCAGAAAATTATCCAGAAAATGACGGCAAAACCTTAAGGAGCTCTCTTTCTAATTCACAGAAAAGAGTAACAGAATGGCAATGGTGCAGCTCTGAAGAGTTGTCCAGATTAGTTCTTTCAAAAAATTTAACTCTATTCTCAAATAATCTTAAAGTAAAACTCTGAATAGGCCACCTTCTGTGAACAACCTTAAAAAACCTCTTCAGTGGATTTCCACACACTAAATAAAGTGCAAACTCTTTAGAGTGACATTAAGGACCCTCCACAGTATTGTCCTATAAGAATAATACAAAACAGACTTCTCATCCTCCACCAAATATACCCTATGCTTTCCTGATTTCTGGGCTTTGTCCATGCTTAATCAGAGTGTACTATTATAATCACTTTACAGATAATATAATTGAAGTTTCAGCTATGTAATTTGTCCATATTGTACATTTCCAAAGTCCATCTTCTTTGTCACCAGGATATGCCACTCAAATTGAGAGTCTATGTAGTACTCATATTTGTAGAACATTACCTACAATATGCCTTGTATAGTTGTGAAATGAGTGTTTTATATAAAGTATTTCAGCACTTTAAATGTGTGTAATCATTAAATATTTTAATAATGTTATTCTTATTCATTAGCTTATTCTAAAATTAGGCCTCTGGTCAAAAGTAAATCATCTGTTATTGTTATAATTTTTAGACATCATATAGCTACCATAGTATAAAATTATGACTATTACTGAAGATATTTCTCCTCTGCCCATGCCTATAAGCAGATTAAAGCTTCCAGTATGTAAAATTGGCTCTCATTTGTCATTGTTGAAAATGATCCATGATGGAGCAACAGGAATTCTCATTCACTGCTAATGGCAATGCAAGAATGATACAGCCATTTTGGAAGAAAGCTTTAATCTGCAAAGCTAAACATAATCTTATCCCATGATCCAGCAATCTTTGCTTGTAGGTATTTACTTCAATGATCTGAACACTTACAATCTACACAAAAACCTGCATATATATGTTTATAGTAGATTTATGCATAGTTGCCCCAAATGGAAATAAACCAGGATGTCTGTCAATAGGTGAATGGATAAACAAATCATTGCACGTCTAGACAATAATCCAGACATATTACTCAACAGTCAAATGACCCATCGAGCCATAAAAAGTCATGGAGGAACCATAAATGCATATTGCTAATGTGAAAGAAGTCACTCTGAAAATACTACACTCTTTATGATTCCAACTCTGTGACATTCTGAAAACACAGAACTGTAAAGGTAAAAAGATCAGTGGTTGCCAGGATTGAGGGGAATATGAGGAGATGATGAATAGGTGGAATAGAGGGGATTTTTAGGGGATTGAAACTATTCTGTGTGATACTGTAATGGCAGTTGTATAACATTATGTATTTGGCAAAACCCATGGAAGTAGACAACGCAAAGGGTGAAACCTAATGTGCACTATGAATTTCCATTAGTAATAATTTATTACATTGGTTCATCAGTTGTAAAAAAATGTACCATGCCAATGTGAGATATTAACAACAGAGGAAACTGACGGGGAAGAGAGAGAGGGAATTATCTATATTCTGTTCAATTTTTCTGTAAACCTAACATTACTCTAAGAAGCAAAGTCTATTGGCTTTAAAATATGCAATATTTAAATTACTGAATATATAAAAAAATCCGTTAAACAGTAAAATTTTTTACACGATGGACAAAACACAGTGGACAATGATATTTGCAACAGTGATGGTCTCTCTCACGACTTCCTAGACACCCTCTCCTACTGCCCTGTCAAATGAATGATGCCTCTTATTCCCCTGCTAACGGAAGCAAACACAACCTCTCTAACAGAGACCTACTTTCCCTTGAGTTTCCAGATCTCCTCAAGATACTCCTCTTGAAGTTACTTCACTTACCAAAATTCATCTTCAAAGAGTTTACTGAATTATCAAAATGTTCCCAGAGGCTATGGTATGTAGATGATGGTGGAAAACAAGCACCAAACAGGATTGCTTTGTTAATCAGCACTTCACTGTAGCTTCTTTTTAATGTTCTCGTCCTTAATGCTTTAAGGATTTTTACACCACATTTAGTTATTTTCTTTATTACTTCGTATGGCTGGTGGCAAGAAAACTTAGAAAATAAGCATATAAAGATTTACCAACTGAGACTATTATATCCTAAGTTTATTAAACCACACAGTTAGTTCCTCTGCATAATTTACATTTAATTTTCTTAGATTGTTTCTAACCCATAGATATATTTCTTTCACTTAGCTTGTCCTACAGTGATACTTGTCTTACTCACCTGGCAGATCCAGGTTTCCAGTTTCTCATGTCTAAGAATCTTTCTCCTCACCTTACTCAGAATGTTCTAAATCTGTTTTCTTCATATCTCATATGTGGATTTGGAATCATTAAGAACAAAAAAATCATTTCACCACTCTTTGTATACTACTAAAGTACGACAAATAGTTTTCAATCACTTTGGACTATTTAATCATATAGGGAAGAGTATTGCGTTCATAAGGACAAGATCACCAGTTTGATTACTTAATTTCACATGCACAAAAGTTATTTTCCACCATCAAGTATTAACCCTGCTCTCAGATGTCACCGACACATGGCCCACCAGGTGGCCATACAGGACATCTGGCTGGGCTCATTTAAAAGTAATGGCAGTAGGAAAAAAAGGCAAGACATTGTGTATGTCGTACGTGAGTCGCACATAAACCACAGAGCGCTTTCAGGATGTCAGATATTTCTGGACAAAGCTAAATTATGGAAAGGCCCAATGACATAGGAGAAAGATCAACACTTTTGAAAAATCACAATTACCCTGCTCCAATTCCAGCTTCGTCACTTAGTTGCTATGAGAGCTTGAGAAAGCGACAGTTTCTTGATCCCACATTTCCTCATCTCTAAAATAGGGATGGTATCATTTTCTACATAGTGGTCTAGAAATATTCTCTAACTCAGTTGACCAGCCAACATGAATATTTAATCTATGATATTATTAGTAGTGGCAGTCATCATGACCAGTGCTATGATACGGATGCATGTGTTCCTCCAAAATTCATATGTTGGAACATAACCCTGAGGCGATGGTGTTAAGAAGCAAGGCCTTAGAGAAATGATTAGTAGTCTTATATCTTATCACGAGGGCTCTTATATCTCCATGCGGTATTAATATCCTTATAAAAGGGCTTGATGAAGCAATTTCATCCCCTGTTGCCCTTCCATCCTTCTTCCTCCATGTGAGGGTACAGCATTCACGCCCTCCACCACGTGAGGACTCAGTAGGAGGGGCCACCTGTGAAGCAGAGAGCAAGCCTTCACCACACACCAAATCTGCTGGCATCTTGGTCTTCAACTTCCCAGCCTCCAGAATCGTGAGAAATATATCTCTGTTCTTTATACGTTACCCAGTCTAAGGTGTTTTGTTACGGCAGCACAAATGAAGGAAGATAATGAATATTCCTATTTTATCCTAGAACCTACATTCCCAACTAGAGTTCCTAAGTTCCACCCCTCTTAGGATCTTCTCACCAGCATCACTTCTGAGAACCACATCATGAGTGGCAAGATTAAATTCATTAGCACCAGCCTAAAAACTTCTTTTGGTAGGAGAGTCATGGTTCTGTAGTTCATACATTTGACAGGCTAGTTTTATCCATCAGTATGAGTTGTTCCAAAAGTTTATTAGAAATTAACCATCGGAAGTGCTGCTTTCTTTAAAAATGAGCTCTAAATATGATACCCCAATTTAAAATGATGCCCTTCAAACTGGTGTTTGAAGGTAGAATAAGCAAATTTAAGGTCACCATGTCTGCAAGTAAATGTTTTAGATTCCCTTCAAGCTTCCCCATTCCTGAAAAAAAATCCCATCTCAATAATTATTCTATAGCTGCTTCTATCATCTTTGAATTAAACTGAATTTCCATTGTATACTTTATATACAAAACATATACATATACACATTATATATAAAACCTTAATTTGTGTGATCAAATGAACATGGAATAATAGGTACATACATATAAAACATTTTATACTATCTGTAATGAATCATTAATCATATTGATGTTGCATAACAAATTTTATTTAATCTTTCTGCTTGAAGTGTAACTTTCTTCTCAAGGACAAGACTCTCAGATCCTTTTTCCTTCATGCTGTGCTGCAAAAAGCACGGACGCTATGTTCATCCAGTTCTTTTCTTGAAGTTTGGCTCTCTCATTTACTGGCTGTCTGATGTTAGCAAGTTGCAGAAAGTCTATGAAGCTCAGCTTTATACTTGAAGTGTTGTGTGAGGATCAAAGGAGAAAATGTATTTAAGACACCAAGCATATTCAATGTACTTAATTTGTGGTGGTGATTACCGTATTCTGGCTTATTTAATCTCCAAGTTTATTATCCATGTCAATAGTCACCTTGACATTAGGAAAAGTGTCTCCACTGACAAGGAATCATAAGATGAACAAAATGTGCCTCTTGCTGGTGTAGCCATTGATGATGTGGGTCAGAATGCCAAAGATGACTCCCTAATATTCGTGTCTTCCGGTAACTCAAACACTGATCTATGCACTGCAGAGGTTTTGTTATTGTAATTAAAGCCTCAAATCAGGTTGCCTTAATAAAATACGACCATTAATTGGCATGTGCCTCACTTAAGCATACACATCCTTTAAAAGGTGATGACAGTGGCATGATGGGAAGTCAGGAAGATTCAAAACATAGGAAGGATTTGACGTGCCATTGCTGGCTTTGAAATGGAAAGCCCACAAGCCTGGGAATATAGGTGGCCTCTAGAAGCTGGCAACAGCTCCTGGTCAATAGCCAGCAAGGAAACAGGGACCTCAATCCTACAGCTGCACATAACTGAATTCTGCCGACAACTGAATTGACTGACTCTTCTCCAGATTCCCAGATAAGAACTCAGGCCAGCCAAACCCCTAAGTGTGGCTATGTGAGACCCTAAGCAGAGGGTCCAGGACTTCTGGACTTCTCATCTCTAGAATTGTGAGCTAATAAATGGGTGCAGTTCTAAGCTGCTAAATATGATATGTTATGCAGCAATAGAAAACTAAGACAGCCATGTTCTCTTCAGTTCTCGTGCTTTCCATGGCATAATCTCTGCTTTATTTAAGTACTCAGCAAAGGTCTGCCCATGGCATGTTGAACTACTTCGAAGACACCTGTACTTGTCTTTTAAGATTCCCTTTCATTATTTCTCATAGATCCTACTGATGAAAATAAAGATAAGCAAATATTCAAGGAAATGTATTTCTGCATCATTATCTGAGGACAATATTGGTGATGTCCCCTGGGTATTCAGGTTTTAAATGAGCCAGTTCAACAGTATATTGATACATTTCCTGATATATCTCCATTCTTTTTCTTACATGCAATTTTTTTCTATGTATATTATGTGCAAGAAAAGTTTAAATTCTATATTATGTCTGTGATGGAAAATTATTGATCTTCTAGCTATCATGTTACTATCAGACAAATGTCCAATTCTAATTTCTCTGTCAAGTTTATTTTAATTTTATACCATAAGCATCTGTGTCACATTAAAGTTGTTTAAAGGAGTGTTTGTGAAGGCTGTTTTAGAGGCAATGTAGAAAGAATAGTGACCAAGACAGAAAATTCTCTTGTAGTTGAAGCTCTGTCCCAGAGCTTGTAGCTGCTTGGCACTGGGTAAGTTACTGCTTCTCTCTGTTTCCCACTAACTTCACCCAATACTTCAAAGGCTGTTGTGGGAATAATTGAGTTAATATGTGCAAAGTACTTAAACAGTGCCTAAAACCTTCAGAATGACACAAGTACCTGATGTTATTATTTAATTTCGCAAGTCTACATTTGAAATCTAAATACTGTCTTTATGTAGGATCTAATTACTTACATGGGTCCCTTTGGCTGTGTCCTATGAAATTTCATTTTTAAACCTCTGATGGTAACAAAATTGCTTTGAATAATCTCTTTGAAATATGCTGGTATCTGTAAGGATCCACATTTCCAGAGACATTTTTAATTCAAAATGCTTCCTACCTCCAGAAGAATACCAGATTTTCTAGAAATTTTAAAAATAAGATTCTGAATTCAAAGTCTGTATCTGCAACATGCCAATGGGAAGCTAGAGAGTAGTTAGTGTTCCCCGCAGACTGACCGCACTTCCAATATTCACTCATGAGTCTCTTCTAAATTACCACCGAAACGTGCAGCTGAGGACCGTATGCATGTTTGACCACTGAGCTGGGATATATAAGATGATTTTTGAATTTGCTTTTCTGGGATTGAAAGGATAATACACCAGTGCCACCTAGTTGTCCAGATACAATGTGCTACATATTTATTCTTGAAAGGAATCATGCTCTTACAAGTAGAAATGTAAAATTTTAATTTTTCTTGCCATTGACATAGGCCCTGTATTTATTTTAACAAATTCTCATTTCTGCAAGTGACACCAGTGATAATCTTCAACGTTCCATTTAAGGTAAATATTCCTCATGTTTATTTTATTTATACAAGAGGATTGGCAAACCTGAGATACTAATTTTCATTAATTTGCTTTAATTTTGCTGTAAAAGTATCTGAATTATTTAATACGTCTGCCATGTCAGCATATATCAGTTGCATATTACTGTGTGTCCCAGGATCTCAAGTTTCACAGAGCAGAGCATATTCTATTAAAATTAAGATTGTATATGGGATATTCTGGAGGTGAAATACATTTTATCACACACTGCATACGAATTAAATGTTAATTCTGTAATACGGTACACACGTAGTTAATGGTCTCCACTTTTTACTCAGCCTGTGCAATGTGTGGAGGTGGCTGGAACCCCTTCAATAAAATAATCATGATGTGTATTTGACATAGCAGGTTCTGGAAGCCAGGAAGTTCCGTCAGGTCTCGGCTGGAATTGAACACCTAAGGAGACAGACCCGGGATTGCTCTGCAGCCAGACGGAGGTGGAGTCAGGAAATCAGACAGAAGATAGATGCTTCAGGCAGTGAGGCCCAAGGCAACAAATGACTCCAATGTTTAGACAAGTTCTGAGAAGAATAGAAACTGTACATGTAAGCTATGCGTCTATCAGTAAGCCCTTGTCTATGTGTTTCTGCATGTTCAGACAATTTCAGGATACAGAACCTAAAAATCATACATAACTGTTGAGTCATCATCCTGTCTACTCACCATGACAGAGTGCTCCCAAGTGGAAATTGGTTGCCAGCTCCCCCCCTCAATTCCTTTCTCTAACAAAGGAGCTGAGACATGATCATCCCCACTGGGCTCAGTCACTAGCTAAACATGCTGCTGTGGGAATAGTTTTGGGGATAAGACACACAAAACATACAACAGGATGGGGCAAAGAATTAGAGAAACACCAGCTTGGAAAGAAGGATGTGACAGTTCCCTCTTCTCTTGGTAAAGTGAAAGTGAGAGCTTTTCCACATAGTAGAGGAGAGTGGCTCACGCTGTGTCCTGCATCCCTCTGACCCTTCATCTCAACCATTGCTTGTTGCATCACCCAGATTGTTGCCTCACGGGGAGATCCTTGGGACCTGCACATGCAGCCGTGTCCCTTCTGCTTCCTTCTGACCTAGGAGTCACCTCACATGTTGGACTGTGGCTGAACTTCAGTGCCCAGTCCTCAGCAGTGGCAGATCTGAGCTCATGCAACATTTGTTCCAAGATACCAGACACTGTGTGCAGATATAATTACATAGCTCTTGAAATTCTAGCAAAAGCTAAAATCTTCAGTAAGGGAAAAACAGTGACAGAGTGCTTATAGGCAGGTGTAGGAATTTTTATGTACAAATACAAAATATACTTTTTCTAAATATTACCCAGTTCTTTTTTCCCTGGCTTTAAGAAAAATGATTTAACACTTCTTTAGATTAAATATGCAATTTGGTTCAAACTAAGAATATGTGTGGCCTTGAACAAGACATGCAGCATCTTTAGTCCTCTGTGAAAATGGAGAATTTGGGTGACAAGACCGCTCAGCATCCCACATGTCTGTTGCATGTCAATTTCCTACTAACTGTGGACTATGCTCACAAGAAAAGTGGTGGGGAAAGAGAATGAACACCTAAGATGCTTCTTTTTCAGCTCTTCTTTCCTTCCCTTTTATAAAGCATATTATTATTATTGTTATTTAGATACAGGGTCTCACTCTTTCACCCAGGCTGAAGTGTAGTGGCATAATCATGGTTCGCTGCATCCTCCAACTCCTGGGCTCAAGCAATTCTCAGGTCTCAGCCCCTCAAGTAGCTGGGACTACAGGTGCATGCCACCATGCCTTGCTGCTGCTTATTATTGTATTTTTTTTTTTTTTATAGAGAGGGGTTTTCACTTTGTTGCCCAGGCTGGTATTGAACTCTTTGCTTCAAGTTATCCTTCTGCCTTGATTCCTAAAGTGCTGGGATTATAGGCATGCACCAGCTGCGCCCAACAAATGTTATATTTAGTCCAAGGTAGTACGATTTCTCTCCTTCCATCTTCTCCTTCTCATTTTGTCTTGAACCCATCTACTTAATAAAAATAAAGACATGTTTCTAGGCCTTACAAAGCTTCCCTTCTTTACTAGAAAATTTAGGTTAAATACTTAGAAAAAGTAAAAACCACAAAGACCACTTTAAATCAAAGATAACATTTACAAATCACTGTCCTAATGAAATAGTGCATTGGAGTTACAAAAGTAATTTAAAAATAGAAGACATTTTAAACTCTTAAGAAATCTGAGGCTGGGCACAGTGGCTCATGCCTGTAATCCCAGCACTTTTAGAGGCCGAGGCAGGTGGCTCATGAGGTCAAGGGATCAAGACCATCCTGGCCAACATGGTGAAACCCTGTCTCTACTAAAAATACAAAAATTAGCCAAGGGTGATGGCAGGCTCCTGTACTCCCAGCTACTTGGGAGGCTGAGGCAGGAGAATTGCTTGAACCCCGAAGGCAGAGTTTGCAGTAAGCCAAGGTGGTGCCATTGCACTCCAATCTGGCGACAGAGTGAGACTCCGTCTCAAAAAAAAAAAAAAGAGAAAGAAATCTGAGCCTTTGTTCTAAAACAAAACTACAAAAGCTTAAAAAGATAGATAGCAGTCTTATGTCTTCAAGGTACTAAAATGTCTCCACTTTTTAAAACATTATATTTACAAATTTTATATAAATTCATAGTATATTTTGAATCCAACTTGTCAATTCGCTCAGATGTTTCCACAGCTATAGGCCTTGGAGCCTATCCCACAGATTAAAGATAGAAACTAGCACTTGATTAAACCAAAATAACTTCATTTACTTTTACTATTTCCCTTTAAAGGATGCCTTCAGACTCATTATAATCAGAGGTTAAAAATAGAGAACATATTTAAACATATAGACCTTGCTATCACATCTACAATCAAAGCCAGCAAGTTAATATAAATTAGCTACTGCAGCATATGTAGAGTTAAATACTCATTGAGTTCAATATAAATGTGAGGAAATTCAGTCAATAATATTGAAATCATTTGGTCATTATTTTCCCCTAGTGCAGTGATTTCAGTACTTGGGAATACAGCACACTATGGTTTGAAAGCATATGGCCCTCCAAAATTCTTATGTTGGAACCTAATACTCAGGACGATAGTATTAAAAAGTGAGGCCTTTTGAGAGTTGATTATGTCCTAAGGGCTCCACCCTCATGAATGGACTAATGCTCTTATAAAAGAGGTTGACTAGAGCATCCTAGTGCCTTTTGCTCTTTCTGCCTTTCTCCCTTATGAGGATGAAACAACAAGACGTCATCCTGGAAGCAGAGAGCAAGCTCACCAGACACTGTGTCTGCTAGTATCTTGATCTTGGACTTCCCAGCCTCTAGAACCATAAGAAATAAATTGTTATTATTTATAAATTATGCAGGTATTTTGCTATAGCAGCACAAATGAACTGAGACACAGAGTCTGTGGCAGATATTGCTAACGGATCACCAAAGCTGTTATATCTCCTTCCTGGAAATGAAGCCTAAATCATATTTTCTTTTCTCCTTTGCAGTAAGATGCAGTAATAGGTTGTGAGTAGAAGTAATGTACACCATGCACATACTTGACCCATTTATAAAAAAAAAATCTTACAGTCAAGCATAGTGCACCATGGGAGGATTGCTTGAGGTCAGGAGTTCAACACCAGGATGGGCAACATAGAGACTCCATGGCTACTACATTTTATTTTTAAAGTAGTCAGGTTTGATGGCACACACTTGTAGTTTGGGAGGATGAGGCAGGAGGATCATTTGAGCCCAGGAGAGATTGCAGTGAGCTGTGATCAGGCCAGTGCACTCCAGCCTGGGTGACAGAGTGAGACCCTGTCTCTTTAAAAACACCACCACCACCACCACCTTCTGTGTTCTTCCTCGCTGGCTGCTTGATACAAGCATGGAGACCTTCCAAGTCAAATGCTGAATATGACTGAATATGACTAGGACACAGGATAGAAAGAACCCGGATTCCCAAATCACCATTTGAGGAGAGTCCTCCTATGACCAGGAGCAGCTATTTTGGATTCAATGTGAAGGGAAAACATACTTGTAGTTTTGTTAAACCACTGAGATTTTGGAAATTGTCTTTTCCAGAAGCTAGTAATATCTTAAGCAACATAGAAATTGATACCTTCAAAGTATTATGGTAAAGTAAAAGTACCTGGCGTTGTCCTGGCAAGAAAGAAAAACAGGAGGTTGGAAAGATGTAGAGCCATGTTACAGAGTAGTCTGTGGTACCATGGAAGGCAGAATAACCATAGTTCTGGATGAAACTAATGGAAGAAGGCAGAGTCACGGTATATGTTGGCATTACTTTCAGTTTTTAGCAAAGTATTATAAGAAAAGGATGAGTTAAGGCAGATTCTAAGCAGGAAGGTAAAGGACCTTCAGAGAGTCTAGATAAATATGGGAGCTATAAGATTTTGAAAAACCAATTGCTCTAGACTTCAAACAGTAAGAGGTAAGGATTAAAGAGGCTTTGAAAAACAAAGTCCATTAAGACCCTGACGGGGGCACAAATAGGATTAAATGTATGGACTCCTACCAAGTCCATTACGTCCAATGGCCTCAGGTTGGCTGCTAAATGAGGTGGGGGGGGGCAGGGCAGAGAGAAAGGAAGAGGCGGGGAGAGAGGGGGGTGGGGGGGAGGGAGGGTGGAGGAGGGGGAGAGAGAGGAGGAGGGGGGAGAGAGAGGAGGAGAGAGGGGGAGAGAGGTGGGAGTGGAGAAGAGACAGGGGAGGGGGGAGAGAGAGAGGGAGGGAGAGAGGGAGGGGCAGAGAGAAGGGGAGGAGGAGGGGGAGAGAGAGGGGGAGAAAGGCAAAAAGAGAAATCAGTCATGAGAATTATGCCTGAGAAGGAACTTTGGGTTTGGTTGCTGGTACTTAAAAATTACTGGCAGCAAATAGAGAAGTCTATTAGGTTACTAAGGTAATTGCATGACCAAAGAAACCACAAATCCGGGCTCAAACCAGCCTTTGACTCTTTGAATTTTAATCACATCCTCAGGCCTTCTTGCATAAAGAAGATAGATTGTGAAAACTGTAAACCCGGGAAGAGAACATGGTGCTAAACAGATTCCTGCCTTTGGAGAACACAATAAAAAACGAGGAAAGTCTCGGTGGCAAAACAGAACAATGCACAAGCGAATTACCCCAGAATTCTGAGTCAGGAGCCAATCAAGGGACTTTCCCTACCACCAGGTCAAGAGAACCTCTCTGCGACCCCCCAGAAAGATTTCGTCATTGCCTTGCCTGGTGACTGCAGTGTCCTCCCCTTCTTTCCTTTTCTAGAGGGGAATATTTTCCCCATCATCTTATCCTTGCCTCATCATTGTGTATTACCTGTTCAGGAAGGACTGATAATAACCGTGTTTTTCCTTCTTAGATCTCTAAGACACAAGAACCAATGATAAAAATGGCAAATTTACATGCCTGGAGAGGACAGGTTGGTAGCAGAGGTAAATATTTTAAGAATTTTGGAGATTGTATTGGATGGAAGAGTAAGAGTTGGGGTTGCCAACTGAGTAGCTTCTAAAGATTTTTTGCCATGCATCGCCACTTCTTTCCCGTTTTTTAAAAAAGATGGAAATCTGGATTATTATGTAATGTTGGATCAAAATTTCAAAGGAGTTTTATGGGCTAACAGAAACATCTGTGTAGTCAAACATGGCCTGTGGGCTGCCTATTTCCTGTCTTTGACATGGTGTTTTTCAGACTAATCAAACAGACAATGCCAAAATAAGAGGATCGTAAGTAATTGATGATTCAAAGGTCAAAGACCTGGAAGAATGCCACTGATTTTGCTAGGTGATCTAAATTATAACAGTGAGTCATTATATAAATGTTTCAAACACTCAGATATCCCACCAAGAAAAGCCTTTATTTGTGGTTATCATAAGTGCTATGGGGTCAAGTTTTTTGTTTTTTTGTTTTTAACAACAGGGCTTGAAACCAAAAATAAAAAATCAACAGAACAATGAACTTGGAAATTAGAATTATAAACCTGAGTTTACAGGGAGACACGCTTCCTTATTTCTCATCTGCTTAGCCTAGATTAGCACAATCATTAGGCTGGAAACAAGTTTGTGGAGATTATCGTTTGAGGCTCTCATTTTGAAAATGATCCTTGTAAATAAAGACTAACCTTGAAATCAGTAGGCATCTGAGTATGTAATTTTGGTACCTAAGGACGCGACTTTATTTTCAGGTTAGCCTTGCAAGAAGATTTTTCTTGCTTTGTTTTTTGTTTTAAAAGGAAATAGTAGGCTTTGACAAAGCAGAAATTTTAAGATGCCAAAATAACAACATTGGGCAAGATTAACATTGTAAGGTGTGTTTCTATTAAGAATAGCACTAATGGAATACATTCAAACTGACTGTTTCGAAAACCCCTGTTGTACATTCCATCACTTTGCTGCTTTAAATACAGATGAATTTTTCCATAAACTGACAATCTATTGATAAGAAAATAGAGTGAGTCAACAGCAGTAAGTCAATTCTACTTGCTTTTTTCCCCATTTGTGTTTTTTACTTTACTTTCAGAATCAAAGCGAAATGCTAAAATCATTTAAATTGCATCTTTATCAGTAATAGTATAAAAATATCAGCAAGTGAAATCAGCTGCAACTATGATGTTTTGTTTACTGGTTTTTTCTGTATTTGTGGCTTTTTCTAAATTAGTTATTTTGGTCAGAATGTTTATAGACAATAGACAAAATTAAGTTCTTATTTCCCTATCACTACATGCTCTATCTGAAGCAATGTAGATATTTCAACTTCATATGATTCATGAAAGTGCAACCTAAATATTGAGAGAAACAGTCTAATAAACAGAGAAGCATAACAACTGGGATAAAAGAGAATTATTCTGAATCCCAGAATATATTATTATTTCACAGCTTTATGTGCCCCATCTTGCCCCAAGTATACAACAGACCTGCTTTTAGAGAATTAGAGGAAACCTACACCCGCTATCTGGTTCTTCTGTCTTAAATACGAAAACACAACCAAAACTGCTGGACATGTGCGCAACCAGCATCAGGAAAGAGAAGACCAACATAAATAAATTGATATTAAAAGGAAAGATATTGGGAAAGATACTTATCAACTAAGCAGGACTTTTAAAATCCTCAAAAATTCTCACTGACTGCTTCTTGGTGATATTATTGGCAGAGTCATTTTTCTCTGCTAGATCTCCAAATACTGGAGCTCCCTGGGCTTGGTACTAGACCTACCTGTCTCTTCACTTCTTTTTCTATACCTTTCCCCAAAATTATCACATCCAGTCCACGACACCAAGTAACATCTACACACTGATGACTCTCAACTGTTTGTTTGCACTTTTGAACCCCTCCTTTGAAACACAGACTTACAAATCTGATTGCCTACATTATATCCACATTTATTTCAATTTTCAGGTTTCTCAATATTCTCCCAAACACACCCCAATCTACTTTTCCCAAGTCTTTCTCATATCTATAAATGTCCTGGCCCAATTACCCAAGCCAAAATGTATGGCATTTTAATTTTTTTTTCTTTTACCTCCCACACTAGACCTATATTAATGCTTCCTCAACTTGGAAGATTCTTCCCCCTGACAAAAACGCTCCCTTGGCCAGTACCTTAGAAACCCCCCAAGTCCTTTCTGAGTAGGCCCGACCTTCAGCTTCTCTCTCAATTCTCCTTGATCTTGTAGAATTTGGTTTGAAAAAGAATCCTTCCAAGTGAAAACTCCGTATCTTTTATGACTGACCACCCTAGACCACTCATTGCCCTGGCCTGCTTTCAGCAGTATCCTGTCACGTCAAGTCTCTTTAGCCAGAAACCCCTTATCTTCGATGTTTCTTCTTAGGAATTTTCCATGCACTGACCCCACCCAGCTCCTTGGTTCAAACCCTCATTTGTTCTTGTTGGATTCCCAGTTGAATCCAGTCTCTCTCCCTGGCTTCGAGACCCTGTTGCAATGTTCCCTCTACCTATCACCATGGACACCCGAGTCAAGTCTGCCTTACAAAAAAGTGTCACGGATAATTTTTTCTTTAACACACCAGATCTTGCCATGGGTGCCTTCTTCTTGTGATCTGTCATGTCTCAACCAGTATGCCAGCTTTATAATGACACCTTCCTTGACGGCTTAATCTAAAGGAGCCCCTCCAACAGTCACTGATTTTCTTCTAACCATGCTTTATTCTCTTTATAGCAGAAATCACTATCTGAATTCAGTGTTTCTGCATATTATCTTTAATTGCAATTAGAAAGTTTAAGGGAGAAAAATGGTACAAGGATATTTTAGTCCATATACAAAGCAAACAAAATTGTGATGTGACTTAAAGCACTGATGTATAAAAGACGACACAGGCCGGGCATGGTGGCTCACACCTGTAATCCCAGGACTTTGGGAGGCTGAGGTGGGCAGATGATCTGAGGTCAGGAGTTTGAGACCAGCCTGGCCAACATGGTGAAACCCCATTTCTACTAAATATACAAAAATTAGCCAGGCATGGTGGCAGGTGCCTGTAATCCCAGCTACTTGGGAGGTTGAGGCAGGAGAGTCACTTGAACTCAGGAGGCAGAGGTTGCAATGAGCCAAGACCATGCCACTGAACTCCAGCCTGGGCAACAAGAGTGAAACTCTGTCTCAAAAAAATTAAATTAAAAGATGACACAATATTAGACCATAAAGAAAATCTTAGTATACTTCTTGTCCTGATATGAAATAATATTAACATATTTTTGATAATATAAATTATTGATTTAGAGGCTATGTACACATATTTACATAAATGTATACACAAAAATACGCAGACAGAATGCAAAATGTATACTATGTGGCAAGGCAAAATGTACATTAAATAATCCTGATAGCATAAAAGTAACAGAAAACAAGACATTAAAAGAAAAAGAAAAAGGAAAAGGCAAGGGCACTAATAGGATTACCAAGAGATACTGTTAAATGTATATGGCAAAAGAAGTTAATGTTTTCAATATCTTAGTGATAATATATTGTATTAGTCTGTTCTTACATTGCTATAAAGAAACACCTAAGACTGGCTAATTTATAAAGAAAAGAAGTTTAATTGGTACCTGATTTTTTAGGCTATCCAGAAAGTATCTGCTGGGCATCTGGGGAAGCCTCAAGAAACCTATGTGGCGAAACCTCATCTCTACTAAAAAAAAAAAAAAAAAAAAGAAAAAAAAATACAAAAATTAGCCAGGTGTGGTGGTGCACATCTGTAATCCTAGCCACTAGGGAGGCTGAGGCATGAGAATTTCTTGACCTGGGAGGTGGAAACTGCAGTGAGCCGAGATCACACCACTGCACTCCAGCCTGCGCCACAGAGCAAGACTTCATCTCAAAAAGAAAAAGAAAGAAAGAAAGAAACCTGCAATCATGGTGGAAGCTGAAAGGGGAGGCAGAGCAGAAGGAAGAGAGAAGGAGGGGGAGGTCCTGTACACTTTTAAACAACTGGATCTCAGGAGAACTATCGCCAACACAGCACCAAGGGGGATGGTGTTAAACCATGAGAAACCACCCCTATGGTTCAGTCACCTCCTGCTAGGCCCCACTTCCAACAGTGGGGACGACAATTCAGTATGAGATGTGGGCAGGGACACAGATCCAAACCATATCATATTTCAAATGTTGGGAGGCAAGTAATAAGGAGGGACTAAATCCTCTTTTATAAATAAGAATAAATACATAAGTGTCTGAAATTGAAGTCAGAAACACAGAAATACAAAAGGACAGAAAAGGTATTAGAATTTGCCTCTGGGAAGTGGGATGGGGACAGGAATGGAGAATCATGGTTGTGTTGCTTTCCTTAAGTTTTTTTGTCCTATAGTATTTGCTCATATTTGAATGTAATGCTTTGATTTTTCAAAACAAAGTGTTAAACAGAAATTGCTGATGCTCCTTCATTTTATATACATTCTTCAACAAATTGTCTTCATAAAACATTCTTTTGCTATACTATCCTGTGCTTAGTGTCCTCTTTATGTGCGGAATCTTTTGTAGTTGCTGTATCTGTGTATTCTCACCTTGAGTAGGGAAAGTTGTGGCCAGTTGAGAGAGAAAAATAAAATCCTAAATGGACTGAACAGAATCTCTCTTGGCCAATGGGACCCCAGAGAAACCTCAAAAACATCCAGGCAATGATGGAATAGGTCAGACACATCTCTCCCTTGCTGTCAACAGTCTTTCTTTCCTAAGGGTCCAACAGAAACTGGTCCTTTTGAAAGACACACTCCACTGCTGACATCAACCAACTGCCTGATGCTGCCTCTCCTTTTGGTGGTTTTTACACAGCAATTGACCAGCATTCCATCCTCATAAAAGACCACTAACCATGGACCGGTTCTGGCCAGACCACGGAGGCTGCACACAGAGGACCTTTGTGTTCCTGCTTCACCTTTTGATGCATAGGGCCTAACTATAGTGCACTTAAATGTTAAGTCTCCACCCCAAAGTGAACACGAGATGCATGTTGTATATGTTAGCCTACTCTATTACACATGCATGAGCCTCCCCTCCATGAATGTTCATAGATCCTCCTATAACCTGTTGAATATGTAGATTTAACCAACTCATTCACCATAAATTCCTGTACCCTTTACCTCTCCCTGAAAGTGCTTGCTGTCAGCTTCTGACCAGAGGCTATACATCCTAGCCTGCAAGATGGTCACCCTACAGGCTATGACCTTTTATGACAAGGCTCTCCTTTCTGAATTTATGAACCTCATGATTCAGTTGTCACCAAGAATACTGTTCATCCATAAATAGTTTTGGCAGATTCTATTTAGCTTCCCTCCTTCTTACAACCCTCCTGTGACTGTTAGAATCCTCTTTTCAAACGTTAACCTAGAAAGCAATCCGTCCATGTGGATGACCAAATAGCCAGTTTCCGTCAATCGTTTATCAGGAATGGCTCTAAACCAATCATGTATCTGGGTTTTGCTGGGTTAGAGAGAAATCTTTTTCCTGCTCCCTGGTTAGACAACCAAGCCAAGTGGAATTTTTTGTGAACAAGCTGAAGTCAGCCATTCTTCCCTTGCCAGAGAAAGTACATGAGAGCCAGCATTCTTCAGGGAGCCTAGCACTCTTGGTTCTTCCAGTTTTTGCTTCCTTCGATGACCAAATTCACATTTTAGGGTGAAGCAAGCCCTAGCTACTTCTGTGCCTGTTTGTCTGGCATTATTTCAATCTGTACTTTCTGAATCTAAAGAAATGGCCACGGGGAGGTGTCTGATGAAAAGATCAGAGCCAGAAAGCACTTGCCACACAGTAGGAGGAGGATTTCCTTCCTTTGTTCAATGGAATCCTCTAAGGAAGAATTTTCAGGCAACGTATATAGAAAAGTGTTTTATTTTCTCCCTGCTTTGGTACTGTAGGGCCTTGCCAGCCTCTCGGAATGGAAATATGCCCCAGGATCTGAGAGAACAATGACCCTAATGGGCTATGGCACACTTAGAATGGGAGAGGACAAACTCACTGCCATTGTCACCAACAGGTCCGCTTGCTTGTGCTTCAGGGTGCTACGGGAGGGGCATTCCAGGAAGGTGGCATGCCCAGAAAGGGTACGGAAGCTATGCACCCTTTCGCCATACTTTGTTTTTTTGTGCCTCTTCATCAGGTTTTTCATCTGTATCCTTTTAATCCTTTATACTAAACTGGTCAACCTAAGTACAGTATTTCCCTGAGTTTTCTGATCCCTTTGAGCAAACTCAAAACTGGGTAGAGATTGTGGGAATCTCACATTTACAGCCAAGATAAACAGAAGTGTAGGTACTATGAGCACTCCAGACTCACAACGGGACTGAGCCCTTCACCTGGCAGTAGGGCAGTTCCCTGCTAACAGTGCACACCAGTTGGTGTCCCACACTTTAATTGCTGGAAAATTGTTCCATTTGGTGTCAGAAGTGATGTGAGTAGGAGAACAGTTTTTCCTTTTAGAGTGTCCTCTGTCCATTATATATCCTGCATGTCTCCCTTAAGCTGTGCTGTTCGCTATTTTTCCTTATGCACGAGGTTTTGCAAAAACATATATGCCCTCACCTTATTTGTAAGAAGATGTAAGAAAGACTGAAGTCATTTTAAAACCACAGTCATATTGGGTAAAATCCATCCAGTCATCTGAATTGCAACCACCTTGAAACAAAGAGTAACATGGACACAATTATTTTCAATAATCATAAGAAATAGTCACTCAGCTAATAAACATCTCCCAATGCCTCTCATGTTCTGGGTTTCCCTTCCTAAATTTCTCAAGCTATACAGGCTATTTATTTCTGTTTGAAATGTATGCCAGGAAACCATCTAACAGCTTTACATTTGATCTCAAGAAAGCTAATTCAAGGCCTATTATTAATAGCTTTCTAAAAGAGTTTAATGCTAATTTTATTTGTATTTTAAATATAGTTGTAGAAAATATCAACTTACATTCTTGGGACTAATATAAGTGAGGATTGTTGATTTTCACATAAAGAATCTAAGGATAATTGCATTGTTAAATCTCTCCTTAACTGGGTTGGGGACACATGAAAGACCTCATTGTGAGGATTGTATATCTGTAATTATTTTACAACTTATATGCAAAATCACTTCCATATAAGCAAATATTATAAATAAATCTAATGCAAATTCTATTCCACATTTATATGACTATATGCAATTATAAAAATATTTCTTTCACGTAATTTTTTTAAATTAATTTTAAATAAAGTTGCTGTTTCCTCTACTTATTGGAAGCTTTAAATACATAAGTAGCTATGTGTACCTATGTCTTCACAGGGAAAAATTTAACATGAAATTTCTAGCGAAGCATAATAGAAATCTGTTTATGTCTCTTTATTCTATTCATGTGATGAAAATCAACTCATAATCCCATAAACTATAATACGCTTGCTGTTAGACTTCATTCTTCTATCAAATTTCCATTGACACTGCAGACTGTATGCAATAAAATAGCTCCTTTGAAGGTGCATTTTCATTTGAATGTGAAGACTGTGAGGGAGACTGTGAAATCTGAATCACAAATATCCATAACCGTGTGTCTCGCTCAGATCCATCCTGCAGGCTTCCCCATCTCCATGGAAGCACATAAGGGCAGGCACGAATGATTGGACTTCACATGCAAGGAAGCGTAGAGAAGAGATAAGAGACCAGCATGACTATCAAATCACTTATCTAAGGTTGCAACCACATGAAAGTTTTAGTCCACTCTGGCCCAACTTGCCTTAAGTATTACAATACAAAGTTTCTTTGCTTATGAACTATTATAGCACAACTTCCCTTAAGTATTACAATACAAAGTTTCTTTGCTTATGAACTATTATAATGAAAACTTGATGCAGAAGCACAGAGCAGAACAACAGTTACCAGAGGCTGGGGGCGTTGGGAAAGTGAACGTGAAGAGTTGCTGATCAAAGGGGACAAAATTTCCAACAGACAGGAGGAATAGATTTTGGAATTAATTTTGAGATTCACTGCACACCAGGGTGATTGCAGTCAATAATAGTGTATTGCATATTTCAAAATAAGAGTAAATTTCAAATGTCTCACCATAAAAATAAATAGGTGAGTTGATGGATATGTTGGATATGTTAATTCGCTTGATTTAATCATAGCATATTATACACATCACATTGTACCCCAGAAATGTATACAACTATGATTTTTCAATTAGAAAAAGAATTTGACTTTGTAAAATTGTCTCAAAATGTTGCCTTAGCCAATATCTAAAGTCAGTTAGAATAAAAGTGCCACTATCACCTATGAAATAGCCTAAAATTAAAAAAAAAAAGCCGACTTACCATCTATGAAATAGTCTAAAAATTTAAAAAAAAAAAAAAAGGCTGACTTAGAATTGCCTAACTCATCAAGATAGATACATTTATGGAAATAACTAATTTTATTCTATGGTTAGGCAAAGGGACTTAAATTTCTGGGGCTTTATTACTTGATAAAACTAAAGTATTGTTTTTTCAGATTCCTGACACAAGTGGCTAAATTAACTAAAACTGTTTTAATTATAGTTACTTTATTTTTTATATTTAGAAATTCCATATGATTTTTTAAATTCAGCTTGGTATTTTTACTATGTTTTCAATGGCTTTTTACTTTTACATTGTATTACTTTTTATTTTTATATACTATTTTTTTTTGAAACAGAGTTTTACTCTTGTTGCCCAGGCTAGAGTGCAGTGGTGTGATCTCAGCTCACTGCAACCTCCGCCTCCCGGGTTCAAGGGATTCTCCTGCCTTAGCCTCCTAAGTAGGTGGGATTATAGAGGCCCACGACCATGCCTGGCTAATTTTTTGTATTTTTAGTAGAGATGGGGTTTCACCATGTTGGTCAGGCTGGTCTCGAACTCCTAACCTCAAGTGATCTGCCTGCCTCGGCCTCCCAAAGTGCTTGGATTACAGGCATGAGTCACCGCGCCTGGCCTATACATTACCTTTTATGTAAAGGAATATATATAATGAATGTATGCTTCAAAGAGAAATACATGAACAAAAAATCAATGTTCACCTCCAGGCATCTTAACAGAAAATTATCAATATTTTGAAGCCTTATGACTGTCCCTCCCTAGCCGTCATTCTCTTTTCTCCACTAGAGGTAACTCTGCTATGAATTTTGTGTACATCATTCTCTTGCTTGCCTTCATTGTTTTAATATATGTGGATTTATCTCTGATTAATATTTTAATCCGCATTTTTGTATTTTACATAAAAGAAATAGTGTATGCATTTATTTTGAACTTACTTTTACTCAACATTTTTGTTTTTGAGATTGAGCGGTAGGTCATTCGTCTTTCCTGGTGTATAGTGCATTACTAAATATTGAAAAATTTTTCAATTCTGCCAACATTTGTATTATTTCCAGTTTTTTAAATTATATGTTATGACTTCTGTGAACATTTCTGTACACATCTTCCATATGTGTATATCTGGAGAGCTAGGTCACAGGATAAACACATCTGCAACTTTCCCAATAATGCCAGAACAAATGCCTGCTGTTCTGCATTCTTGTAAAAAAAAAAAAAAATTCACTTTTTCTTTATAGCCAACATCATTGGTATAAAATGTGGTGATTTTAACTTGATTACCCTGATGGCTAATGAGGATGAATACCTTTTCCTAAGCATATTGGTCACTTGAAGCTTAGTGAAATTCCTGTCTGTATGTTTTGCTATTTTATTGTCTTCTCATTGATATTTTAGAAATATATATGGAATACTAATTTAGGTTATAGGTCTGACAGACCTCCTTTCATTTTAGCTTATTTTTAGCACTCTGGTGTTTTGGAATAATGTTTTAAATGCATTGTTCATTTATTTACCTAGAGACAGGATCTTGCTATTTTGCCCAGGTGTAACTCCAACTTCTCTAACTCAATCCATCCTCCCACCTCAGTCTCCCGAGTAGCTGGGATGACAGGCATGCACCATGCCATCCTGTGTAGCTTGGGATGATTTTTTTAAAAAAATTATAACTTGCCCTTTTCTCCTGTATTTAATTTCAATTTCTTTAATTATTAGGGCACATATTTTGTACTTCACACAAATAAATCTATTACTGGGGGATTCTAAGGATAATTTTGGTTGGTTGGTTGGCTGTTTCTGCTGGATCTTACGTGTGGTGACTAGCTTTACTTTGTACTTTTTAATTTCCTATTTGGGGCCCATCTTTACTGTGGATACCCTAGTACAAGTGAAATGGAGTGCACGGGCCTCCAGCAGCATTTGCATCTGCTTCTTCCAGCACTTCTAACCTGGGACCACTTAAATTCATTTCTCAGCTTAGGCTTTCCCGGACATTGACATGAGAAATTCAAACTCTAAACCCATTTGAAGACAGTGAGTGTTCAGGAATTATTTTGTGCAAAATGGAAGAGGCATTTTTTTTCCCCTAATTAGAGGACAGACACATTTTCTTTGCCATTTCCTTTCTCAGACCGGCAGGTTATTTTCGAATACAGTCTTTTGAGAGTATACATTTCAAGGGTCACAGCTGTACATTTGGAATTCTCAGTGCCTCCTCTATACCTGGAAATGCTCCAAAGCTTGTATGTTTTCCCTACATAGTCCTTAAAACTATGTCTCCTAGTTAAGGAGACTGGCATATGCCCCTCAGGGCAGCCATAGTTCAGCATTTTCTCACTTCTGCTTTTTGGCTTCCTTGGCGCTTAGGGGTCTGGGAATTTCCTTTTCTTGAAACTCAGCTATGCCATTAAAACAATTTTGTTACAGTCTATCCAACACTTCTGTGGTTTTGTAGAAGGAGATTTCTTCATCTTTTTTGTTTCTAGAAGCAGCAGTCTCTTAATGTTTTACTTATTTCTTCCTTTGCCTAACAAGAGTAATATCAGATCAAATAAGTGATGTTAATGCTAAAAATAAACAAAGGAAGGAAAGGACAGATGAAAGGAATTTACAGATAGGAATAAGGGATTACAAGTTTTGTTTTTCTCCACAGATGGGGTCTCACTGTCTTGCCCTGGCTGAAGTACACAGGTGTGATCATAGCTCACTGAAGCTTTACACTCATGAGCTCAAGAGATCCTCCTACCTCAGCCTCACATGTAGCTGAGATTACAGGTGTGAATGTAATTTTAAGCCCAAGAGGTGGCTAAGACAGGTGCTGAGGTTATCATGTACCCTGGAAAGCGTCCATGAACATGAAAACACTAGGAACTCAGTCCTTTGGAGGCACCAATCTTCTCAAGGGAGTGTGAAATGGATGTTTACTCCCCCTAGAATCTTCATTCTTAGCCCTATAATGCACACTTAATCTCTGAACGGATTTCCATTTGAGCTGTCCTTTCCTTCCATTTCTGAATTGCAGAGGTGTTACTCAGGCTATGAGTCTTTTCACTATTAGTGACATTAGTCCAGACATTTCCACCAGGCACCTGCGAAGAGACTAATACAGGGACATTTTCTATCCTCCACTTCTACCACCCTAGGGCCATCTGGCTGTCCATGAAAAGAACTGTGTGAGAGAAGTGGAAGAGTAGAGGACTGGTTAGTTTGACAAGGAGCTGCCTACACTGTGCACACCTACAGAAGGCATACCCCAGCTCCCTGAAGCATGTGCACTGTGTCCAGATGCTGCTACTCAGCTTCCTTGGCTGTCCCAGGCTGACCCATGCCCCAGATTTCACAGCCAGAGCTTTCTGACCAAAATGGACTTCTGGTCAGAAGCCAGTGTTCCTTCGCTGTAGTTAGCATAACATGGAGAAAACCAGGATAAACTGCTCTCCCTTGAGACAGTAGTAAATTTTCAGGAATCCCTACACACATGGTAGGGTGAAACAGTCAAGTTGTATTTGAAGGAGGAGAGTTTTGGTGTGACCGGCACGCAAATTCTCAAGTACACTGTACTTTGTATAGTAATGGGTCACAGTATTCTCCCCCACAACAGTGCAGGAGAGGCAGTTGGTTGCACATAAACATGCTTACATATCCATCTTTATAATCTTTACATGTTAACATCAATTTGTTACTACCCATATAAAAAGGTTTCATGGTGGATAAGCCCTACCTATATTTAATCCCAGACTGCTACATTCTGACACCTACTGCTTCCAAGTAGGCTTATTTAATGCAGTCTACAATAAAGAAATGTATTGCAATGGTAACCTAAACACATATCATCAGTATGGTAAGTCAGCCGCCCCCCCCAAAATGTCCGGCAATGCATTGCAAATGTGATTGATGATTACATTATCTATTTGTATAGACATTATATACATATATAACATGAGCAAATACGATTATATAATGGATACTATGGTCTACCTTCCATCCAATCCCTTTTTCATTCTTCCAAACAGAACCTCAGATATTTCTTCCCCCACAGAGCCAAATGCATCTGAGTAAACTAACTGGAGCTCCTACCCCAGTGTAGTTCCTGATTTTTCTAAGATTAATATAATGCCTCTAGCCAACTCACTTGTGTAAGAATGGCACGTGATGGAATTTTGGCCAGTGGTATAGCAAGGGTTGTCTTCTGGGGCAAGGCTCTAGGAGTATTTTCTTTCCCTCCAGGAGAGATAAACAAGAAGATATGTTTTTTCTTCTTCCTAAGTGATCAAGTGTTTGGAATTGACGTTCGTATCTACTCCCACCATCTTGATACTAGATTGAATTAAACCCAGAGGGTATGTGTGTGGTGGGGGGTGCAGGGTGAAAGAAGGAAGCAACACAGCATCCCTGGGTGGATGAATAAGAGCGCTCTAAAGCTCTACCTTTAGGTTTCCTGTTAAGTATGAGATAAATCCGCTGTTGCTTGAGTCAGTTGGAATCCGAGTTTCTGTAACTTGCAGCCACAGCAAGTTAACAGATAAACCAAGAATCAAAAATGACTCAGTACAAGCCCTTGGACTGCAAATCCGAATATAAGATAGGCTATCATAAAATTTACATCTATCATCCTAAAAGATCCATTGCAGCATGATTAATAGAGTTGGAAATGTACATGACAGAATTTGAAAGAAAAACACCAGATTTTTTTCCCCCCCAGAGAAGATGACCTTAGCTGCCACTGTTATCTATACTGTAAAGAATGGATTGCCAGGCTCTTATTCTCTACGGAAATGTAGATTTGGTTGTTTTCTTCTTGTAATGAGATAATTGAACTCTAGTTTTCACTCATGTATTCAGCAATAAAAGGAATTCGGTCTATCCAGAATTCTGTGCAAATACACACTAACGGGCCCTACTGCCTGCCTCTCACCAAGCCAGTCTAATTTAGGTATTCTTTAAGGTTATTATCTTTCAGAGATCCATCCTCAATTTCTTCCTACTAACCAGACATTTTCAAATTTAATATTATGATACACAAATGGTCAAAGTCCTGTCCCTCATGACATTTGGATCACGTGCTGCCCAAATGACAATTCTGTGCTCTGAACTGGAACCAAGGCTATCTGGGAACATTCCTGAAATCGCAGGGTGATTACAACTAATAATGATCAACTGAGTCAGCCTTTCTTCTCTGGAATGTGTTTTCTTCTCATTTATTAAGGGTGTTTTTCTCCACCACTAAAGCACTATTATATAACAAATTACTCAGAATGCGACATCCCAATATTTGCCTTTACACAAAGGATCAAAGAAACGCACTATCTGGTCCTGTTGAACACACTGCTTAAAAAAAAAAATCCTACATACATGCTGTGGTTTATGAGTGTGACCCTTTCCAGACATGCTCTGAAGTTCGCTCTATTGTCTTTACGTCCTCAATCTTGTCTCCGCTTATAGTTCTGGCAGCCAGTAATGAAGGAGGAAGGTCAGCTCTACAGTAACTCTGCACTTGCTGATCTCTAACATTTTCAAGAATGACAGATTCACTTCCCATTTGCTGTACCTATGGAGACTATTTTAAAAGAAGCGGAAGATTTATGCAGCTCCACAAACAACATAGCATAACTTTAAAAAACAAATGACACCTGTCTAGCAGTTCACGATGTCGGATGATTAATGTCACACTTTTTGCAAACAAGGGACTGATTCATCCTTTTCTATCTTCCTGAAGGCTCTTGGGCAAAGGCAGGGTGGAACTTTCATCTGTTCTGTGTCTCATAAGTAAGCATGCTTATTATGATGGGATCCAGTGTACATGTGGACCTGTCCACTGGGCATTAACCTCAAGCACTTCAGCCTGACCAAGTGCAAATGCCAAGGAACAAAGCTATGAGTGAGGCAGAGAAGGTGCTCCAGAGAGGCCTCGGCACAGGTGGCTGGGGCTTCTTGGCAAAGCTTTCATTTTCATCTCTTCCAACCACTAAATAACAAGTCAAATATAAATCAACAAATAGCCATGTATGATTTTTACTACTGGACTTGACCTTGGCTGATTTAGAAACAAACCGTCCCAATTTGGCGGGGGTTGGGGGGGAACATGACAGAGCATGTCATAGGTACATCTTTGATCATAACACTGAAAATCCTTGCTCCCTGACCGCTTTATTTTTAAGACATTCTATAAATATTAAAGTTGTATATTTTATTGAAAGGGAATTCAATGAATAATGAAATAATATACTTTAACCAAAGTACATTAGATGTTTTATAAGACTCTAGTATTATAAAATCAAATTATATATATATATATGTTTTTTTAAATGTAACTTGTGTTATTATGTCCATAGTCTTTCAGGTAGGATAATTAGTAATAAGAACACAGGCTCTGAAGCCTCTATCTGGGTTTCGGTTCCGGGTCTGCCAATTTCTGGCAGGATCAACCTAGAAAAGTTATATAATGAACCGTGCCTTTAACCTCCTTACTCCCTATTAAAGATAGTGTTGTATACTGGAGAGTATTTTTTGAAGATGAAAAGTTAATATTTACCACACAATAGGACATATTCAACATAAACTATCAATTGTTACTCTTCTAAAATGTGAGCTCTCAGGATTTAAAATATGAGAATTTTAAGACTATGCAAAAGATCAGATCTAGAAACTTGCTTTTGAACAACATGCAAAAGTCATATTTTTTGTAGGGAAGAAAATAAATTTTACATAGGAAACCCATTACATCAGTTGAAATGCTTTATACATTTAATAAAAATTTTAAAAACATCGAAAGCCTCTGCTAGTCATTCATTTAACAATATTTCTTATATGCAAACTATTTGTCAGGCACAGGTGGTTTCCAAGAATACCAGGATGATCAAAATGAATACAGTCCCTGACCTCATGCAGTATCTATTCTAGTGGAGAAAACAGACAGGAAACAGTTTTGGAGTGTGACCTGCACGTGATGAACTTCAAACTGCACTGTGAGAGGTTACATTGTTTATGGAGGGAAGGCTATTCTAAATAGGATTATCAGGGAATGCCTGTCTGAAAATCAAGACCTTCACAATGAAAATCAGCTAGTCTTACAAAAACGCAAAGGTAGAGTGAAGAATTCATATCGACTGTTTATCAGACACTGTGGAGGGCACAGAGGATACTCCGTGGTAAGCTTGGAGATGGTTTCTGCCCTCTTGGAGCTTATAATACGGAGAAGGAAGAAAAGAAACTTTACATTTTGTTTGGAAGGAATCAGTATGATACCAAGATTTCTGATTTGATAAACTACTTCCCAGATGGTCATGTTCCTTACAAGAGAGGGCAAAGAATCAAAGCAAGTTAGGTTTGAAATGTCCAAGAGATACCCAAGTAAAGCAGTCAAGTGGACAAATGTAGAAATGGTCAACTCAGTGTAGAGTTTATTAATTTTTTCCCCAAGAATGTTTCAAAGCAATTGAAATGACTAAGATTATCCAGAGAGAGAATGAAGATACTGACAAGAGCCAGGCACGGTGGCTCACATCTGTAATCCCAGCACTTTGGGAGGCTGGGGCAGGTGGATCATCTGAGGTCAGGAGTTCAAGACCAGCCTGGCCAATATGGTGAAACCCTGTGTCTACTAAAATCACAAAAATTAGCCAGGCGTGGTGGCAGGCACCTGTAATCCCAGCTACTTGGGAGGCTGAGGCAGGAAAATTGCTTGAATGCGGGATGTGGAGGTTGCAGTGAGTCAAGATCACGCCACTGCACTCCAGCCTGGGAGACAAAGCAAGACTCCGTTTCAAAAAAACAAAAATAAATAAACAAAAAACAAACAAAAAAAACACAATGACAAGTGACTGAAATGAGAGTCCTAGTGATGGTAAGCACCAAAGTAAACTCCCCTCTCCACATCATTACTGAATACTCCAATGGGAAATTTAAAAGTTTTAGTAGAAAAGATATCAACATAAACGTTTCTTGTTCGTGATCTTTATGTGACAGTAAGTTGTGTTTTGTTTTACTCTAGACATATAAAGAAAAATGTAGGGATACGTATTGGTTATTCATACATTTATCTGAGCTATGGTTAAGACTTTCTAAAAATGTGTCAGTACAGATTTAAAAATGAATATTAGTTCAACATTGAACGTTAAAAAAGATAGAGGTTAATTTTTCATTTTTCATCACTGATATATATATAATGTATGATGGTAATGTGATAATATTTCTTAATACCTTGCCTCTTATTCTTAGAGTTCATATTTTATATCCACATAACTTTATTATAAAAAGAGGAATAAAATGTACAGTATGAAATTAATGTTTCCATGGCATTCAAAAATATTTAATATCCCCAAGGCTTCTGAAATATTATACGACATAAATTGCTTGATATGCTTATTTTGGAAACATTAACATAATGGAATACAATCAATAGAATCTAATAATTACAGCAAAACCACATAATTCCCTTAAGTAAACATGTGCTGTACATGCTATGCAAATTACTATCCTGTAAAATGCTTAATTGCATTCTATGTAAGGCAATTCATCAGAAAATAAGACTATCTCATTTTACTCTTGAGAACATTTCAGAATTTATCATGTAACAGCAATAGCAATAAAGATTCAAATTTCCAAATTCATTCAAGACCAAAGACTGGCACAAGGAATACGTAATGTATGATCATCTTCCAATTCATGTATAATCAAATAGCTTCTAAGGAAGAACTTTAAGTGATAGCAAGAAAGAAAGAGGTTTCAAACTGGTTTACAGTAAAAAAACACCACCACCACCAAAAATACCAACATATGAAAATTACCATTTTCATTTTAGTACGCTTAATTTGTGTTTATGTAAACACTTGTTAAATAAACCATAATGGCTTTTTCATTTCTAAAGTAAGTTTCCAAGTTAATACATGAGATTTTATTTGGTGACGAAACATTTAACATCAGTTTACATGTATCTTCTCCCAGATCATTAGTTGTCAGTTTTCCTCTAGTCTCATCTCTGTGGGTTATACCTACAAGAACTAGGGGAGGAGAACATTACTAAAGGAACCCAGCCTTTCTTCCCTTTTCTCTACCTCCACCTGAAAAACACTTTTAAATAAAATTACGCTGTCATTATTAGATTGATTCCAAACTGAATGATTAAAGTTTTATCTCATGAATAGACTCAATAGGGAATTATATTTTTCTCCTGTCTCCATTAATATCTATTTTATCAGTATCTTATAAGTTAATAAGATGTTTGGTGAATAGCAATCTCTATAGGTTTATTCTTCTAAGCACAGTAAAACTTAATTTAATCACAGCTTCAAAATATCATACAATAAAACTAATTTAATTACACTTAGCAATGGCCACTAGACTCATTAAAATGTTAATGGAGCTTATAATTATTAAATTGCTTAATGATTGCTAATAAGAATAAGTGACAAAATAAAATTTAAGTACAAAACAAAAATGCCCTCAGGTAATTTTTCTCAGCTTCAATCTCATTTGACATTGTTACGTTAATATCCTAAGAAACATGGCAGAATGGAGACTCATGACAAAGGGCATAACATTGAACAACTTCAAAATAAATGTCTTTGTGTCCAGAAAAGCCAATCAACTGCTCTGCAAATTTTTGCAAATTATTTCACTACATTAATTGGTGATTAGAAACATAGAAATATTAAGATAAACAAAATTCTGATATTTTAATAACTACATTTTGCTCAGCAATTTGTAAATACACATCAGTTTATCTTCATGGCAATAAAATGATTCTCAATCTATTGAGAACTCTACTTCCAATTGTCATTTTTGTTTAATTGTACAGTTTGCTGCAATAAACTTTTATTTTCTTTCAGATAGTTACATGGGTTAAATTATTTTTTGAGATAATTGGGCACATTCAAGACTATTTTAAAACTTGGCTCAGAGGTTACTTCTTTGGAGGAAAGCTATTAAACTGTGTGGGCAAGAGGGAGATAAATACTAAATTAACCTTTGAAAATCTAAAACTCTACAGAGTTGGGGGGAAAAGTTAAAAATAAATAAATGTATCATCTTTTGAAAAGGTTATTGGCTACTTGTTGTTCCCCTGTGTGTTAGTATCAGCTCCTTTGAAGAATGAAAAGCCATCAACTAGTCTAGGACTCATCCTTCCCCGTGAAAGACCCATAAATTGAAGTTCTGCCATCACGTCATGCAAGGGGGAATAACGTTGAAAGATCTTCTAGTCCCCAAATCTCTCCTGAAACTTTGTGATGGTCTTGGAAATGTACGAAGTAGAGGGTTTTTTTTTTAAATGAGCCTGAGAAAACATTTAATTTTTTATAATTACAGTTGCAAGCCCAAAATGGTCAATGACGCTTCCTGCAGCACAATGCTGTTGGCAGCAGGGCCCTGTTTCATCCCCAAAGGCTCCTCAATCCCACACTTGTGCTGTTTCACATGGGCCAGCTGTGAGAGAAGGAATAAGGGCTCACACAGTGACCACATGCCCAGAACATATTCAAACATTGCTTCTGTTGGTGCCTGAGATGGACTCGATTTCTTTGGTATCATCTTTTTCATTTCTTCCTTGGCTCAGTATTTTCCAGTCACATTTTCTTCCTTTCTGTAAACACCTAGGCTTTTACCTATGTCAAACGTGTTGCACTTCTGTTTCCAATACTACCTTTCTCACATTTTCCTCAAATCTTATCATTCAGGTCTCAGTTCAAATGGTGCCTTTCAGAGATGCCTTCTCCTACCATCCATGATGAAGCAGCCAACTCCCCTTACCCCAGCCAATCCAGCACCCTGCCCAACTGTACTTTATGCATGGCATTTGCCACTATCTGAGGTTGTTTTACATATTTGCATACAAGTTTAATATCCGTCTCCTATTAGGATGCTAGATCCTTGAGGGCAGGAACTTTGTGCTGCGGCAGTCTCAAGGCCAAGAGTGCTTAGTAAGAGAGCAGAGAGAAATCTGACTGCTGTCTACTGAAAATGTAGGTGAGAACGAGGAAATTTAGGACACAATTTAGTCACTTCATAATCCTGTACTGTTTCAGCTATTTTTTAAAAAGTTGGCTGTGGGGTTTCATATGCAGCACCATCACTTTTATCCACTCTAAAACTTACCTTGTTAGATTCAACTTACTTGTACAGACCTGATGAGATTTTTATTGATTCTACTTGTCATGGTTTTCTCTTATATATTTGTAATACCCACCATATAAAATTATGAGATACTTAAACTATATTAGTTAAAACTACGCTTAAAAGGCACTTACAAACATTATCAAGTGCATGTTAAGTAGCCTATAAATAATAGACATTGTAACTATTTTTAATAAAGAGATTAGCTACATCTTTCAGCCACCTCTCCATTTATAGATATAACAGGTGAAGTGCACGCATATTATTTAATGTAAATAGTGTTAGTCACTATTTTGCAAACACATATTTTCACAAAATTGTGAGAAAAAAAACCACTAAACCATGAAGCTGGGATTCATAAAATGCATCTACTTCCACAATAGGCAGAGAGGAAATGGTGATGAAAATTCCTAGTGTTTTCCACCATTGCACTTCATATTTGCCCTACAAAGAGTGCCTTTGGGAGTACGGGTTGTTAAATCTCCACAGACAATTAACTGTTGGCCTCCTATCTGCCACTGCCAGCAAGGATACTATGTGTAATCATTCACATCATGGATTATACACACAACTCCTCTGAACAGAAATGATGTATTCCACAACTCGTTTCATTGGGTCACTGATCAACCATTATGTGAGAGTTTTAGACACAGCCGTGTTTGAATCTGGAGCCAAGGAATGAGGTGCAAACTCCAGACCTGGTTACCAATCATTCCCCTAGTGTACTGGATGTCATAAAACATATGGTTATTAAGAGCTTAATGAACTATACCCCACTTGAAAAGTAAAGTCAACATAAAAGAATTTCAGTCTACATATGATACCTTAAAAATAAATGCTTTTAAACTTAGTAGAAATGATAGCACTATCAATGCATGTATCCTTTTGTGCCATTCTTAGAAAATGAAAATGTAAGTATGAGATATTTGAAACCAAAATCTATGATCACTTATACCTTGTATTTGCATCTCTTGAACAATATTACTGTTTTTATAAATTGCATCCTTAAGGGATACAGATGGAATGGGGGAAAAAGCTGTTCTGAGAACTACAGAAATGAGTTAAAGTGTACATGGGAAGCCCAAAACCTTCAGCAAATTATCAACACTGGCAAGATTCCTGAAATATAAGAGCTCAGTTATCTATGTCTATGAATCAGTTAAAGCACATACTGTGTGCTTGTCATATGCATCATGTAGAAGAAAAATTTTTACCTCTACTCTCTTAAAGACTCCCCACTCTACATACACACACACACACACACACACCTGAGTCTGAAATTAAACTGATGTAAGAGAGTAACAGGAGAATAATTTATAAATTTATTTAACACAACTTTTACCTGGTGTGGGAACCTTCATAAGAAAATCACCCAAAGACATCCTTTGAGTTGAACATTTCTATACTGCATTAGACAAAATATGGTAAATTATGAAAATGTGATTAAAGCTAAGCAGCTTGGGCTAGGGTAGCTAACTGGGTGAGAGGTGGCTAGGAAGGTAAGGGTTTGTCTTACAAATGTTTGCAAAGACTTTCTTTAGTTTTATCCCATTCTTGAGAATGACACTTTCCTTCTCCTGTAGGAAGCACGTCTTTCATAGGGGAATTTCATCTCTCTTTTAAGAAATCCAAGGAAAGTCAGAGTGTTCTTCCAGCTGCTCTTTCTCAAGAGTCTTTAACTCAAAACATTTAATATACCAGACTCGTATAATTTAGGGTTGAACGCTCTCAACTCAAAATTCAACATCCATACACATCCAGTAAGAAACAGCTGAGAATGATAAACCAGGTTGACTCTCAGCATTCAAGTCCAAGTCGATGAGGGTGTATATGGAGGTGGCGGCTATGGGGGCAGAGAACTATAACAGATGCCTCAACGCATGTCTAACATTTTCAGCAGGTTCACTTTGAATGTTAATTTTACTGAGGGAAGGGAGAGAGGGAAACTCCTTTAGATAGTTTCTGCATTCTCTTATGCAAGCCATGTTTTTATCTATTTTTTTTTTCTGGAAGAGCAAAAATTAAAACCATTAGCAAAGGGGTCAAATATATGACAGATCTAAAGGACTTAGGAAGTTCATTGTGTGTTTTGTGTTGCCAAATGCCAGTAAAATGTTTCAGCCAATATGAAAAACCAAAGGCAATATTGCTCTTACTTTGGGGCTGATTTTAGAGTTTCATTCTAATTTAAAGAGGGAAGAAGACAGACCACAGAAATATACATCAGATGGAAAGACCTTTAGTTCTCTTGGGAATAAGCAGGGTTTGCTTTCCATGATTGTATTTCAAGCATATGTGGTAAAAGAACAAAAGATAATTTTCAAAGTTAGAAATTTGACATACAAGAGAAAAACAGTATTTGAGAAAAGAAATGCATACAGAGGCATAAAAAAAGAGACTAAGTTAAACTTAAAACTTTTAAAATAAAGGATAAGGATTAAAATAAATGGATCATTATGATTTTTAAACGCTCCTGTAACTTGAAAGACTGAAGCATGAACTGCCAGTTGGTGTACACATATAACCACCCAAACACATCACTTTGGCCAAGCTTGCATAATATAAGAAGTCACTTTGTTATTAACATTTAAATGCAAACCAATCTAATTTAGCAAATAAAGACACATACTCCTAGAAGGGAAAACATCCTGAATAATTTGAATAGAATCTTTACTTGGAAACCACTTTCATCGTGTTATCAGAAAAACTAATTTGTTTCCAGCTGTGAGTTGGTGCAGCATCCCATAATGGAATCAAGGAGAAGCAGCATTCACTTTTTGCTCTATATTTCTACAGCATCAGAGTACAGCTGATGAATCACATATCCATCCACACCCGCTTACAGCAAGGAAGCAGTATTCTTTGTTAAAAGGTATTTTGTAGCAGCATTGGGAGCAGCTGCAACCACTCTGGAAAAGACAACTATCAGAGAAACAGTGCACATGTATATCAAGTTAAGATCTGTTTACACACACCATGAGCGGAAGAGCAATGCTAATATAGCCAATCTGGCTCCACACTCTTGGAAGAAACCCGAAGGAGAGGAGAAGACCTTTTAATGAGACACCATGGTGCTTCCACTACTCAAGACCAGATGAGGCAGATTGCTCTTATTCCCAGAATCCCCGTTACCTCCCACTGCTGACTGCACATCCTATGTGCGCTTGGTTGACAGCAGAAAATGACAGGTTGGAAATCTATGCCTATTGCTAGAAATGAGAAATGCCTCATCTTCCTTAACCCAAATCTAGGGTAGAAAATAATCAACCGCCTCCAGTTTTCATCTTCTCCAGAGAAAGGAGCAGGAAAGTTGAGCAAGTTCATTTGTATTAGAGCAACACATAAATAGAAGAGCTGTACAAAATCTTACAATTCCTGTTTGATACTTGATACATGTCTGCAAAGCAACTCAACCTACAGTGGACCTCAGGTAATTATGACTGAGAGTAAAAGAGGTGAAAAGGGACACATCCCAAGGTACTCCCTCGCTCCTTTGCAGATAATTCAGGAACCAGAAGTCAATCATTTAAATTAGGAAGTCTCAGAAAGGGCTGGTAAAACAGATGGAGTCATTTTATCCCCATGACAAGGAGTAGTAATGGTAGGGGACAGATTTCAAGAAACAAGCAGCTAATGTTGCATTGTGTTGGAGTGATCCCCCAGAAAAGAGGACCATACTCAGACCGCTGAGGGGAAAGAGGGCTGATTTTAAGAAGTTTAAGTTTGTAGCACGTAATAGCAACACAATTCAAAGATAGCAGAATAAGGACCACCCATGGCATTCTGAAGCGCACCATCCTTTCACCTCCTTGCTCAAAAATAAACTACCCAGGAGATTCTCAGAAGGTTGGTTGCAATAGAAATCCCTGAGCTATCCTATGAAAAACATGGGAAAAAGGCCAGGACATGGCTAGGTTTTTAGTGGATTGCCCGAATTCAGATTTTTAAAATCTTGACATAGCTTCTTATAGGAGTAATTTAACTCAAGTGCTCAACATGCAATTAGGGAAAGGAGACAAAATGCTGAGACTTTTTAACAGGTGAAAGCTTTAGATGCAAATGTGGATGACTCCTGTTACATACCTGCAGCCCGAAGTACAATATGCTCAAATGCCTCGAAGGGAAAAATCACTGAAGTCTTTTATCATCACACAAACTAGTTAACCGTGTGACCAATTTTATGTCCATAACGAAAGTGTCCCGTTCCCTTACTCTTCATTTTATAAAGGTGTATTTCCTTTACCCGGAAGGGAATCAGAGCATGAACTTTCTACAGCTCAGTGAAGGCTCAGAGAGCTACACAAAAAAGCAAGCAACTGAAATCTGCTAACTTAGCCTGTCTTAGAAACATTTTCCAGGGAGAATGCTAACCAAATTGTATAAATAGCATAAAGAAATGAGGGAAAGCAACAGCTTGTTTTTCCCCGTCTGCCCATCTGCCCAAATCCATTGAGAATGCAACCGTTATTTTTGCAGGTGAAACACATTAGCTAACAAAGGTGTCATTAGTTTCTCGTAATGTATTTGGAATAATTCACAAGTGAATAGCATTCACCAGAGGCAGTTCTCAGACGACATCATTGTGCCCTCCCCTCCAGCAGTGAATCTGCTGAGAGAGTTCATGAATACCGGCTTATTCTGCTGCCCAGAAGTGATCAGCCTGGTAAAGACATTAGAGGTCAGGATCCTGCAGGCAAATGTTAAGGAACAATTTTCCTGGCACATCTCTGGCAGTTTGTTCCATTAAAATTGAATTGAAAAGAGAATTTTTTAAAAGGCTTCAGCAATGCTCACACCTGGACAACTGCCCAGCCGCGAGGGACTGAATCTTGCCATCCTTTTTGTCCCCAAATATTATAGAGAATGAGTATCCTTTTTTGCCCCATGTAAAACTGGATGTTTTAATAAATTTGGTAAATTCATTACATCTGGCATTACTTCTTATAGTCTTTTGGCACAAGAATAGATAGATGGTTTAGCTTTATGAGAAGGCAGAAAATAGTGTCGTGTTCGAATTTAACTGATGAGATGTAAGAACAGACGTGAGCATTCCTTAAAGGGGATTCAAGAGGTTTCTGTCAGAAGGGCTATTTGATTATGGAATGTGTCTCCTAGGGAGGAGAAAAGGATGTGGTAACGGGTTCTCAAGTAGCTCTTTGTGGTATAGTTAAATCCCATGGCGCAAGTTTTTGAAGAGCCTGTTTCAGCTAACTTCTCCTCCTCATCTCCAGAAGCTTTCCTCCAGGGCATCAATTATGCAATGCAGTCTTACTATCTTATTAAGTACATTTTTTATTTTATATTTCTAAAAGAACCTCCCACTGTTGGTATCTGACATAGATTTAGAAAGAATAGATTGGTATATTCTCATATCTGTAAAGGGATATAGTATCTCCTTGTGTAAGCCGAAGGACGTATCATCACTTTCTAAAAACCAGGAACTGGGGTTTTAATGATGTTATTTTTAAAACAAAAAGATGCCTGGTGCAAGGATTTCTGGAGACTTTGGCCACTGCTGACTTCGGCAGTACTTTCATAAGAAGGGAGTGAAAATCTGTTACGCTAGTCTGAGTGGGAATTTTTGGCAGGGTAGGGGTGGGGATTGGTAACAGTAACATGAGGCTACTCATGCCATTTGCAGAGTATCAGTCCATTTTTATACTGCCATAAAGAACTGCCCGCGACTGGGTGATTTATGAAGGAAAGAGGTTTAATTGACTCACAGTTCAGCATGGATAGAGAAGCCTTAGGAAACTTACGATCACGGCGGAAGGTGAAGGGGAAGCAAGCACTTTCCTCAGAAGATGGCAGGAAGGAGAAGGGCTGTGCAAAGTGGGAAGAACCCCTTATAAAACCATCAGATCTGATGAGCACTCACTCACTCTCACGAGAACAGCGTGGGGGAACTGCAGCCGTGATTCAAGTATCTTCACCTGGTATCTACCTTTGATACAGACAGGAGATAGGGAAATACTGGGTAGAAGAGGGTGGTTCCCAGCAAAGGCCTCACCCTCAAGCCTGAATACCCACAGCGCCAAATGAGGATAGGATTTCCTGTTTTCTCACCCAAAAAGCTTTCTTATGGCCTGCTACACCCCCTATCCTGTACCCATATAAACCCTGAACCTCAGGCTTTAGAAGCAGATGGGAAGACAAGGAGACAAGCAGACGAATGGCAGAATGGTGTGGCAGAGAAAGAGTGTCTGAATGCCAAGAAGAGTTTGACTAGGGGAGGTCAAAGAAGGGTTCAGCCGCTGGATGACTAAACTCCAGGGGAAGATCATCTCCCCACTCCATCCCCCTTCTAGTTACCCATTCATCCTGCTGAGAGCCACCTCCACCACTCAGTAAAACCCGCATTCATCCTTCAAGTCTGTGTGTGACCCTATCATTCCAGGACGCTGGACAAGAGCTTAGGACCAAAGGTTCTCAAACTGACCCTCTGCCCTTGAGGAAAGACAGACGGTCCATTGAGCTGGTTAACAAGCTGTCTGTGCATGGCAAAGTTGAAAGAGCACACTGTGTCACTCCCACTTAGGCGTTGGGAGCTGGGGACACCTACTCTAGATACTAATGAGTGGGGGCCAGATCCCGAAGCATTCGCCCTGGCTCCTACACCTGACAGTTTGTGTGCTCCCCATCCTGTAAGGGGTTTGAACTCACGGTGACTGAACAGACAGCCACACCCCTGTCTCACATCCTGTGATGGGGGCCAGGGAGCTCTGGTTGCAGCTTGACATTTGAGGATTATGGGGATTACAATTCCAGATGAGATTTGGGTGAGGACTCAAACCTAACCGTATCAAGCACAACACTCATCTATGAAATCAAAACAATATATGGACTGGCCCTTGAATCTCTTCATACATAGGGGCTATCAATTGCCAACTGAGATTACCTAAAAGATTATTTAAGGGACTAAAAAGTAATTTGTAATGTGTTATATATTTTATCCAGGCACAAATTTAAGAACCGCTATATAAGCAGTTCTCTACTTTCCTAAGTAATGCCCTCTGGACAGTGCTCTGAAAATCCAATATATAAATGTCTAATATATAAAAGTTAATATCCTTATAAAATTTAAGGGGCAGAAACTATTACACGGTCTCTGACTTTCACAGGTGAAGGTTAACACCCTCTTCAGGAGGGCACAGACAAGAACTTTCACCTGTCTTCATTGGAGAATGGGAAATAGAGAACAGGATGGAAGCACCTGTTGTATGCCAGGCACACCTGACAGTCATAACAAAGCACACCCTGCGAGTGACCTTATGTGGCAGACACACCTGAATGTGTGTTCAGAGTTTTGTGCTAAGGAACCCAGGCGTGGCCAAGCCAGAGAATCAGTGAAACAGTGCTCCTTCTCTGTGAGGAACATCTGAGCCCTGGCCCGTCCCAAGGAACATGGGCTGCACAGAGATGGGGGCCTTTTGTTTGGGGTTAAAGGAAGGTTGTCAGGTGGAGGTTGTTAGGGGGAGGGTGCTAAGTGAAAATGCTATATAACCAGATGTTTTTTATTTTTCTTTTCATTTAAAACAAGTGGGCAGTTCTCCTGTTTAGTCTGCTGCCACTGGACTGCCTTGTCTACAAGTTTCCTCCTAATAAAACCCCATTTCTCCTCTGTTGGCTGTGCATCTCTCTGTCCCCTGAACCTGGTGCCATTCCTACTGAAGTGAATAGGGCTTGGGCCAGACACCTCTCTCCCAGCTCTGCATGGCTTTTAGGCAGCCTGCAATCATTTAAACTGGCGGTTGGACTGGCTAGGTACCTGGAACAGAGCTTCCAGAAAAGAGAAAAGGCTCCTTCCCCACACAAATCTCTTGCCCTACAGGTGAGGGATTTGTGACTGTCAAGTTCCCCAAGGACGTGAAAACCCACAACATTACATGTTAAATGGAAAGACCCACTCCGTGTGAGAACAGCAGTTTGAATGTGTCAATGTGAAATACTCAAAAGCATCTATTGTGTGGCGTTAAAATGGAGACGTTTGGAAGTTCATATATGAAATTTGAGTCACTAAGAAAGAAGCTTTAATCAAGTAAGATTTTGTTTCATACATGCACAAGTACACACACACTCCCCTTTGACAAAAGAAGGAAAAACAGTTAAGTAACTCAAGACACATTGAACAGATGAGAGAAGGCCCCATAAAGGACTGAGGAAATAGAACCACAGATTAGTCCCATTATGCCACAAAAAAATGATGTAATTTTAATAGGCATAAGAGAGCATATGATTTAAAAAATTTTTCTCTAAACCTTAGTTTATCTATAAGATCATATAATCAATGTGTTTTTCTGTAAAATTTTTATTTCTATTCTCTATATTATTCTTGAAACAATGCCAATGCCTTGAAAATATTAGTATTCACACTACCTAGTTCAAGGAATACATCTTAACCTGCACAAATCATCATCTTAGCTATACTGGGCATTGAAAGGAAAATTCTTATAATTTAAAATATATTTGAAAATAATGTGTTTAGTGACTACCTACTATTGAGTCAGTGACTCTGATATACAATCACAAGCAATAGATTTTTCTATGGTATTATCCTTTGAAAACACTTTTCCTGTTTCAAATTTCCTAGGACTTGAGAAATAAAGTAATTGAGAATAATCTCTTTACAGTTTAAACCAGGTATGAAGTCTGAAACATTTATATAGAGATAGTTAGGTTTTATATAGGAGATATAATACATACATAATGCATACACCTAAACATTAGGATCACTAGGAAATTTTTCTTCAAAAAAGGAGACTGTGAAATATCTATATGGCATTTGAGCTTAGAGTCTGACCTGAGTATTCTTACTATGAAATCTTAGAATATGAAAAGTTCACAGTTTAGAGATTTTTAAGAGGTTACATGTAATAAGTAAAAGCATTTCTCAAAATATTTCCCTGATAAAAAAAATCTAGATTTCATCTTTGTATTCCTAAATATGCTAAAAATTAAGATCAATTTTTAATGTTGACTCTGAAAAAGTTCCCCATTAATCATCCATAGCAATTAGTGGCCTAATGCCTCAAGATATCATGTTTTATTTAATATTTGCTTTGCTGTGGGTTCCGAGGACTATGCCCGGCTGCGTTTATCCCTTATTCCATTCAGTGTTTATCCTGTCCCTGTAATTACCTCAAGATTTCATAGATTCATTTGCTGTCTCTAGTTCATTTTGAGTCCAAGTAGCAATCCCTTTGAGAAACAGGCAACATGGCTCCTACATGAGGATTGGGTGCTGCTGTAGAAATGTCTGTTGGGGGTAGTTAGAGGATAATACCAGAATATTTGTATCAGACCAGACCTTTAAGAAATACCCTGACTTGATGTTGCCCCCCAGCATGCTCTGTCAAAGCTCCCGCATCATATATACACATATAGGACCAAGGGAGAAAGGGTGTGCAAGAAATATCGACAGAGACAGAGAGAGACCACTTTGTAAAACAGGAAAAGACACTCAAGTCATTTCTGGCCCTTCCTCGGCAAAGGGCTTCTTTGCATGAGCTTCATGGCAGCTCAGTGGAAAAAGGTCAGTAATTTGCTCACCCCTGATTCTATTTGACTGGACTCCAGGGAAAGCTGCTTGAGGTATAATCCCTTTGCCAAGATGCAGCGAATGGAAAAGCCGTACTGTCTACTCCTGCGGTTCCAACTCATAAAGCCAATTTTGGAGACAAGCTGTAGCCTGTTGTCTGTAGTAAGAATTGTAAATGAGCTGCTGAGACATCCTGCTTCGGGAATTCCTTTAAAAAAGGTTAAGTGTAAATTGCCCTTTGGATTAGTCTGAACATCTCCATTATAAAAGTTGCTGGAACTAGTAGGCAGAAATAAAAGTTTCAAAAAAAAAAAAAAAAAGATAAAGAATACACTCTTGGAAAGAAATGCAGAAGTATAAAATCATACTTTCTTTTCCTCAGTAAACACTTCTAACATTATATCTGCTATTAGATTACATAATAACATCTTACTACTTACTGTTGGAGAAAAGGAAGTGAACCGAAAGTTCATTTTAAGAAATTAAATTCTAAATTACCATTACTATCTAAAAAAATGTATTTGACTACTGAGGGCATACAGATCTCATATTGCAAAGTAGACATATAGTCTTTCAAATATATCAAATGATTCCCCCCCCCCACAATCAGTAAAATAATATTCAACTTAAAATACAAATACAGAGTTAAAAAAATTCTAAGCTTTTATGAATCTGATTTTTAAGGCATGACCTCATTCCAATACCATAAGGGAAATGATATAATTAAGATTCCCTGTCCCTTAAAAAAATTTAAACAGAAAGAATAATTGTACCCTGTTAATATATTGTTACACATAGGCATTTTAATAATAGTAGTACAGAAGTATAATGAGAAAGAGTGGTCCCTGCTGCTTCCTTAGCTATCCCCAGTGCTGCTTCCCAGAGGCAACCACTTTTAACTATTTTTCCTTTTAGTTCTTCTGGTAGTTACTTCCATATCTCTAGGTACTTTCTTGATTCATTAAAACTCATCGTTTTATATTGTGTTTCTGCTGTAATAGGTAAGAATTAACTGATTTCCTATTTTCCTTTCCTGCCCACTTATTGTTATTTTGCTCCAATTCCTCCAGTGTTTGTTTATTGTTGGGCTTTTAATAATACACTTGAAATTTTGTCTTATGCAGTCAAGACTAGACTTTGAAAGATGAAAAGATGAAGGAATTAGTGCTCCTCTGTTTTCCTTCCACTACTCCTTCCTACTTGTGTGAGCCACTGTTAATAGTTGATAACACCCGTACTATTTTGTACCACTATGATCTCATTATTTGTTTATAAATTGATTTAAAATATTGAAATCATAAAGCAGGATCTATATCATTTTGACTATGTGAATATTGTTCACTATAAGGGCAAATCAATGGCTGAGGGAACATGTCTTTCTCTGTGGTAAGATAATCATAAACTCTCTGCCATTTCAAGAAGGTTCTAATGGATTCCCCTCACTCCTCTGTATCTATTAGTTCTCAAAAGTATGAAATTCTTCTTTCTTGTTGAAATAAGAAACATCATCTTACTATTACCTTTCAGATTACCATTCATTCTGTTTGATATCCATTCCATTAAATTTCTTGAAGCCCAGTAATTTCCTGTTTTAATTCGATCTGATAAATTTCAAATTTGGCCCATGACTGTTTGAATAGATTTCTTCTTCCTGAAATTTTAGGACATTCTTACTTCTGCACATCTCTTAATAATCTGAAATTGCACTATTATGTATTTCAGCTGGGAAGTTTTATTCTGTCTTTGGCAGGAGAATTAGAAGACATACATTTTTCTTAAACTCTGGAGATGTTTTCTTGTATTTTTTTTTTGATAACTTTTTTACTTGTGTTATCTCTATAGTTTCACGAATTTGTACTAGTTGAATGTTTGATCTATGATTTGATTCTCAATGTTTCTTTTAGTTTCATATTTACCTCATCTTTCTTTTTAAAAAAATTACTCTGTTTTTGAAATTCCCCTAAATTTTATTTTCCACCACTTCCACAATTTTTTAAAGTTAATAAATTGCATTTTTAAGTTATATATATTTTTTCTTTTCTGATTGTCTACCTTACATAGCATGTATTTTAAGTCTTTTCCATATAATAACTTTTCACATTTCTCTTAGGTTACATATACTTAGAGACAGGTTACATATATCTAGAGACAATTTTCAAAAGTCCTCCATTTCTGCTTCTTGTGAGTAGAGGCATGAACTTCCTTTAGTCCATATTATCTTTTCAAAGAATTCCGTGTAGAAAAACACTTTGGGAGATAAAGCTCCTCCCTCTAGAAAGAAGGACAATTTTGTGTACTGTTCAATATACTAAAGAAAGTGTTGACTCACTTAGATGTAACTAGCAGGCAGGCTTCTCTCCTATTATAAAGATTTCTGAAGACTACAGCTTTTCCCTTAATGTCAGTCATTGTGTGGGCAAGTGTCACTTAGCTCTCTTTGCCTCAACCTCTGGAGATTGGTGCTTAAGGAACTGGTAAAAGAGTGCTAATCCTCTGTACAGAACTACTGTTTTGGGTAGTAAACAGTCTTCTGTCTCTGACCCAGAGGTCTCATATCTCTGCCCAGCATTCACAAAAATACGGCAGATAAGCAGGGTAAAATCCCAGACCTTTCATTCATATATATATATACACACACACACACACACACACCCCAAAACTGCATTATCCTCCACTTCTCTTTATAGAAATACATATATATATATAACGTTTTAAGGTCTCTTCTGCTCTTTTTATTATTACTTTTTCCTCTGGAGTCATTTTTTGTGCTTAATCATTGTCTTTATTCTTTCTTTCATTCCCTGTGCTCTCCTCAAACGTCTGGTTTTATTGATTTGTTCACATTAAGAATGGGAGAAAGAAAAGAAATTGACATCTGTGTTACCTATATGAGGTGCTTGTAACTGGCAAGTGTTTGGGGAGTTAGAACAGAAAACTCAGAAATTTTACTGTGGTTGGAGTGAAGAGGCCAGAAGCGCAGTTGCCACATGTGTAGAGCTGGGCACTGGGACATTAACCTTTTTGCTGGTCTAGTCTTCAAATGTAGTTTCGTGCCGTGGCATGAACTCCACCCCCAGATGGTAGAGTTTGACTCCACCATCTGGCTCCTTTTAATATGAACATTTCTGCATTACATACTGGATAGAATAATTTTAAACATGTAAACATGCCCATTAGTTTATATTCTAAAGAAAATTTCCCCCTAAAATTTCCCCCTAAAATGTCAGTAGTCTATATTTATACTGAAACGCTCCAAAGAAAAAGTGATTTTAAAACTGCCGTTTGTATGTTTGATGATCCACAAACTCTAGGGTCAGCATGATTTACTTAATTTCATGCCATTATCTCTTATTTTCTTCACATTAATCTAAGTAATTCTACCACCTCAAGCCAGTCCTAGAAGTGTTCTCATTTCAATTAAGACTTTTAAGTGTTTTTAAACTGTCATTTAGCCATATTACACCTTAATTGTTTGTGTTACTCTTCCATGAAATGTTTCCAAATGGTTTTTGCTCTGCCTAAGGGGATAGAAAGGCCTTGTATAAAGTCATCAAGTTACGTGGAATTCTTTGATGAATTATAATGACCAGCAGATCTTCTTCCAGTCTTTTTACTATCAAAATGGTTGATGCAAGTAACCAAAACTGTATTTAGTATGGTGAACAACACCGACCACTAAGTGTCAGAATTCTTTTGCTCTGAGATGAAAAAAAAAATTATTATTTTTATTTAGCATCAATTTGAACTAATTTTGGCAGAACTCTTGACCAGTGTGTTCTTTATTAAGGTTTTAAAATATCTTCTTTGTCTATCAATGTATATATACTATCAGAAACTTACATTTTTCCTAATTATTTAAGGATTTCTCTACCTTCATTTTGATGTATCCAGATTTCAAGTTAAAGCAAATAATTTCTACAAGCGTCTATTGAGTGCAGTTTATTTGTGAGGCAATGATACTACAGGATTTATGTTTTTTGCCCTTCAGGACCTTACCATGTGGTTTAGTTAATGAGAAGATCATACCATTTAACACTGTTTAATGTCACCTTTCTGTTGCCGTTCTGATCATTTGCTTTTTGGCCACATAGCATCCTCGCTGGTTTCCTAGCCTCCAGCCTCACTCACCTCCACTGGTTGTCACTCTGCTGATGGTGACCCTACCAACACACAAAGGAGACACACCAGCCTCTACTCCAATTGCTCTCGCAGTCCTAATCTGCTTAATGAAAGAAGCCTGAAGTCCGCCCAACTCCTGCATATCCTCATTTTGTTATTTCTTAATATTTCCCTTTTGTGAAATGCAACGAAGTCACAGTGAATTGCTTAAAAGGTTCTGAACATACCATTCATATTCTGGTGTATGTGTCTTTCTACACCTTGACCTTCCTGTCTGAAACACCTTTCAACACTAATTCTTTTCTGACAAGGCGCTACAGGATCTGGCACCAGGCTGTGGCCTTGGCTGTGTTTCCTACCATTTTCTCCTTTACTCTGACGGGCTGTAAGAAATGCTAACCCAAAATATGACACCTTGGAAATGGAGAAAACAGCAGAAGCAGTGTTATGCCTAGACCGTTAGTTCCCTAAAGAAGACCACCAGAGTCCAGTGTCAAAGCCAAGCGGCAAGGATCTTTACTACAAGTTCGAACCTGGTCCCTCCATTCTACAGCATATAAGAGGGCCCCGAACAATGCGAGCGTTTGCTTTTTATAGCCCGAAAGTTACAGGGGAACAAAGAAATTCTTTTGGTTCCCGCGCTTTCAGTGAAACCTGGAACGGCTGTCTCCTTATCGGAGGCTTTCCAGGTGGTGTTTATACTGGGCTTAGGGAGTTTGAGAGATATATGGTGATATGTGGTGGGATGGGAGGATGGAATGTGTTTGTACTAGGCTCAGGGAGTCTTGAGCCCGGGGCTGAGGAATGTGCCCAGCTCCTTTCAGCAGTAAGCTCTGTCTGACCTTCCCTCTCCCCCTTCTTCCCTGAAGCAGACCATAAAACCTAGGAGGGGGCCGGACAAGGTGGCTCACGCCTGTAATCCCAGCATTTGGGAGGCCGAGGTGGGGGGATCACAAGGTCAGGAGATCGAGACCATCCTGGCTAACACGTTGAAACCCCGTCTCTACTAAAAAATACAAAATATTAGCTGAGCGTGGTGGCGGCACCTGTAGTCCCAGCTACACGGGAGGCTGATGCAGGAGAATCGCTTGAACCCGGGACGGGGAGGTTGCAGTGAGCCGAGATCATGCCATGCACTACAGCCTGGGTGACAGAGCGAGACTCCATCTCAAAACAAAAGAGAACAAAAGAACCTAGGAGGTTCATTCTCTGACCTTCTTCTCCAAAGCACTTCATGTGACAGGTGTCCTACACCAAACCTGGAAGGAAGGAATGAACATAATGACGCCAAGAAGAAACTGAAGAAACAGGCCTTGCTAACTTTCCCCCAGTCGGCTATGGTTAGGTCATACCCCTTTGTCCTCCAATCTTATGTATAGAACTGCCTGTGAAAACACACAGATGTCCCTGTTTCTTTGGGTCTTAGTTTCTGAAGGCTCCCATATAGTAAACAAAGTTTAGCCTAAAGCTGCCTCCTTATGTATTTTAAGTTCAGCCTAAAGGTTTCTCTGTATATCGTGACCTATAACCTAAATGGAGATGTAAATGGGCTGTAACCTACTCTTGTGCCAATCACTGAGTTTTGGCCAATCAAACGTAACCAACTGTTCAAACCACGTTTAAATAAGGCAACACTGAGCTGTAACCAGTCTGGCTGTTTCTGGACCTCACGCTTCCATTTCACAGAGATCACTTTCCTTTTTCTGTTCATAAATCTTCTTCCAACATGTGACTGCACTGGAGTCGGAGCCTATTCTGGCTCAGGAGGTTGATTCAGGACTCATTCACTACTCTTTTCAATTTAATTCGGCTACAGTTTTTCTTTGAATACATGTTATGTAAAAGTCACATTAAGTCAACTTGTTATGCCTTTCTTTTGTTCATCTTTTGTTATAGGAGTCTCAGCCATGGACTTTGTGAGGAGTGAAAAAAAGATGATGCTTTTTCTCCTCTGCAACACACCGTACTGTAGTTTGCAACCTTCTTGATGTTTTTCAAACATGCCAAGCATATTCTTGTTTTTGGCCTTTCCCCTTGCATTTCTCCCTACCTGGAATGCTCATTCTCTGTTGACATGTTTTTTTCTGCTCTTCCAGTATTACCTCTTCAGGAGCCTTCCCAATCACCCTTTTCTCCTTCTTCTTCTTCTTCTTCTTTTTTTTTTTTTTTGAAACGGAGTCTCACTCTGTCACCCAGGCTGGAGTGCAGTGGTGCAATCTCGGCTCACTGCAAGCTCCGCCTCCCGGGTACAAGTGATTCTGCTGTCTCAGCCTCCTGAGTACCTGGGATTACAGGCGCCGGCCACCACGCCCGGCTAATTTTTGTATTTTTAGTAGAGACGGGGTTTCACTATGTTAGCCAGGCTAGTCTCAAACTCCTGAGCTCGTTATCTGCCTGCCTCAGCCTCCCAAAGTGCTGGGAATACAGGCGTAAGCCACAACGCCCGGCCCCCAATCACCCTTTTCTAAAATACCACTCATGTCCATAACTTCTTAAAATGAGTAGTGGGTAGTGTTTTCTTCATAGGACTTGTCAATACCTAACATTTTACAGTATATTATTTCTTCATTTTCTATTTCTCGCTCATGGATTAAGCTGTTTGAGGACTGAGACTATGCCTGTTTGACTGACAATGGCATCCTTAGTAAGTCAAACAACATTTGCTACTTAAAAGGGGTTCAGAAAATTTTTCTAAACGAATAAAATGAATGTCAAGTTTTCCTTACCTTTCAAGATTCACTTTCAATATTATCACATCTATCAAAACTCTACAAACAGAATAATAGGTTTTACTACTTAAATTTTTTTTTTTTTTTTTTTTTTTTTTTTTTTTTTTTTTTTTTTTTTTTGAGACAGAGTCTCGCTCTGTTGCCAGGCTGGAGTGCAGTGGCGCCATCTCGGCTCACTGCAGCCTCCGCTTCCTGGGTTCAAGCATTTCTCCTGCCTCAGTCTCCTGAGTAGCTGGGACTATAGGTGTGCGCCACCACACCCAGCTAATTTTTGTGTTTTTAGTAGAGACAGGGTTTCACCATGTTGGCCAGGATGCTCTCGATCTCCTGAGCTCATGAGCCTCCTGCCTCGGCCTCCCACGGTGCTGGGATTACAGGTGTGAACCACCACTCCTGGCCTACTTAAACTTTTCTAATGCCTATCTTGACACTACTTTCCATAACTACTTTGCAGTTCTTGTGTTGAACCCTATCCATCCTCCTGAATTGCAAAACACTATGACAAATATATAACACTGGGCCTTTAAAAACTGATTCTCCAGCTAAGAAATACTCTTAAAAAAAATAGGATATCTCAGCAACATGTAAATAGTTAAGTAAAATTCCCTTTTCAGCAATCTTACCTCCCTGCCACCCATAACACATAGTGAAAACAAATAATACTGCAAGTCCTAGTAAGTGCGTATTCTGTATGGTTTAAACTGATTTACACTTTGGTCATGTTGGCCTTTCTCTTAAATCCATTAATCAAAAGTAACTTAAATATACAAATGCACATTTGTTTTTTTTTGATATGTTTTTAGAAATCCTGATGTTCTTTAGAAACAATGTCAATAAATAGTTTTTCCACACCCTAGTTGATAAAATAGTGAAATAAAGAGAAGCAAGGAGAAAGTGGCTATTTCTTGAAGCAAACATTTCCATAAGTCTATAAAACTCTTTTCCTTTTCTGGTACTCAAAAGCAGAAAATGAGGGGAAATGGTTATTTATTTTGCCTTTGCATCCTTTTCTCTAGTTGATTGGTTGCTTGGTTTGGACAATTTAAAAAGATCTTAGAACAATATTCAACAAGAATCTCACATTTTCCTTGGAGTCTCTATTTAAATTATTTTAATTATATTCCCATTGCATGAAAATACATTTCAAGGTTTCAATCCTTGAAGTATAATACATACAATTTTGAGAAAATTAATCTTGCAAAAAATTTAAAATGCTTATCTTGAAAAAACTAAAGGAATTATTGGAGCATTCTGGGAAGACGGCAGAGTAGGAAGCACCAAGAATCTGTCTCCCCACCTAGACAACAATTGCATCGGTAGAATCTCTAACATTTTGGAACTCTGGAGTGTATTGAAGACTTGCAACTTCCAGGGGAAGGCTTGGACAGTGAAATATGGTTAATTTCCATCGAATTCAGCTTTTAGCAGAGTAGCAGCTACTCATCTCCCACCCCTCACTACCTGGCAAACCTGATGTGCACCTGTTTCTGAAGCCCTCTGCTAAGAGCTTGCAGGAGTCAGAGGAGGTACAGAGGGCCCTGTCCTCCAAATATCAGGGACCTGAGCTCTGAGCACTGATAGTTGCTTCAGACCAGAGGTGCAGATAAAAGGCAGGCAGCTGTTGTTGCCCCTGCCCCATTAATGCAAACCACTGCCCTGCCCTGTCCAGCTGAAATGACTTCCAGAGGATTTAAAAGGCCTGCACCCTCTCTTACATCCCTGTCATTTTTCTCTTTTTCCCCTTTTGGGAGTCAGATATTAAAGACTTAGAGATTCAAAAAACAACAGTATATATGGGGAAAATGAGAAAGTGACTACCTGTGCCCGGGGAAAGGATCAGAAAAGAGCTAGGAAAACCTTAACTGTACACCACAGGCTACTTCTAGGCACAGAGACAGCCTGCTACAACAACAACAACAACAAAACAAACAAATAACGAAAACAAAACAAACAACACAGCCTGAGGAAGAGGGAGACTATGCTTTCCGGAGTTATCATTGTTGGGGCTCAAAACATGATATTTCAAAGTGCGGCAGTTGGGTGTGCTGAGTGCTTTAAGCTGAAGGACAGTGGGAGGGCCTCAGAAGCAAGATCTCTCTGACCTTCTCCTACCCTCCTGTCTCCTTTCTTTCTACCCTGAAGCAACTCATAGGAATTAGAATTTCTTCATCCCAAGGTGTGTCATAGAAATTAGTAGTACTCTTGCCAGGCGCGGTGGCTCACACCTGTAATCCCAGCCCTTTGGGAGGTTGAGGCGGGCGGATCATGAGGTCTGGAGTTCGAGACCAGCCTGGCCAACATGGAGAAACCCCATCTCTACTAAAAATAACAAAAATTAGCTGGGTGTGGTGGCAGGCACCTGTAATCCCAGCACCTCTGGAGGCTGAGGCAGGAGAATCGCTTGAACCCAGGAGGTGGAGGTTGCAGTGAGCGAAGATCGCGCCATTGCCCTCCAGCCTGGGCAACAAGAGTAAAACTCTGTCTAAAAAAAAAAAGAAAAAAGAAAAAAGAAAAAGAAGTTAGAACTCCTCTTTCTCAAACAAGCCATAAAACCTAGAAAGGGTACTCTCTTTTTCTCCCTTCTCCCATGAAGACCCTCATTCTAGAAAGTTTCTTCCCCATACCTGGAAAAAACAAAGCCATACAAAGGGGCCAAGAAGAATCTAGACAGGATTCATTGGGGTTCCCCCTTCAGTCTATTACTGTTATATTATATCCTTTTTTCCAATCACATTTCTACATGGCTGTCCATTCTTCAATGAATGTAAGTATAAAAATAGGCAATTTTCCATAGGTCTTTGAATCTTCATTTCTGAACTCTTCTGTATCACATACAACTTTGATTAAATAAATTTGTTATGCTTTTACCCTGTTAATCTGTGTTTTGTTATAAATGTCAGCCATACCCTTTATGATGGGTGAGAAAAGTATCACATCTTTCTGCACTTACTTCATATTATTAGATTCAAATGTACAGTTTCAAACAAAAAATGAGACTACATACAATAAACAGAAAAGTGTGTCCTATTTAAAGGAAAAAAAAAAGTAAATTAACAAAAACCACCCCTGAAAAAAACCTGATGGCAGCTATATGAGACCAACATTTAAAACAACTTTCTTAAAGATGTGTAAAGAACTAAAGGAAGATGTGGAGCAAGTCAAGAAAATGATGTATGAACAAAATGAAAATATTCATAAAGAGATTAAAAAAAGCTAAAAAGAAACAAAAAATTCTGGAGTTGAAATAATAATAACTAAATTTAACTAAAATTTAAAAATTCACTAGAGGGATTATATACAGATTTGAGGAAGCAGAAGAATCAGTAGAGTTGAAGATAGGAAAATGGACATTGATAAATCTGGGAAACAGAGAGAAAAAGGTTGAAGAAAAACGAACAGGGACTAAAGGACCCCTGGGACATCATGAAACAAATTAACATATGGATTGTAGGGGTCTCAGAAGGAGAAAAGGAAGAGAAAGGGTCATGGAGAATATGTGAAGAAATAATGGCTGAAAACTGAATAATGGCTGAAGAAGATATAACAACTATAAGCAAATATGTATCTAATGACAATCATGTATCTAATGACAATCAGATTTCAAATTTTATGAAAGACATGAATATTAACCTGCAAGAAAATCAACGAACTCTGGCTAAATTAAACTCAAAGGGATCCATACGAAGATACCTTATAATCAAACTTCTGAAAGAAAAAGACAGAGAACTTGAAAGCAGAAAGAGAGAACCAACTCATAACAGACAAGGATCAGATTACTTGCAGATTTCTCACCAGAAACTTTGGAGGCCAGAGGCAGCAAGCTGATGCATTCAAAGTGCTAAAAGAAAAACAAAACAAAACAAAACCCTGCTTACCCCAAATCCTACATCTAGCAAAACTATCCTTCAAAAGTGAGAAAGAAATTAAGACATTTCCAGATAAGCAAGCCCAAGGGACTAGACCGGCCCTATAAAAAATGTTCAAGGGACTTCTGTGAAATGATAGGATACCAGGCAGTAACTTGAAGTCATATGGAGAGAAACAGATTTCAATAAAGGGAAACGTGGGCATTTGTACAACTTAGTATGATTGTAACAAAAGTTTGTAACTCTACTTTTTTCCTATATGATTTGAGAGACTAATATATTAGAAGAATTATTAGTCCAAAAGCTAGTATTACTTTGGTATATAACTCCACATATTCAACTCTAAATAGTTTTTTAAAGTAGTGCATTTCAAAGAAGTATTAGTGTGCGTTTACGGGCACACAATGTATAAATATGTAATTCTCTGATGTCAACAACTGAAACCTGTGGGGATGAAGCTGTAAAGGAGAAAAGTTTTTGTTCGTTATTGAAGTTAAGCTGGTATAAACACAAATTAGAATTTTATAACTTTAGGATGTTAAGTGTAATCTCCATGATAACCACAAAGAAAACAGCTATAGTATATATACAAAAGAAAATAAGAAATAAATATAAACATTTCAATACAAAAACTAAAGCCAAAAGAAGATAGTAATGCAGGAAATGAGAAATAAAAAGTTATAAGATATTACAGAAAACAAATAGAAAGATGAACAAAGTAAGTTCCTCTTTATCATTAATTACTTTAAGTGTAAATGGATTAAAATTTCCAATCCAAAGACAATGATTAGCAAAACTGATAAAAATACATCATCCAACCATATGCTACAAACAAGAGACTACTTTTAGCTCCAACAACACAAATGATTAAAAGTGAAAAGATGGAAAAAGATATTCCATACAAATAGTAATCCAAATAAAGCAGGAGTAGCTATACTAATATCAGACAAAATGGACTTTTAAAAAGTTTAAAAGAGAAAAATTAGCATTATATATTAATAAAAGATTCAATACAGCAAGATGTAACAATTATAAACACTTATGTACCTAATGGCAGACAATCAAATATATGAATCAAAAACTGATACAGTTAAAGGGAGAAATAGCTAGTTCTACAGTAATGGTTGATGACTTCAGTACCCTATTCTCAATAATAGAGATACAACCACATAGAGGATAAGTAAGGAAATAGAGAAGTTAAACCTGATACACTAACTAGATCTGACAGACATATATAGAACACTGTACTTAACAACATCATATACATTCTTTTCAAGTGCACATAAAACAGCTTCCAGGATAGAACCACGTGGTGGGTCACAAGTTAAGCCTCAATAGATTAAAAAAGAAATAGATATCATCTGAAGTCTCTTCTCCAAGCACAATGATGACATAAGAAATCAATAACAAAAGTAATACTGGAAAATCCAAAAATTTGTTGTAATTAATCAACATGGTCTTAAAGAAGATATTACAAAGGAAAATAGAAAACACTGAGATATAAAGAAAAATGAAAATACAACATACTCAAACTTACGTGACACATAGAAAACAGTGGTAATTGGTAAATGTATAGCTATAAATGCTTACGTTAAAAAGCAAGAAAATCCGAAATCAACAACCTGAGTTTACAACTTAAGGCACTAGAAAAACACAAACTTATTCAAAAACTAGCAGAAGGAAGAAAATAATAGACATTAGAGCAAAGATAAATAGAATAGCAGATAGAAAATAGAGAAAAATCAATGAAATGAAATTTGAATATTTTAAAAGATCAGCAAAATTGTAAAGCCTCTAGCTAGGTGAACTAAGAAAAAAAGAAAGAAGACTCAAATTACTAAAATTGGAATAAAATTGGTAACATTATTACTAATTTCACAGAAATAAAAGCATTATGAGAGTACTGTAAACAATTGTATTCCAACAAATTGGAGAATCTAGATAAAATTGAAAAATTTCTAGAAACACAGAACCTACCAACACTAAATCACGAAGTGATAGGAAATTTATGGAACTATCGCTAGTAAATAGATTAAATTACAAATAAAAAAATCTCCCATAAAGAAAGATCTTGAACCTGATGGAATTATGGGTGAATTCTACCAATTCTACCAAACATTTAAAGAACAACTAATACTAATACTAACACTGTTCAAAGTTTTCAAAAAAAAAATTAAAGTGGATGGAACACTTTCTGTTCTATGAGATCAGCACTACTTTGGTCCCAGAGCTAGACAAAGATATTACAAGAAAATCCGACTATAGACCAATATCCTTTAAAAACATTGATGCAAAAATCCTCAACAAAATACTAGTAAATGAAATTTTGCAGCAAAATAAAAGAATTATACACCATGACTATGTGAAATTTACTTCTGAAGTGCAAGAATGGTTCAACGTACAATAATCAATTTAATACATCAAGCATATTAACAGGGCGAAGGATAAAACGTGATTATTTCATTTGATAAAGAAAAAACATTTGCCAAAATTTAACATTCTTTTATAATGAAAAACCCAATAATGTAAAAATAGAAGAAAATGACCTTAAAAAATTAAAGTCATATGTGAAAACCCACAGTAAATATACTCAATGCTGAAAGACGGAAAACATTTACTCTAAGATCAGTAACAAAACAAGAATGCCCGCTTTTGCTGGTTCTATTCAACATAGTACTGGGAGCTTTAGCCAGAGCAATTAGGCAAGAAAACAAAAGGTATCTAAATTGGAAACGACAAGATAAATTATCTCTGTTTGCAAATTATGTGATTTTAGATACAGAAAATTCTAAAGATTTCACACATAGAGATCCCCAAAAAACCTGCTAGAGTTAATAAATTCTGCAAAGTAGCAGGATACAATTGGGTCAATGTAAAAAAAAAAAAAAAAAAAAAAAAAGGTCTTGCATTTCTATACACTACCAATAAACAATCTAAAAAAGAAATCATAAAAAAGTTTCATTAACAATAGCATTAAAACAAAATAAAAAATACTAAGGAATTAATGAAACAATCTAAAGACTTGTGCAATGAAAACTAATAATTTAAGAGGACATAAATAAATAGAAATGCATTCTATGTTCATAGATTGGAAGACGAAACTGTTAAGACATCAACACTCCCCAAAGTGATCTTCAGATTCAGTATAATACCTATCAAAATCCCAACAATGCTCCTTGGAGGAAAAAAAACACACACACACACACAAAAACGCTTATAATTCATGTGAAATGAAGATAGAGGACTCACATTCCCATATTTTAAAACTTACTATGAAGCTACAGTAGTTAAAACAGTATGGTATTGTCATTAAGACATACATATAGACCAGTGGAATAGAATAGAGGGCCCAGAAATAAACCCTTGCATACATGGTCAAATGATTTTTTGAAAAGAGTGCCGAGAGGATCCAATGGGGAAATAATAACCTTTTCAACAAATGATTCTGGGAAAATTAGGTATCTTCATGCAAAAAAATTAATAATAACGCACAATGAATTAAAAACCCAAAGTTCACATCTAAAACTATGAAACCTTTAGAAGACAACATAGGACAGAAGCTTCACAACATTGGATTAATTTCTTGGATATGGCATAAAAGGCAAAGGCAACAAGATAAAAAATAGACAAACTGGACTTTATAAAAATTTTAAAAATTGCGCATCAAAAGACAGTATCAACAGTAAAAAGGCAGCCCACAGAATGGGAGAAAATATTTGCAACTGAGAAGGGATTAATATTCAGTATATATAGAGAACTTCTAAAGCTCAATAATGAAAAAATAATCAATTCAATTCAAAAATGGGCAAAGAACTTGAGTAGGCATTTCTCCAAACAAGATATACAAATAGTCATTAAAAGTACATGAAGGCCAGGTGCGGTGGCTCACGCCTGTAATCCCAGCACTTTGGGAGGCCGAGGTGGGTGGATCATGAGGTCAGGAGATTGAGACCATCCTGGCTAACACGGTGAAACCCCATATCTACTAAAAATGCAAAAAATTAGCTGGGCGTGGTGGCGGGCACCTGTAGTCCCAGCTACTCGGGAGGCTGAGGCAGGAGAATGGCATGAACCCGGGAGGCGGAGCTTGCAGTGAGCCGAGATCCCACCACTGCACTCCAGCCTGGACGACTGAGCGAGACTCCGTCTCAAAAAAAAAAAGGACATGAAAAGGGCCAAGTGCGGGTGGCTTATGCCTGTAATCCCAGCACATTGGGAGGCTGAGGTGGGCGGATCACCCAAGGTCAGGAGTTTGAGACTAGCCTGGCCAACATGGTGAAACCCTGTCTCTACTAAAAAAATACAAAAATTAGCTGGGTGCATGCCTTGAGTCTCAGATACTTGAGAGGCTGAGGTGGGAGGATCACTTGAACCAGGAGGTGGAGGTTGCAGTGAGCCAAGATCCTGCCAATACACTCCAGCCTGGGCAATAGAGCAAGGTTACATCTCGGAAACACACACACACACACACACACACACACACACAAACACACACACAAATATACTAAACATTCACTATGGAAATACAAAAGCTACGACCTCATACCCATTAAGATGGCTACTAACAACAAAAGAGAAAATATCAAGTGTTGCCAATGACATGAAGAAATTGAAACACATGTGATCTGTTAGTAGGAATGGAAAATGGTATAGCCGCTATGGAAAACAGTATGGAACTTTCTCAAAAAAATTAAAAGTAGATTTATCTTATGATCCAACAATGCAGCCAAAAGAATTGAGATAATGATGTTGAACAGAAATTTGTACACCCATGTTCATAGCAGCATTATTTACAATAACAGAAATGCAGAGGCAACCCAAATGTCCATTGATTAATAAATGAATGAGCAACTTGTATTATAAACATACAAGAAAACGTTATTTAGCCTTAAAAAGGAAGGAACTTCTTACATATGCTACGACATGGATGAACCTTGAGGACATTATGCTAAATGAAATAAATCAGTCACAAAAAGACAAATCTTATATGATTCTACTTATATGAAATACTTAAATTAGTCAGAATCTATAGAGACAGAAAGTAGAAGGGAAGTTGCTGAGGATGGGGGGAGAGGGGAATGGTGAGTTATTGTTTAATGAGTGTTGAGTTTCAGCTTCACAAGATGGAAAGAGTTGTGAAGATGGATAGGAGTGAAGGATGCATAACATTATGAATGTATTCTATGTCAATGAACTGTACACTTTAAAATGATTAACATGGTAAGTTTTATGTTTCATATATTTTAACTCAAGAGAAAAAAATTGAAAAAAGAAGGAGAAGTAGTATCATGAAGACAATTTTCATTTTTGATAAAGGTTTACTTCAAACAATTTGAGTTTGAGATTTTTGATAAAGGTTTACTTCAAACAATTTGAGTTTGAGCCAAAGGTTGGATTAAAAAATATATTTGGGTCCACAGCTAAATAAGATTTTCAGTGTGTAGATTTAAAAATGTACAGAAACGCAATACCTTGTTATTATGATTTTCTATTCTTCTTCAATGCCCTGTAGCTTTTAGTTACTACAATTACAGTAGAGGAAAGGTAAATCAGGATGTGTGAAAATAGTGATGAACACTGAATAGCCTGACTGGAAATCATGATTTTGATTGGTATTTTCTCTAGCCAATTTCTAGTATTTCTACTTTTCCTGAACTATGTATTAGTAAAAAACCAAATGTTCTACAATATATATTCTTCATTGTATACGCTTTCTCTTTTGTTTTTATTGTCTTATATACAGTTACAACTATAATCTCCATACTATGATACTTAACTATATTTCTCTAGGTTTTAGCTTCCACTCAGAGAGTGGAATACCTTCCCAGTGGTGTGTCTGCCTTTTCCATGAGTCGCCTTTATCAACATATCTCAAAATGGACTCATATTTGCCTTCCAAGCAGCTTCTCCACAACTCTCATGATTTCTGTGCTCATACAACATTCTGTAGGTTTGAAATCCTTCAAATTGGAATAAAAATTGGCATCCTACGGATTGCAGTAAAGCAGCAGACATGTTTTTTACTTGTTTGTTTAATATTTAGCCCTCAAGATATTAGCGAATATACTGTTAACAAACATAACATTAAAAGAAGACACCAGTACTGAATGAATGATCAAGGAGCAGCCTTGGAATACAGGCAGTGTCTCATCTAGCCCCTATAGCAACTGCGTGAATTCACAAAACCTCTCCATTCTAAAAGATGACCACACTCCTGTGCCTGAGGTCAACATTTAGGTGGGTAGACTATGGGCTATATTTCAGCTACTTCTTCCTTCCTTGATGGCAGAATTATACAGCAAGTCAGCTGATGATCATATATAGTGATAATGGATATAGACGCTAAATGCAAAAAATCATAGGTTCAGGGCGCGGCTGTTCAGAGGACTGCTGCTAACAGGTATCCTGAAAGAGTAGATCATGAGACATTAGCAGGTGCTGCCTGTGAGCCACTGGAACCCTACAAGCATGAGTCTGCAAATCCTGCAGTGAATAACTGGAAGAGGCTATCAGCAGTCATGCCATCCACTGTAATCACCTGCTAATAAGGGTCCTGGTCTCTCCCTTAAATTATTTTGTATTGCCTCTGCATCACACTACCTGACTCCAAACTATACTACAAGGCTACCGTAACCAAAACAGCATGGTACTGGTACCAAAACAGAGATATAGACCAATGGAACAGAACAGAGGCCTCAGAAATAACACCACACATCTACAACCATCTGATCTTTGTCAAACCTGACAAAAACAAGAAACGGGGAAAGGATTCCCTATTTAATAAATGGTGCTTGGAAAACTGGCTAGCCATATGTAGAAAGCTGAACTTGGATCCCTTCCTTACACCATATATAAAAATTAATTCAAAATGAATTAAAGACTTAAATGTTAGACCTAAAACCATAAAAACCCTAGAAGAAAACCTAGGCAACGCCACTCAGGACATAGGCATGGGCGAGGACTTCATGTCTAAAACACCAAAAGCAATGGCAACAAAAGCCAAAATAGACAAATGGGATCTAATTAAACTAAACAGCTTCTGCACAGCAAAAGAAACTACCATCAGAGTGACAGGCAACCTGCAGAATGGGAGAAAATTTTTGCAGTCTACCCACCTGACAAGATTCTAATATCCAGAATCTACAAAGAACTTAAACAAATTTACAAGAAAAAAATCAAACAACCCCATCAAAAAGTGAGCAAAGATATGAACAGAAACTTTTCAAAAGAAGACATTTATGCAGCCAACAGACACAGGAAAAAATGCTCATCATCACTGGTCATCAGAGAAATGCAAATCAAAACCACAATGAGATACCATCTCATGCCAGTTTGAATGGTGATCATTAAAAAGTCAGGAAACAACAGGTGCTGGAGAGAATGTGGAGAAATAGGAATGCTTTTACACTGTTGGTGGGAGTGTAAACTAGTTCGACCATTGTAGAAGACAGTGTGGCGATTCCTCAAGGATCTAGAACTAGAAAAACCATTTGACCCAGCAATCCCATTACTGGCTACACACCCAAAGGATTATAAAATCATTTTACTATAAAGACACACGCACACGTATGTTTATTGCAGCACTGTTCACAATAGCAAAGACTTGAAACCAGACCAAATGTCCATCAGTATTAGACTGAATAAAGAAAATGCGGCACATATACACCATGGAATACTATGCAGCCATAAAAAAGAATGAGTTCATGTCCTTTGAGGGGACATGGATGAAGCTGGAAACCATCATTCTCAGCAAACTATGGCAAGGACAGAAAACCAAACACTTCATGTTCTTACTCATAGGTGGGAACTGAACAATGAGAACACTTGGACACAGGGTGGGGAATATCACACACTGGGGTCTGTCATGGGGTGGGGGATGGGGGAGGGATAGCATTAGGAGAAATACCTAATGTAAATGACGAGTTAATGGATGCAGCAAACCAACATGGCACATGTATACCTATGCATCAAACCTGCATATTGTGTACATGTACCCTAGAACTTAAAGTATATAAAAAAATTATTTTGTATTGCCTCTGGATAACTACACCAAAATTGTTGATACAAACTTATTACCTTTCTATTTGGTAATCTTTAAAGGTCCTATACTGTTTATTTCCCTAGACGACTTACAGCCCTCCATAAAAGGTCCTCAAATGACAATTATTAGGTTGGTGCAAAAGTAATTGCAGTTCTTCTCATCATTTTTAATGGCAAAAAACTGCAGTTACTTTTGCACCAACTTGATCCAATCTCATTATTCAGGACTTTCCTACATGATTCCCATGGCCCAGGAAAATTAAGACACCTCTTACTTCCTGATAAACACATACACACCTGAATATCCTACAATATTTATTCTATTGAAATTGCATGTATGACCAGGAGCAGTGGCTCATGCCCATAATCTCAGGGAGGCCAAGGCAGATGGATCACTTGAACCCAGGTGGATGGCTTGAACCCATGGCAAAACCTTGTCTCTACAAAAAAAAAAATTAGATGGGTATGGCGCTGCAGGCCTGTAGTCCCAGCTATTTAGAAGGCTAATGTAAGAGAATTGCTTGTGCCCTGCAAGTTGAGGCTGCAGTGAGCTGACAGTATGCCACTGCACTACAGCCCGTGTGACAAAGTGAGAGCCTCTCTCAAAAAGAAAAAAAAAAAGAAAGTTGCATGTATTCTTCAAAGAGTCTACAGTTCAAACTCTTTTAGGAAGTTTTTTCTTTTTTTTTTTTGAGACGGAGTCTCTCTCTGCCGCCCAGGCTGGAGTGCAGTGGCATGATCTCGGCTCACTGCAAGCTCCACCTCCCAGGTTCACCCCATTCTCCTGCCTCAGCCTCCGGAGTAGCTGGGACTACAGATGCCGCCACCACACCTGGCTAATTTTTTGTATTTTTAGTAGAGACAGGGTTTCACCATGGTCTCGATATTCTGACCTTGTGATCCACCCGCCTGGGCCTCCCAAAGTGCTGGGATTACAGGCGTGAGTCACCGCGCCCGGCCGGAAGCTTTTTCTTATTCTAAATGGTTAAGGTATATTCCTGCAAACTACAATAAAACGTAGCTTGCATTTCACACAGGTTATCACATTTAACATACATTGTATTATATTTTAGATTATGTTAGCAATTAGAAGTTTCAAAATGCTGTATATTTTTCAATGTATTTGGCTTATTTTATACTAGTCAATTAAAAATTCATTGAGAACAAAATTTTCTTTCTTTTTGACACTACATTCCATGATTGATGTGAAATTCTTATGTTGAGTCAACTGTTTTAGGTCACTGGTATGCAAATATAAAATAAAGTTTGTACTTTAGATTATTTTGAACTATACATGTCTGTCTTATGTTTTCTTAGATGATATGTACGTACATTTTTTTTTTCCCGTGACATAGCCTCATGAGGTCCTGACAACATGTGCCCTGAAAAAATGTGCGTTTTAAAACATTGTTTTATGGGCCAAGGTTGGTATATAATCCTACTGCTCTTGGTCTCTGGAAAACAAGTTTTATACTAATCAGCTTCATTGTCACATGATTGTAATTTCTTGCAGCTAAGGATCAAGTCTCATTTGTCTTTTTATCTTTAGCACTTAGCACGGTTCCTGATCCAAAGTAAAATCTCAATGTATGATGTTCTATAAGTGAATAAATGAATGAATAAATCATATGAGAGAGGAATCTTTTTGATCTTTTTCTTTTCCCTCAAATAATAGACATGGATAAAATTAAGAGCTAATTTATTCCTGCGAAGATGGAAAGGAGAAATATTTATATGTATACACACATACTTCCTTCATTACTCATAATTCTGAAAATCATATTGCTACATGGACATGTCATGTGTCATATTAAATAAACACATTTAATTATTACTGGTTAGAATTCATAAATTTGATTCTGAGATGACAGATATCATCCCTGCTTCAGGCACTCTTAAGTTTTCAAAACGGAAGGAATTCTTGACAAAAAAGTGAGCCTAAGTTCAATTTAGACAACAGAACTGTTTTCCAGTACATGAGAAATAACCAGAGAGTGAGAAATGAGTTAAATAACCCTGCCAGGAAGCAAAAGCAAACAAGTCCCTGTGAAAATTTAGAGAATAACTGACCTGGTTGCTTCAACAAGTGAATGGCATGAGACAAAGAGGAGAGAGAGAAGGACTTCTCCAGATAAAACGCGATGTAATTAAGAAACACAAAACCAAATGTAATGTTTGGGCCTTACTGGGATGATGATGCAAAAACAGACCAACTGTGAAAAGATGTTTTTAGAATAAAGGAAACCAAAATATTTCACCCCAAAATATACTTTTACAAATTCAAGATGGCTATTCCGAAGAACTGGAAATACAAGAATAGCTGAAAATCTGCCTTTCAGAGGAGAGATTTACATCTATAGGGAAAATCTGATGCAGCCAGGCTTTCTCAAAAACCCTCTCTTGTTCTGATCCAGGAAAGATTAACTGGGAATCTGAAACTTCTATGGTCTGAAAAAAAATAATAATCCCATCTATTCTCTCTGAGGGGTGCTACCTGTGAGGTTTTATCTATGTAAAACAAGACCACCTTCGCAGGTCAGATCTCCTCTTCTCTCCCTCCCATAACCTGTTTTGCCAAGATCCAAGACCCTAGTCTTTCTGTAACCTCAAATTGGTATAACAGTATCTACCGTGTGGCTGTGCCTTTGCTTTCTTACGTATTGTAAGACTCGCATGCACATTAACAGATTTGTATGATTTTTCTCCTATTATTCTGCCTTTTGTCCATTGATTTTTCCAAAAAAGCTTCAGATGATGAAAGGGAAGTTTTCCCTTCACTCCTTCAAGGACAACTGAGAAAACTGTATATTAACTGTACATTAGAAACTACAAAGAATATATTATACATTTTGTTGTGTAGCTGAGTGCAGTGGCTCATGCCTGTAGTCTCAGCGCTTTGGGAGGCTAAGGCAGGAGGATTGCTTGAGTCCTGGAGTTTGAAACCAGCGTGGGCAACATAGTGAGACCTTGTCTCTACAAATAATAAAAAAATAGCTCAACATGGTGGCACACACCTGTGGTCCCAGCTACCTGGGAGGCTGAGGTGGGAGGATTGTTTGAACCCCAGAGGTCAAGGCTACAATGAGGTGTGACTGGGCCACTGCACTCCAGCCTGGGCAACAAAGTGAGACCTTGGCTCAAAAAAAAAAAAAAAAAAAAAAAAAATAGTTAAGTGTAGTTATGCACAAAAAATATGTTTTAGAGATTTACACTATTTGTGAAGAAGTAAATTGATAAAATGTCCAGGACTTGCTGTAAAATGCTTTCACAAAAAAGGAGGTAGGAGAAGGAGCAAATAACAAGCAAGTATGACAACATGGTAATGACGATTGGGTCTATGTACGGTTCATTATTCTCTATGCATGTGACTGAGAGTTTTCATACTAAAATATATTTAACAGTTCCCAGTACAAATCGAGATTTGTATATATTTCAAATGAAGAAGATTAAGTGAGGATGTTATTAAATATGTTTGTAAAATAATGAATGCTTGGCATGAGCATTCACAGAAAGATATGTTAAAACAAACACACCACAAACAGGTAGATGGTCAAGTGTTGAGATTTCTCCAATTGCCAAGCCTTCTCCCAAGGAGACTGATCCCTTTTTATTGTACTCTTAGACTTGGCGATATCCTATATTCAGGGGAGAAAACCAGAAATGTGACAGATTTGTCCTTCTGCCGTGGCTAAATTGAAAGACAGCAGCAAAGGAAAGAGAGAGAGGTGGCAGAGTTTACTAGCTGCAAAAGGCATCAGAGAAAGAGATAGCCTTGCTGTGACTGAGATAAGGGAAGCTGTGAACAGCTAGAAAGTTAAGAACAAATTGTACGAGAGATTTTCTTATATCAAGCTGTTTTCAAGGCCGTCAATAAGCCTCAAGGGTATCATATTATGAGGTGCCTATTCAGGGCTGGAAAGAAAGAGAACATTCTAATAATTTTAATATCTGTGACATTTTAGACCCTACCCTTTGCCAATCATTAAATTAAGCACTTTTATTTATCATTTGACTCAATCTTGCATCTCAGCAGGCAGATATCATTAGCACCATTTTATAGATGACAAAATTGAGGCTAACAAAGTTCAAGTCATTTGTTTAAGCTAGTTATAGGTCTGGTGACATTCAAACTCAGGTGTGTCTGGCCTCAACTTTTTACATATAACTTTGGAAATAAAATAATTATCATACTTTAGCTTCAAATTAAAATCAATAGTATGCTGACCCGAGTTTAGAATGCATTCATAATTTTTATTTGTTTTGTTTTGTTTTTTGATACAGGGTCTCACTCTGTTGCTTAGTGTAGTGGTGCAATCTCAGCTCACTACAACCTTGTACAACTTTGACCTCCCTGCTCAAGAGATTCTCTCACCTCAGCCTCTCATATAGCTAGGACTACAGGCATGCGTCACAATGCCCAACTAACTTTTGTAGTTTTTGTAGTGATGGGGGTCTCGCTATATTGCCCAGGCTGGAATAAAACTCCCGGGATCAAGCAAACCTCCCACCTCAGCCTCCCAAAGGGCTGGGATAAGAGGCGTGAGTCACTGTGCCTGGCCACATTCATGATTTTTTAAAAATCAAACATGCTCAACTAAGATGTTTCTCACTATGAGTCATTTTTGAGACCATGCTTAGTAAAAGTGAATGTACTTGTTGCATGAGTATTTCGATACAATTGTATTTTGTTACATAAAAAAGACAATGATTAGGGAAACTCTTCCTCTCCCTTAGCTAACCACATTAATGTTTTAATCACAAAAACACAAATCATGAAACCAAGTGATCTTTCTTCAACTGAGTCAATATATATTAAGTTTTATATTCAAGTATTCAAAAGAGGCATCAGAATATTAAGAGTCAAACTGAAAATCAAAGTGAAAAAGGGAAATAATGGCAAGTGTTGCTACTAATCTAGGGCAGCAGTGATGTGATCTCAACAGTGGATGTCTCACTCATAGCCTGGTACCGACCCCGGTAAGTTAAACCTGCAGCTGTTAAGAGACCACTGCCTCAAGCAGCTGCGAAGGGCTCTGCTCAATCAATTCCACAAAGCCTCTTTCTCCAGGTAAGAAGAGGTTGGCTTTACTGAACCATTTCGTTGTCGTTTAGATAGTCATTAGGGCCAACAACAATTGCCATTAAAGAGAGTAATGGCTGTATTGTTAAATGAAGATTAGGAACTGCAATTCCAGAGGGGCTCTCTGGCAGAAACCCTTTTGTAGAACTTCAGTAGAGTCCTGCTAAGGATCTGTGGTGCTGGCCTTACGAGTGTGACTGCTTATCTATTTTCAATAAGTCTTGATGACTCTGTGGAAGGAAAATAAATCTTGGGACCCCAACATCATTAAGCCAAAGGGAAAAGTCAAGCTGGAAACGGCATCAGGAAAACCTGCCCCCCATTTTATTCTGTTGAATTTCACCCTGGCAATATACATTGATAGCTTATTTTCAAAGGTACAGGAAAAAGGGCAGATCTCAAAGTCATCCCTTGGCTCACCTGAGACAAATGCATGTCTGATTGCATGCTTTGCCCTACTGTTTACATTAGTTTATGTAAAAATGCAGATTCCCGAGCTGGACAAAGGCGTAAGTGACTATTCCTCTAGCCCTCTCTCATATGTAAATTGTATATTCGGTGAAAGGTTGATGAAAGACTCAAGAGAATGCAACCATTTATCTCCCATCTACCCACACCTTGGAAAAATTATTCCTCTTTCCCCAATATCTGCCCTTTAACCTTTAAATTTTGGAGCCCCAAAATCATCTTTGGAGAAAAGCGCAGACCTGTCTCCCTGGTGCGTGCATTTAATGTTGGCAAAAAAAGCTTCTACATTGATTGAGACCTGTCTCCGATACATTTTTGGTTTGCAGATGCATCGTTAACTGCAAAGTTCTCTTAAATGTGTATGTCCTCTTGAGTCAGTCTGCAAAATCCTGCCTCCAAATGGATTATCTGGCCATTTTCTCACTTCCCACTGTAGTGACTGCGGCAGACTGTTGCTTGAAGTAAATATGAGGTTCTAAAGTGTGGGTTCTTTATAATGTGGTAGGACAGCCCATTACATAAAGTTCATAACTTTTTTCTGGGTCTTCAATTTAGGAAAGGTATCTGGAGTTTTTATATTTTATTTTATTTTAAAAAATTATTGTGGAAATGTCCTGGCTAGTCTTGAACTCCTGGCTTCGAGCAACCCTCTCACCTTGGCCTCCCAAAGTGCTGAGACTACAGACATGAACCACTGTGCCAGGCCAGGTATCTGAAATCTTAAAAGAAGAATTGACTTAATTCAGGAAAAGAAGTGTTGTGGTGACCTAAAACTAAAGATGATTTTCTCTGTAAGGCAATTGAATGCCTTTCCAGTAGACAGTGGGGGAAAACAATGAAGTTTTCAAATTTTCTTTTTTTCAAAATGGACCCTCCGTCATCGCCACCCTAGCAATCTGAGCATAGGCCACACATCTTGGAGACTAGATCTATTTACCGGGTCTGCCCTTTAGAATGGCCACATTCTACCCACCGTAGCTTCTGTAGAAACAGTTGAATATCATAACCAAGCACTTTCCCTGGCCTATGCACACATGCTTTCCCAGCCTTAAAATAATCCATTTCTGATTCTCAGTTAGACAAATGAGAAATACAGTATTTTTCATTTTAGATATGATCATGCCCTGTATTACCACTATTGCTCCAGGAAGACCGTCCATCTCTGTTGATTGCACAACACTTTTCAAAATGCTCACTCATATTTCATCCTTATTAAAAGGCTTGAAGGTAGAGAGGGGAAGCTGACCTTCCTTCATTTATGATGGAAAACTGATAGAGAACAACTATGTTATCTCAAAGCTTAATAATAATTCTGATAAATACCTTCATTGTGCACTTACTATGTGCTTTATGCACAACGACTCATCTTTTCATTGCTAAGGAATAATTAGCTAGAAATTATCTTCAGGTTTAAAATTAGAAGTTTAGGCAATAATTTGCCAGTATGTAGGTACACCAGAAAATACTGGTCAAAAGCTGGAGCTCTGGGACCTGTGACTGCTTCCCCACATACTACTGGGGCACCTCAGGGTAGCTGTTTAGTATCTCTGTGTCTCAGTTTCCTCATGTATATGGGAAACAATTACAGTCCCACTTCATAGGTTAAAATAGAAAATTACATATACTTAGCATAGTACCTGATTTATGGTAGTTGCTCAGTATTAGCAGATATTCTCAATAATATTATTTATTTCCTTGAGACTCAGCTATGTCTTAGACCAGAGAGGTAGACTTGAAATTCTCAGGATATCTGAACTTAGAAATAGATTTTATCTTTCAACATTTACACATCTTTGAATCTTTAGTAATCTGAACCTCTAATCAAATAGATTAGAAAAGAGAAAAAATCTTACTGACCTTCTTTAAATTATTATATAGAATTATACATATTAATAACTAAAATTACTTCGCAAATAAATTAACACACATTATTCCATTTAAATCAATTTAATTCACTAGCAACAGTAAAATGACTCATGCAGGTGCTCATTTATTTATTCATTTATTCCAAACTTTATGTAAATTAGTAGACAACTATCTCCTGGGCCCTCACGTAGGCAGTTAGGGAACACGAAAAGGAGTAAGACTTTGCTCACAACTTAATGGAATCCAGAGGCAAACACAAATGACTGCTTTCCAAACCACCCGAGAAGTGCAAGGAGAAATATACAGGGAATGTGACAGGAGTAACCCATCTGGGAAGATGACAGGTTTCCTGGAGGAAGTGGTAAATGAATCAAATGGGAGTTAGAGAGTTGAGGAGGGTGAGAGTAATCCTGTAAACACAGAAGCAGACTGCAATAAGACACTGAGATGAGAGACACCATGGCTGGTGCTGAGAACTCCAGGAAATTGATAGAGTGAAAAATGTGGGACCAAAGGAACAAGAGATTAGTCTGGGGAAGCAAGCGGGGTCAGGTTACACAGGGTTTGCTCTGTTATGCTACAGGTGGCCATTCAAAGTTTACCAACAAGTGAATGACAGGATGAGGCTTGTTCTTTGTACAGATTATTTTCACAGGTGTAAATGTGAAGCTCTAGAGTGGTGGTATGTGAGAGGGTGCAGGAGGCAGAGAGAAGAAGACAGAGTTATCATACCAGTCAGATGAAAGTTTTAGACTAAATTGCAGAATCTTGGCAGGAATTGTGAGGCAGAAATAACACAACGAAGTAACAGAAAAGCACCCAAAGAAGAAAAGAATTTGGACAAAAATATGCCTTGTTAATGAGGTACTCATTCAAGGAATCCATCACTACTAAAACAACAGAGCCTGGCTCACAACCCAGATCTGATGTAAAAGCACCATAATCAGCCGGTGACCTCTGAAGCTACTCCAGTGTCAGCCAGCACAACGTAGTGCTCAGCCTGGAGACTGGGGGTCTCCTGAAGAGTTTTTTAACCTCAACACTGTTGATATTTTGACCAGAGAATTTTTTATTGTGGAAGACTTCCCTGTACATTGTAGAATGTTTAGCAGTAGCCCAGTAACCCACTGGAGGCGAGTATCCTCCCAGTTTTGATCAATCAGTAATGTCTTTAGGCATTGCCAAATATTCCCTGGAGAACAAAATAGCCCTTGGTTGAGAACATCTGGTCTCATTCATCTTGAAAAGTGCTAGAATATTCTAGCTGCCCCAGTGCGTGGGATCTGGTAAAGTGTGTGTGTGTGTGTGTGTGTGTGTGTAGGCACTGGGGAGCAGTGAGGGTAACACTAGATCACTATTGTTTCATAAAGAACCCATTCCAGTGTTGTGTCTGCAGTCATTTTAACTCCTCTCCATCAGATAAGTTTATTTATAACTGAACAAGTCACGTTAAAACAACAACAATGACAATCTTCTGATTTATATCCGATGCCTCTCTTTTTATAATCAAAGATATTATGTCCCAGAAATAAAGTAGTGCACGATTTGCTAGTATCGATATACTTAGAAAATGGATTTAAAAGTTCTACATGATGACAAATTACAAATTGCTAGATTGCCTACGTGCTATCTAACTTATTAAAGCAGCATCTCTGAATCCAGAGCTTTTCTGTAGCAGAATTGTATATAATGGTGCGGTTTTCTGATATTTCTATTAATGTTACTACAACTAAGCAGTGGATGTCCTAGAAAATTCCCTGGAGAGAATTTTGAGTTGCTCTTAACTGACCTTCTGACACTGGAGCTCTGCTAGTGGGTTCCCGTGGTTATATCCATGGTAACTCTGATCGATGCATTCAGCAGTGAGGTTGATTGCTAAATTCCCTGGAGATTGCACTAAAACTCCTAGAAAATTGCCTCAAATCCCATATACCAGTAGCAAGATATGATTATTAAGTAAGTTCACAGAGCCTGAAGCAGGATTAATAGCTTTATCATATTCAGGATATCAAAAAAGAGGTTTTACACCAATTTCTGCATTTGTCAGCACATATAAAGAATATTATGGCAGCTTCAGGTGCCATGCTTTAAGAAAAAATTTGAGCATGTCCAGAGGAGAACCACCAGGATAGTGAGTGTCCTACAGGTATGCTTGGGACATATCCCATTTTGATGGTTAATATTGACATACTGAATGCTTGGAAATCCTATTTATTAATAAAGAGAATTTATGATAGCCAAGAATATTGTCATATGTCTCCTCAAAATATAGTTGGTAAAATTCAACCATGCAAAGAAAATATAATCTGATGCAAAAAAATAGCAGAGTAGCACACAATTTAAATACAGTACACAGTATATACTAACGATATAAAATATTTTATATATCAGGAGTATGAACATTTTTGTGTTGTTTTGTTTTTTATAGAGAAGAGTTCTCACCATGTTGCCTAGACTGGTCTTGAACTCCTGGCCTCAAGTGTTTCTCCCACCCCAACCTCCAAAAGAGCTGGAATTACAAGCATAAGCCACCACCCAGCCAATTTTCAGTGTTTCTAAATCAGTTTACTCATATATCTCATGCATCCCCTTAAACATGCTTGCTACTGATTGTTCGTTTCACTAAAAGCTCACCTGATTATTATTGTTGTTAACAATACCGAACACCAACTGAGAACAACTATGCCACGTAAATAACAAAAAAGCTGATGCAAGCCCTTCCCCATGGGGCAGGCTAAATTCTGAACCTGGATAAAAATCACGTTATGCAACAGAAAAAGTCTATACAAGGCCTGAAGAAAATAAACATCACAACGCAGGTTTGGCTTTTTCTAAATTTAATTTAAATTTAACATTTAAGAATGCATGGCAGCTATGTAGTATATATATATATTTCAGCATTGTCTTACAGGAAAATGTTTTATTTGTTTGTTTGTAATGATAGTAATAAAAACCTTTCCTAGTTGAATTGCAAAGTTATGCAAACTCAACATTGTATATGAGTATTTTATGTGGAGCACACATTTGTTCAAAAAATGTATAAGCCTAAGCAAGGCTGTACATGTGTGGAAATAGATTACATTCATACAGGAAAAGTGTTACTTCAATTTTATATTTTCCAGATGATTCACACCAAACATGTCTATCTCACTAACATGTCTCCTTGTACCATGGTTTTTAATTTGTCTTCCTTAGATGTATGTAATTTGATATTTAAAGTACAGTTTTATAGCAGAATAATTTTCTCTCATTGATAGAAAAAATATCTACAGGAAGATCTTAAATATTCTCTCCATTCTTTCGAATTTAAAACTATTTAAAATCTACTTGAGTATGTTGAAAGAAAAGTCACTTTAAATTATAAATCTGACTTGATTATCTCAAAGATTTTTATTTAATATAAATGCAAGCCAGAGGAAAATTTAAAAATATCAAAATATTATATTATCAAACATGCAATTTGCAACAGTGTTTCTTTATTAAAATCACCAATTATTATTTCACATAAAATTTAATTGAGGTCATTACCCTTCTGGCAAGTTATTTCTAAAATTCTTTCTTATAAGATTTGTTATTGCAGTATTTTCCACATCAATGCTTCTTTCATATGTATATGCGTTTTATATCTATTTATAAAGATAATAGGCATCACCCCAATTTGATTGAATTAATAATCAAGTTATAGATATTTAAATGCCTACAGAGAAAATATGGCCCTTTTCTTTCCTTGCTGAATGAAGCTGAAAACATAGGAAGGCTCTTGCATATCCAGTGAACCATTAGTGAATCCCAACAAGCCGAAATATCCATGCATTCTGAACAAACGAAACATACATTCTAATCACGTTTTCAGAGAAACCTCTCAGAGTACGTGAAACGTTAACATGCCATGTCTTACGCATTGTTACTCACTTATATACAAATACAAACCTTATACTCATTTAGAGACAAGTTCAGTCCTTGCCAAAGATCACTTGCCTGTATGAAACTCTCTGGTTTTACTGGCCTTGATCATGCTGATTAAGAAATTTAAGAGAAGCTAGTAGTTTACATGGTTCGTCATGAAAATTGCATCACGTGTTGGGATCGTACAGCCATTTGAATTGGCAACAGTGTGACTATTATGACTATCTGGAGGTCAGTCACCAACTTCCTTCCTTTCTTTCTTTTTTCTTCTCTATAAACATGGATTATTTTTATGCCAGTTACTGTACTCTTTACTGAGGATTAAACAATTGCTACATCATAGTTCCCACCCGGTAAGAGCTAAAATCCCATTAATGAAAGCTGTCATATAAACAAGCAGTTATATTCATGTGATTAACGTTATATGAGAAACGAAAGCAGGTAGAGAAGGGCAAGGACTACCAATTGATACGGTCTAAAAAGTGAAAATGCAGATTAAGAGAAATATCAGTATTAAATACAGATAACTGGGGAAAAAAGAGATATTTAATTGACAAATATATTTTTCTTTTCACCTAAGAAATTTGCTTTCATAAAGTTGACTGCAATGTGAAGTTATGTAAAAGGAATTCTATTTTCTCACTAACATCTATTTTAAAATGGCAAACTTTATACTGCAATACGACACCTGTCTCTTAAATGAGAAAGTCAATACACTCAAAGAAATAAAACATTATTAGTCTGAGCATACTAAGTTCTATAATTGGTGTTGTTTTGTGGCATCTTCAAGAAATTTTCAAAAATGTCTTAATTCTGGACTCTTTTCCTGTGACTTAATGTCCTATTTCTTCTGTCTTTCATTTCCATTCACCTTGTTCGACACCTGTATCCACAGGAGAACTGCTCACACTGTGCCTGACTCACAGAAAACACGCAATAAATGTTACTTATTCTTATTATTACTATTATCATGTTTATGTCTAAAAAAATTGAGACTCAATTTCACCTGCTATCAGTAGATAGGCATTTCTAATAAAAGTTCTATAAACTGAAAGCTAATCTTGATCATAAACATCTATTCCATTTTATTGGGCTTATAGATAAGAAAATTTAGGCACAGAATTAGCTACTAAAGTGACCAGACTAAGGTCAAACAGCTAACTGTTTTATTATAATACAGTTCTCCCAAGAAGTGTAACACAGAATAGAAAGTATAAGCTTTGGAGTAATAAACGAATGTATTTAAAACCCACATCAAATGCTTCCAAATTTTATAAACTTAACTACGTTTAAGCTTCAATTCTCTTGTCTTTGAAATATTTAGAATTAGAGGTTAGTAGGAATTTGTAGGTAAAATATTTACCACAATAAATTATACATAGTCTGTATTCAATTATACTTTGCTTTCCTCTTATTACTCAATAATATTACTCTTCTTTATGATCTTTGTTAGCCTGAATATTCTAGAATTTAAAGTTTAAAATTCTGAATAAGATGCTGTAGATCACTCATCCAGGTATATGAATTTTAAATGTTATTATAAATAAAATATGCCCTATTTACATAGTTTCAGGATCCTAAGAGTTGAGCATTCAGAGAACTGAAAAGGTATGGTTATATAAATAATAGTGTAACGCTTGAATATGCAAAGCTATAATATGTAAAATTTACATATGATAACTTCTTAAAGTTTGTGTCAATATATTTTGATTCTTAATTTTTAACTATTAATATAAACAATTGCTCTACTTTGTGCTGTTGAGTAACCCCTATTTGCTGATTGATTTTTATCTCATATACAAATCTCATTGATTCTTGGTAGTTGACTCAAAAAAAATTTATTAAGAAGGACTTTGAAGTGAAGTTGGGCCAAAGTGTAAAAGAAAGTCATGTTCACTTAATGGGTGCAACAGAGAAAGTATTGATATAAGTTTTATGATTTGCCCTTCTTAGCTAGTAAAAATATTGCAATAATATATTTATTACAATCTATTTTCTGTCCATTAATCAAATATTATTGTCCGAAGTCATATTTGTAGCCATTTGTCCAGGTATTTATTTTTGAAGTGATAAAAAAAAAATCATTCAATCCAGACTTTTATCTGAAATTAGAAGGCATGGTGGATGGGAACTTACATGTATTGAGTGTCTATTATATGTAGATTCTTACTTATATACTATTTAATTTATTCCTCAATAAATACAATTAAGGAAGTATTATTTTACCCTTTACATAGGGGAGAACAGGTTCTGACATACTAATTTCCCCCAGAGTTTTGATAACTAAGTGGAAGAAGCAGAATTCAAACTCAATTTGTCTGACTAGACGCTGGTGCCTTTTCCACTATGTATCCTTCTGCAGCACGCGAATAGATATTAAAATATTTGCCATATATTAAGCACTGACACAGATGAAATGAAAGTTATGCAATGGGTTTCTTCAGTAATGAATACATTCATTAACTCAATACATATTCACAATATTCATCTTTGCCCTGACTTCCTAACTAGTGTATCTCAGTGACTAATTGAGACCTTGGTGTGCCATGTCCAAAACTCAACTCCTAGTGCCTACCTCCTCGAAATCTCCAGCTACTTCTCTAGTCTTTCCTGACTCAATAAATGGAAATTCCACCCTTCCAGTTGTTCAGGTCAAACAACTGGATTCATAATTAAGTTCTCTCTGTCACTCATATCTCAGCCAGAAAATACAAGCAGAGGGTACAGTGGCACAATCATAGTTCATGGAACTCCTGAGCTCAAGAGATCCTCCTGCCTCAGCCTATCCAGTAGCTGGAATTATAGGCATCAGGCACTGCACTTGGCCCAGATAATCTTTTTAGTTATTCTACCAAAATATATTCTGGATCCTCCATGTTGTTCCTCCTTCACTACTACAATCCTGATCTAGGCCACCACCACCTTTGGTTTGGTTCACCCCAGTGGATTCCTACTGCTTCTTGCTCCACTTCCTCTACAAGAATAGGCACTCCAATAGTCTATGCTCAATCCAGCAGTTGGAAAGTGTATTATAAGGGATGGGCATGGTGGCCTGTGATCTTAGCACTTTGGGAGACCAAAAAGGGAGGATTACTTGAGGTCAAGAGTTCAACCTCAGCCTGGGCAACAGAGTGAGATCCCATCTCTCAAAGAAATGCAACAAAAACAATTAGCCAGGTGGATAATTTGCAGTGGCTGGAGCCTGTAATCCCAGCTACTTGGGAAGCTGAGTTGGGGGACTCACATGAGCCCCAGAGTTTGAGGTTATGATGACTCATGATCACACCATCACACTTCAGCCTGGGCAAAAGCACAAGATCCTGTCTCAAAAAATGAAAGTATAATAAAAGTACTCTAAAAATCAAGTCAGGTCATTTTCTTTTACACGCATTTCCTAGACTCTCTAGTGACTTCCCATTTCAATCAAAATCAAAGTCCTCACCCCTGCTTACAAATTTACAAATATTTGGTTCTTGACTAAGTCTCCAACCTTATGTCCTTAGTCTGTGCCCTCATTTATCCCACTCCAACCACACTAGCTACAGTTTTTCAGGCACTTCAAACTTGTGAGGTATCACGACCATTGATCTTTCTGTCTGGAATGCATTTCCCTCTGGTATCTGCATGACACTTCCACCTGTTTCATGCTTGTGCTCAAGCACTACCATTTCAGAAAGCCCTGCTCGAATCTCCTTCCTTACCTCGCCTTAGTTTCTACACAGCACTTATCTGAAAAATACACTGTTGATCCTTATTATTCACAGATTCCATATACCAAGTTTGCCTACTTGCTAGATTTTATTTGTAACCCCCGAATCAATACTTGTGGTGCTTTTGCAGTCCTTCACGGACATGTGCAGAGTGGCAAAAATTTGTGTCACTCAACACGCATGTTCCCAGCTGAGGCTGAACGAGGTGATGCTCGGCCTTTTTGTCTTGGCTCCCAAGTGTCCTTTTTGTGGTCTTGACAGTGCCATGTTTTTCACATTTGGAAATCTTTTTTGGTGACTTTGCTGTTTAAAATGGCCCCCAAACATAGTACTAAAGTGCTATCTAGTGATCCTAAACCCCAGAAGGCTGTGACCTCCCTTGAGGAGAAAATCTGTGTGTTCAGTTTTTTCAGAGATGAGTTATAGTGCTGTTAGCTATGGGTTCAATGTTAATAAGTCAACAATATATATTAAATACGGTATCTTTAAACAGAAACATATATAAACAAGATTTATATTGAGAGGTTGACAAAAATATAACTAGAGGCTCACAGGAAATTAAACCTGTATTTACCTTAGGAGCAATAGTTCAATAGTTGCTAATTTAGTGTTTGCAGCAACTTTGTAGCACTTAACAACCACAAATAATGAGAATTGACTGTAATTTTGTTTACTATGTATTGTTTTATTTTGTACTATGTACTGTAATTTTGTTTTACTATGTAATTTTGTTTACTATCTATTATAACATTGTTATAATACATCACAATAGCTTACACTAACATTAAATTACATACATTATATATACATCTAGCTTACACTAGAATGTAAGCCCTATGTTTTGTTCATTGCTATATTCCCAATTTTAAGAAATAATAGGAGTTCAATGAATATTTGGTTCATACATAAATGAATGTGTGAAGCAATTATTTTGAATGATGAATTAATAAGTAATGCATCATTAAATGTGAATAAGTAAAATGTCTAAATGTAAAAATAAATATAACATGAATAATGAATGAATAAATAAACCAATTATGGACTATGCACTACTCCAATATTAATGCTGGAATCATAGGATTAAAAGATAAGATATGAGCTTTGCTCTTGAGACTTTCCTAGTTAAGACAGCTAAACTGTTTGAGAAAACAAGTCACTCTTCTCTTTCCAATCTAGCAGGTGAATTTCATACCATTTAAAAGACTGCATGTTGATTCTATCTGTGAATGTACCTAAGACAATAGACAGGTTTTCTTTAACATCTGCGTTTGGTAGTAGAACATGAAGTTTAATTTAGAATGTTTAACCATTTTCCTTATTACCCATTACTGTTACAAACATAGTAAGGTGTAAGACCACTTGGTCTATATCACATTGATGCTTATTAGCTGTGTGATTTTAAGACCTAACTTCTTTGTATTTCAGTTTTCTTATCTGTTAAATGGGGAAAACAATAGCATATCACTTACAATATTCAGTTAATATCTATAAACCACTTAAAATAACTGTCATGTATTAATGACGAGAATTCATTCTAAAAGAAAAAAGCCATACATTTCTGAAATTTAAGTAAGGAAAAAGATAAATGGAAGTACACATTAAATAGAAGATATATGGATCTACAGTTAATTTCCTGGAATATTTCAGGACAGCCCACATATAGATTTTGTTACACGGGTTTCCTTTTTTTTGTATTTAATTTAGAATAAGTTTTATTAGAACTTCGTAATTTTGTATCAACACATGCAAATGTGCTCAGATGTTCCATTTCAGTAGTTACATTATTATATGTAAATTGAGAATGATTACTATGAATATCCATTTACTTTCAAAACCTATCAGCATGAATTTTACATTTTTAAGCAAAAATGAATTATGCTAATATATTAACTCTTGAGGTACTATCCATTTCTGTAATTTTCCTTTCAAATATATTTAACGTTATCACAATAAGGAGTTTTTAGTAGTTTAAATGTGTTTCTGTTTTGTTTTGTTCTTGTTACACTTCAGTAGAAGGGAGACACTGGGAGTCTCTAGACCTCCTTTATCCCCTGTGTAGTGAAAGGTACACTGCCTTAGCTTGAGCTGCGTGATAGTGGAAAAATGTTAACATTTTCCTCTGCTCTCACACCACAGCAATCAACACAGAAGACTTTGTGTCCAAATATGTGAGGGGTTTTCCCCACACCCCGAGCAGCGGACACCAGCTGGGCATCCTCCAATTCATTTCAATTCAATTCTGATGATGTCTACCTGGAGATAGCTTCAGATCCCACCAGTTGAGGGCTCAGTCTCTAAGCCTGCCCCTTCCTTCCCACCGGCCGCCAGTGCAGACTTTGAGAACTTCTGACCCACTGGTTTCAAGTTGGGGTCTCCACAACCCCTTCTTTGGGTGCAATTAATCTTGCTAGGGTGACTCACAGAACTCAGGGAAAGACTACACTTGCTGGTGTATTGCAAATGTTATTTGGAAGGATATACCTAAACAGCCAAATGAAGAGATACACAGGGCTAGGTCTGGAGTGGTCTGGAGCACAGGAGCTTCTGTCCCTGTGAAGTTACGGTTCACCACCCTCCTGACATGTGGACGTGTTCCTGTGCACCTTCTTATCAGCCTCCACATATTCAGCTATCTGGAAGCTCTTTAAATGCAGTCCTTTGGGGTTTTACATGGTTCTTTATGACTGATTAAATCATTGCCCACTGGTGATCAACTTAATCCTCAACTCCTTTCCGCTACCTGGAGGTTGGGAATGAGACTGAAAGCCCCAACCCTCTAATCCTGCCTTTGTTTTGGGGTGACCAGCTCCATCCTGAGGCTACCTAGGGGCTGCCAGCCACAGTCAACTCATTAGCACACAAAAACCATCACTTTGAAGATTCCAGAGATCTTAGGTGTTGTATACCAGGAAACGGGAATTAAGAAAAAACACATATTTCACAATATCGCACATCACTATAACAAAATACCACAGACTGTGTGGCTTAAACAAAAACGATTTATTTCTCACAGTTCTGGCTGCTGGGAAGTTCAGGATCAAGGTGCTTGCAGATTCAGTAACTGGTGAGAGCCTCCTATCTCATTTGCAGACGGCCACCTTCTTGAGGCATCTCCTTACATGGTGGAGAGAGGGAGCATCTCCGAGTGACGACTCTTCTTCTCCTTCTCCTTCTTCTCCTTCTTCTTTTGTTTTTGTTTTTGTTTTTGTTTTTGTTTTTGAGATGGAGTCTCATTCTGGGCCTAGGCTGGAGTGCAGTGGCGTGATCTCAGCTTGGCTCACTGCAATCTCCTGCTCCTGGGTTCAAGCTATTCTTGTGCCTCAGCCTCCTGAGCACCTGGGATTACAGGCACATGCCACCACACCCAGCTAATTTTTGTATTTAGTAGAGACAGGATTTTGTCACATTGCTCAGGCTGGTCTCAAACTCCTGACCTCAAGTGATCCACCTGCCTCGGCCTCCCAAAGTGCCAGGACCACAGGCATGAGCCACTTTGTCCAGCCCCGAGTGTCTTTTCTTATGAGAGCACTAACACAATTTATGAGGTCTCCACCACCCTTATAACCTAATCACCTCCCAAAGGCCACACCTTCAATACTATCACATTGGGAATTAGAACTCCAACACAAGCGTTTGGGGAAAACATAAGCATTCAGTGTATAGCATATGCTTTGATGATGTAAGTTAGATTTCTACGATATTTCCTAAAAATCCTCTCATTCACCAGCCTTTCTTACATGATACAGTTTCATAACTGAGGGTTTTTACAGACTTCTGATTATTTCTTTCCATTTTTCTCCCATAGAAATTTCCTCTGTTAAAAGCTATTTACTTAACACAATCCATTATAGCATTTGTTTAAGCCTCCTTTCCTGTCTATTTCAGTAATGTTTGCAGATAATAAAAAGAAACCATGTTCTAATTGTTGAGGGCAAGAGTCTCAACACTTACTTCCAAATGATATTATTTATGAAAACTGCACATATTGAAGTAAAATCAATATAGTATATATGGTAAAAACTCTCTCTTGAGGGTGACTACATATAATAGTTGTACATTTTATCATAATTTAGAGTGTCATTGGATTGTTCGTAACTCAAAGGATAAATGCTTGAGGGGATGGATACCCCATTATCCACTGTGTGCTTATTTTGTATTGCATGTTTGTATCAAAACAATTCATGTACCCCATTAACATATACACCTACTATGCACCCACAAAACATTTAAAAATAAAATTATTGGGGAGAAAACTCTTTTTTATTTATTCTACAAAATTGAAGGCATATCTTCACATTTCTACTGACAATAGATTTCCAATATTCTAACTTTGCCCACTATAATTTTTCTTCTTCCTAATACCCTTTTTGTTTGTTTGTTTTTCTGTGTGTGTGTGTGTGTGTGTGTGTGTGTGTGTGTGTATGTATGTATGTGCGTGTGTGTTTGATGGAAGAAGGCAGTAGTGGTAATGGTATTATAGTGATTATTCTAATTTGAGGTCTTCTTTCTCTATTCTTGGTACCAGATTTTTAAAGTGTATGTTAGGTAGAACTTGCTTGTAAAGCTGTTTGGAGTGCCATTTTTGAAGACACGAGAGCGGCTATTTTCAACACAGATTCAATTAATTTAACAACTATTGTTCTATTTGGGTTTCTGCTATTTATAAATCTTTTTTTGGCAACATATATTTTTTTCTGAAATACAGATCATTTCAATGATGACTCAACTTTATTGCCATAACACGGTTTTTGGTATTTTTATTTAATTTCTAATTAATTGCTGCACTTCCATTCCTCACATTGTTTATGTGAGCTTTGTATTTTACTTCCCCACCACCTCTTGACCAGATTTGCTAAGAAGTTTCTATCTTATTCTTATTTTCAAGGCATCATATTTTTATAACCATTCCATTAATTTCTGCTCTATTTTTTTTGCTTTCTTTTACTTTATTGAGTACATCTCAGTGTTTTATACCTACCTTTTTGAGTTTAATGCCCTAGCTCTCAACCTGGCTTATAGCAATATGCAACATATTTCCACACATATAATAATAGTCTTTCATTCACAAGTATTTAAATATTTCCATTATGTATTTTTTCCTTAATACTTTAATACTGAAAAACATGCTTTTGAATTCCCCATTATATGTTTCTTTTGATAGTTTTTTAATGATTTCTAATTCTGTTGGATTGTAATAGGAGAACAGGGTTTATAGATGATCACTTTCCTATGGCCTAACATGTGTTCAGTTTTCTTTTAATCCATATGTGATTGAAAAGAGTATATTTACTTAATTCTGGGAGTGTGAGTGAAAGGTTGGGTAATGTTATTTAGAATAAGCTAGTTCATTGTATTATTTAACACTTCTGTTATCCTTTCCTTTATCTCTTTAATACATCAGTTTCTGAAAGAGATATGGTAAAATTTCCCACCATGATTACAGATTTTTAAATTTCACTTGGCAAGTCTGTCCAATTTTCCTTTAAATAAATGAACATACATATGATATTAAATGTATGCATGTTAACGATTGTCATAATTTTTGAGTCACTATTCTTACTAACTATAGACTTATTTTCCCTAATGTTTTTGTCTTAAATAAAATGTGTTAAATATTAAAACAACTGAACCAGGTTTCCTTAGATTAGTAAATTTTTGGCATTTTCTTACTTATGAATTTTGAGTGATATATGTTTTTAGGAGTGACTTTTGTAAACAGGATTTGACTGAATTTTAATTTTCAAATGAATATTGATATGGTTTGCCTCTGTGTCCCCACCCAAATCTCATCTTGTAGCTCTCATAATTCCCACATGTTCTGGGAGGGACTCGGTGGGAGAGAATTGAATCATATGGGTGGGTCTTTCCCATGCTGCTCTTGTGATAGTGAGTAAATCTCATGAGATCTGTTGGTTTTAAAAACGGGAGTTTCCCTGCATAAGCTCTCACTCTGCCCACTGCCATCCATGTAAGATGTGACTCCTTGCCTTCTGCCACGATTGAGAGTCCTCCCTAGCCTGATAGAACTATAAGTCCATTAAACCTCTTTATTTTCTAAATTGCCCAGTCTCAGATATGTCTTTATCAGCAGCATGAAAATGGACTAACACAGTAAATTGGTAGCAATAGAGTAGAGCATTGTTGAAAAGATATCTGAAAATATGGAAGCAACTTTGGAACCTGGTAACAGGCAGAAGTTGGAACAGTTCGGAGGGCTCAGAAGAAGATAAGAAAATGTGAAAAAGTTTGGAACTTCCTAGAGACTTGTTGAATAGCTTTAACAAAAATGCTGATAGTGATATAAACAATAAGGTCCAGGCTGAAGTGATCTCAGATAGAAATGAGGAACTTGTTTGGAACTGGAGAAAAGGTGACTCCTGTTATGTTTTAGCAGAAAGACTAGTAGCATTTTGCCCCTGCCCTAGAGATTTGTGACACTTTGAATTTGAGAGAGATGATTATCTGGTGGAAGAAATTCCTAAGCAGCAATGCATTCAAAGGCATTCAGTTTTACAAGAGAAGTAGAGCAGAAAAGTTTGGAAAATTTGAGCCTGACAATGCGATAGAAAGGAAATCTCCTTTGGGAGGCTGAGGCAGGCAGACTGCCTGAGCTCTGGAGTTCGAGACCAGCCTGGGAAACACAGTGAAACCCTGTCTCTACTATAATACAAAATATTAGCCAGGTGGGGTGGTGTGCACCTATAATCCCAGCTACTCAGGAGGTTGAGGTAGGAATATTGCTTGAACCTGGGAGGAGGAGGTTGCAGTGAGCCTAGATCATGCCACCGCATTCCACCCTGTGTGACAGAGTGAGACTCCATCTCAAAAAAAAAAAAAAAAATATTCAATTTTCTGAGAAGAAATTACAGATGGCTACAAAAATGTGCATTAATAATGAGGAGCCAAATGTTAATCCCCAAAACAATGAACAAAATGTCTCCAGGGCATGTCAGAGGTTTTCATGGCAGCCCCTCCCATCACAAACCCAGAGGTCTAAGAGGAAAAAGTGGTTTCGTGGGTCATGACTAGAGTCCCTGCACTATGTTTAGTCTAGGGACTTGGTGTCCTTCATCCCAGTCACTCCAGCTTTGACTAAAAAGTGCCAAGGCACAGCTCAGGCTGTGGCTTCAGAAGGTATAAGCCCCAAGCCTTGGCAACTTCCACATGGTGTTGAATCTGTAGGTACGCAGAAGTCAAGAATTGAGGTTCGGGAACCTCCACCTAGATTTCAGAGGATGTATGGAAATGCCTGGATGTCCAGGCAGAAGTTTGCTCCAGGGGTGGGGCTCCCATGTAGAACTTCTGCTAGGGCAGTGGGGAAGGGAAATGTGGGGTTGGAACCCCCACACAGAGTCCCTACTGGGGTACCACCTACTGGAACTGTGAAAAGAGGGCCACCATCCTCCAGATTCCAGAATGGTAGATCGACTGGAAGCTTCTTGCACCAAAGCCACAGACACTCAAAACCAGCCCATGAAAGCAGCTGGAGGGAGGCTGTACCCTACAAAGCCACGGGGAGGAGCTGGCCAAAATCATGGGAACCCATCTCTTGCATCAGAATGATCTGGATGAGAGACATGGACTCAAAGGAGATAATTTTGGAGGTTTAATATTTGACTGCCCTGCTGGATTTAGGACTTCCATGGGGCCTGTAGCCCCTTTACTTTGGCCAGTTTCTCGCATATGGAATAGCTGTATTTACCCAATGCTTGTACCCCAGTTGTATCTAGGAAATAACTAACTTGCTTTTGATTTTACAGGCTCACAGGTGGAAGGGACTTGCCTTGTCTCAGATGAGACATTGGACTGTGGACTTTTGAGTTAATTCTGAAATGAGTTAAGACTTTGCGGGACTGTTGGGAAGGCATGATTGGTTTTGAAATGTGAGGACATGGGATTTGCGAGGGGCCAGAGGTGGGATTATATGATTTGGCTGTGTCCCCACCCAAATCTCATCTTGAATTGTAACTCCCACAATTCCCATGTGTTGTGGGAGGAGCCCAGTGGGAGGTGATTGAATTATGGGGGCGGGTCTTTCCTGTACTGTTCTTGTGATAGCAAATAAGTCTCACAAGATCTGATGGTATTATAAGGGGGAGTTTCCCCGCACAAACAGTTTCTTTACCTGCTGCCATCCAGGTAATACCTGACTTGGTCCTTCTTGCCTTCTGCCATGATTGTGAATCCTCCCCATCCATGTGGAACTGTAAGTCTGTTAAACTTTCTTTTGTAAATCACCCAGTCTTAGGTATGTCTCTTTGAGCACCATGAAAACAGACTAATAGAAATATATTTCTTCATTTTTTGTTTTTTTTTGACAGGGTCTCACTCTGTAACCCAGGCTGAAATACAGTGGTGTGATCTTGGCTCACTGCAACCTCCACTCAAATGAATATCTTTCAATGAACAAGTTTAGTCTATATATATTTATTGTGATTTCTGATGTATTTAGACTTTTTCTACCATGTTACTTTGTTTTTGTCTTATTGTAAAATGTTCATGCTTCTTTCTGCATTCCTGTTTACTAAGTTAAGAAAAATTTTTAATTTCTTCTTCTCCCCTATTTGTTTACAATTCTTACATGGTATTTCTTTTTTGTTTAACATATTCTGTATACAATTATTAACTTACTGTTTAAATTTAATTAGTACTTCTAATATCCTCTGATTTTTTTTCAAAGCCTTTGAAACTTTTAAGTCTTATCTTTTAGCTTTTCAATTTTGATATGTTGCTATTACTTTATTTCCATCTGTTTTTTACCTATCCAAGGTGTTTTTAAAATTTGTTTTGTTAACAAACAATGCTTACTTAGGCTAAAAAACATGTTTATACAAGTTTTTAGCTGTTATTCCACCTTGAAGTCATTTCTGCCTCCAAGCATCAATTTCCTTCTTATTGAAGTATGTCCTTTACTATTTCTTTCAGCCCATATAAATAACTAATATATGGCTATCTATTGCTGTGACAAACTATCCCAAAACTTAGGGACTAAAACAACTACCATTTCATTCTGTCTCATATATTATGGCTAAGAATTTCTGGCAGAGGTTGTCTAGCTGATTCTGCTGTTCTGTATGGTATTGACTGAATGAATCACTTGGTACTATCCAGCTTGAAGCTGGCCTTTCTTGAAGGTTCCAACATAGCTTTATTCACAAGGCTGGCACTTTGCCAGGTACAACATCGAGTCTAAGATGAGCTACCCCCTTCTCTTTCCAAGGTTTGTTCATTTGCCCTTTCCAGCTTGATGGTCAGGCTTCTTACATTGTGACTCGGGGTCTTAACAAATGAGTCAAAACAAAGTCAAAAAAACAAGCAAAGGCAAAAGGACTCCCTATTCAATAAATGGTGCTGGGATAACTGGCCAGCCATATGCAGAAAATGGAAACTGGACCCCCTCCTTATATCATGTACAAAAATCAACTCAAGATAGATTAAAGGCTCAAAGGTAAAACCTAAAGCTATAAAAACCCTGGAAGATAACTTAGGGAATATCATTATGGGACATAGGCCCTGGCAAAGAATTCATGAGAAAAGTGCCAAAAACAATTGCAACAAAAACAAAATTGACAAATGGGACCTAATTAAACTGAACAGCTTCCGCACAGCAAAAGAAACTATCAACAAAGTAAACAGCAGCCTATGGAATCGAGCAAAATATTTGCAAGCTATGCATCTGACAAAGGTCTAATACCTAGAATCTATAATAAACTTAAACAAATTTACAAGAAAAAAGTTTAAAAAGTGAGCAAAGGACATGAAAAGACACTTTTCAAAACAATACATACACGCAGCCAACAATTATATAAAAATGCTCAACATCACTAATCATTAGAGAAATACAAATCAAAAACACAATGGGATACCATCTCACACCAGTCAGAATGGCTACTACTAAAAATTAAAAAATAACAGATGCTGGCGAAGTTGTGGTGAAAAGGGAATGCTTACACACTGTTGGTGGGAATTTAAATTAGTTCAGCCATTGTGGAAACCAGGTTGGTGCTTTCCCAAAGAAATTAAAACAGAATTACCATTCAACCCAGCAATCTCATTATTGGTACACATCCAAAGTAATATATATCTTTCTACTATAAAGATACTTGCATGTGTATGTTAATTATGGCACTATTTATGATAGAAAAATCATGGAATCAACCTAAATGCCATCAACAGTAGACTAGATAATGAAAGTGTTATATACACACACACTCACACACATACACACATACACACACACACATATATACACACACACACACATACACATATACATATACACACTATTGAATACTATGGAGCCATAGAAAAGAAGGAGATATGTCCTTTGCAGCAACATGGATGGAGCCAGAGGCCATTTTCCTTAGCAAACTAATGCAGAAACAGAAAAGCAAATACTGCATGATCTCACTTACAAGTAGAAGCTAAACATTGAGTACACATGGGTACAAAGAAAAGAACAAGCGACATCGAGGCCTACTTGAGGGCGGAGGGTGGGAAGGGGCTGAAGACTGAAAAATGACCTATCAAGTACTATGTTTATTATGTGGGTAATGAAATAATCGGTACCCGAAATCCCTGTGACACACAACTTACCTATATAACAAACCTGCTAATGTACCCGTGAACCTAAAAGTTAAAAAAAAGCCAAAAGCTGAAAATCTTTCTAAATTATAGGTTCAGAACTAGCACTGAACCTCTTCTATCATATTCTATTAGCCAAGCAGTCACAGGGTAGTCCAGACTCAAAGGGGTAGAAGAATGGGCTCCATCTTTTGATGGGGAAATGGCCCAGGTAAACAGAAAGAGAAGAAATGATGGGACCATTATACAGACAGTCTCCACAACCAGAAAATTCTCTTAGTTTTATTAGAAATTATTTTATTTTGTCCTTGCTCTTGAAATAATTACTTGTTTATATATAGTACTTTAGCTTGATCCTTATTTTTCATCAATAGTTTCAAGATACCCTTTCATTCCATTGTCTCCCAGTGTTTTATTTTGGATAATGAAAAGTATGTTGTCAGACTACTTTCTATTCCTTTTAGGAAGTTACTCATGTTTTGTCTTACAGATTAATAACTTTCTGTTTTTCATTGAGGATCTTCTATTTTTATATGTTTAGGTATAGATTGCTTTTTCCTTACTTTGCTTAGGAGTCAAGGAGCTATTTTTATCTAAGAATTCTAATTCCATAAAATAATTTGGCATAATCTATGGGAAAATACTACTTCCCTTATTCTCTGAATTTTGTTCTTTGGAACTTCTCATGAATGTATGCTGGACCTTCTCATTCTAGGTTCTGTTTTAGCTACTTCCTCTTTATATTTTCCATCCATTTATTTCAATGAATTATTTAACTTGATTCCTATAGATTTTTCTTTCAATGCACTGATTCTCTCTTCAGCTATGTCGACTTTGCTGTTTAATTCACCTAAGATGATTTTTATTTCAATGCTTTTATTCTCTTTTCTAGAATTTGTTTAGCTTCTTTTTACAATTTGATTGTACTTTTTTTCATACATTATTCTTGTTTTACAGTTGTGTAGTTTATTTTATGTTTTTAAACATTTTAAAGATTTTTATAATCTCTTTCAAAGTATTATACCATTATATGAAGTTTTTTCAGTGTTGTCTGGTTTAGTAAATCACTGACTTTTGTTTACAGTACATTCAAAAAGAACTATTAAATTTTTCTACCACCAGGTCTCTGGTGGTTTTATTATTTTCACACAAGTTTTCCTCATAATCTTGGCTTGAGGTCCTAAAACAAGCGCAATGTGAATTTAGCCCACACTCATGCTGGGACCTGATTGTAAAGTTGTGGGCTGCTTCCCCAAGTTGAACATCACAACTTTTGTCATCCCTGTTTTATACATGAATCAGTTCTCTGAGGTTTTTGGCCCTTTGGAAGGGTTATCATTTCCAGAGAATCGCATTCAGCAGTTCTGAGACCTTATGATCCTTCAGGCATATTAAAATTAAACTCTCTAACCATCAAGGATTATATACAAAGAGCGAAACTCCCCAAATCATTGGGATTTAGTATATATGCCTCTCTTTGTTGAGCCTCTACTTTTTAAAAAATAACACCATGATATTAACTTTTATTCCTAATGAATGTGTGTGCGTGTGTGTGTGTGTGTGTGTGTGTACATGTACATGTGTTTATATTTTATTATATGTTTGGAATGGGAAGGGGTTGGTTCATTTGAGTTGAGACTATTATATTTACTCAATCTTCACTCATTTTCTGTTTCCATTCTTAAACATCTGGTAGGAGGGGAGATAGAAAATACCTTTTCTTCCTCTTTAAAATGTAATTCAGCTCAAAAATTTATAGTTCTCAAATATAAAATATTTAATCATAATCTAAATTAAAAAATGAACTTGTTAAAATTTCTGAAAGGAAATTATAAGAGATATAAAGCTGGACATCAGATGTTTCAAATTTGGTGATTAGAAAATTCTGGAGAGAATGACCCCTCATATTTTGCACAATTTAATAACCTGTTACACGGAGAGTCTTCTGATTTAAGGGAGGTATATTAAGTTAGAATCAAGGACGGGAGCATTTTTTTTTTTTTTTAAACATACGGTTTACCTTTGAACAACACAGGCTTGCACTGCCCAGGCCACTTATCCATTCATTTTGTTTAACAAACAGTTACCCTCCCTATCCTCAAGTTCTGCATCTGTAACCAAAAAAAGACTGAAAATCTATTGGTGGGATGATAAACCCGTGGATACGAAGGGCTGAATTTTCCGATACTGGGTTCTGCAGGGCTGACTGTGGGACTGGACTATGTGTGGATTTTGGTGTCTGCAGCGGGCCTGGGACAAATCCCTTCCAGATACCAAGGGGTGACTATATTTGGAAAAGAAATCTAAGCTAAGGGTATAGATTTCTCATTGTCCTGAATCCACTTGCATCCCTTTAATTTGCCCTCCCCTTTAAGCAGTATCAGCCAAGGCTCAAGGCCAGTAGTCAACATCTATTCACTTCTACTTCACACATTAGAGAGTAAAATCCACAACCACTTTGAAATTTAAAAAGGCACAACCTAGTAACATAAATTTGTTTCCAGTCCCATTTATTCACCTCTAATGAGAATGCCAGTCAGATTTTAACTTTTTGTTTTACAGAGGAAGATATTATTTTTAGATTTAGCCATTATAATCTATTTTTCCAAATGAGAAAGTGGCAGAGTAGGGGAAACAAGGAGAGTCAAGGAAAAAAAATATTCCTTAGGATATATTTCCTATACTGACTCTTTCTATAATACAAGATAAACAAATGTATACATTTTTAAAACTATGTGGAGGGACAGCAGAAAGTTCCTTTATTTATATCTGTGGTTCCTGATGTTGCCCTGATCAGAATATCTATCAAAAATATCAGCCCAGTATCAAAATCATAGAAAATAGCTGCCTTTAATGGAGACTTTGGTGTTTAATCCTTTGAAGCACATGGGAAGCAAAGATATGCTATATGCAAAGTAAAATCCTCTGCTGTCTTTGAAAGTACCAAAGGAAACTTTTAAGTGTACTTCCCATTTCATCTTTACAGATAAAATGTCTAGTAGGCAGGCTTATAGATGTCCACAGGTTTTCTTCACCATTTCAGTGTTTTTGAAATGAAAAACAAAAATAGTTACATTTGTAAAAAGTCAGCTAGTACTTTAAACTACCTTTATGTTATTTACATATTTTAAATATCTGAGTTGACAACTATTATTCTCTAAAATATAGCCTTGTACTTAGGTATGCATCTTTGATACCACAATGCCTATATTATATGCATAAGATCTATAGCTGATTACAAAAACTGACTCAATTAATTATAGCTTGCATCCTCACATAGGTATGCATTTGCTACAACGAACATGTTTAAACATATTAAATCTTTTCTTATTGTCATAAACTCTTAAAAAGTTTTCTTTGAAACCTACTTATCAAACAGAAATGTTTACATTCAACAGATAAAGCAGAAAATGTTTATATGAAACATATAAAACACACTATTCTGATGGTTATCGTTTGGAATTTGGAAAAGCTACAAAATGATATTAAAAAGACAAAATTAGGTTCTCCTAAAAAAATCTTACTAATAATCTTTTCTTCTCCAAATTCAAGAAAAGTGGCTCTTCAAAAAATGTATGAAGCTGTTTATGTGGACCATGGCAGAAAGGGACGGACAGCATGTACCTTTAGACAAGGACCATAAGGCTGACTTAATCAGCTCTTTAAAGATGGACTTTCCCAGCCTGAGCAACATAGGGAGACCCCATCTCTACATTTTTTTTTCAATTAGCCATGTGTGATGGTACATGTCTGTGGTACCAGATACTTGGGAGGCTGAGGTGAGAAGACTGCTTGAGCCTGGGAGGTTGAGGCTGCAGTGAGCTGTGATCATGCCACTGCACTCCAGCCTGGATGATAGAGTAACACCTTATCTCAAAAAAATTTTTAAATGGAAAAATAACAAAATACAAAAATAGGCTTTTCCAAGCTAAAAAGGCAGCCTTGGCAGCAACACAAAAGCATCTATTTTTATCAATTGGCTATTGCGTAGTTATAAAAATGGAGGTGGTAAACAAAATTCCATTTTCCTGATTTCTAATGTTCCAATGTTCACTGTTTAATAGTCAAGAAGAATATGCTTACTTCTCAGTCCTTCTCATAAAGATTAAAGTATGCTCTACCTACATGAGGCTTCCTTTATTGGACTGATTCTTAGACACCAGCCAGCATCACAGTCAGCTGGAGGGCTTGTGAACACCCAGATTGCTGAGCCCCCGACCAGGGTTTCTGATTCCATAGACCTGGGATGAGGCCAACAATTAGCATTTCTGACAAGACCTGACATGCGGCTGACATTGCTGGTACCGGGCCCATAGATTGAGAAACACTGAATTAATGGATTTTACACACACAGAGGAGCTAGAGCTTTTTAAACTTCTCGAAAACACCAGTCATTACAGTTTTTAAACAATTAAAGTCTGTCCCATTGGATATGTCAAAAGAAGCAGTAATCTGAGTTCTAATTCTTTTTGGAATCTCCAGAGGAGATTTCAGAGCCAAGTGGAATGAATTAAATGGATAGAAATTATAATCAATACAATACTTAGACCATAATAGGTTCTACATTGATCCAAATGACTAAATCTAACCTAATCTTTCATTCTGAATTTATCTTTATCTGCAGGTATTTCCTCAGTGAATAGAGAGAAAACCTGGTGTAAAAATACATTATTTACTCAAAAGTTATATCTTAATTGCCCTCTAAACTTGGTTTAATATTCCCAGATGGTATCTTAAGATAATTCGTTTCAGAAAAAAGCAAAGTATAAATAAATTATACATAAATTGTATTCTCAGTTTTTCACTTAATATCTACTTTCACTCCCTAAGCAACTTATTAGAAGCTATTTGTGAAATATGTAGTCTTTGATAACTTTGCTTCAGTGTTCCTGAACTCTTAGAGACAGCAGCAGAAGAGTGAGGCCTTGCATGGAGAAATGACAGGAAGGGCAATGCACCAAGAGGCATAAGATCTGTTTTCTGTGTTGTGTTTGGCATTTGTCAGCATTGTCTGGCCTTGCAAAACTCTTTTAACCTCCAGCTGAACTCAGTTTCTTTATTTTTAAAATGGCAATAATAATTCCTTTCTATTACTGGATTGTTGAGAAAAATAAATTAGGAAGAGTCTTATTTTCTTATAAATAGAATTAACTGCAACTGAACATATTCAGGGCTTTACAAGAGTCAGATGGGTGCTATTTTTAACAAAAGGAGAGTATCTTTGGATCTCTTATTCAAATTCAATTATGTACCACTAACAATGCCCTGGTTTTTAGAAATAATAGAGAATTATACCTTAGAACTGATTAATATATTATATGCTCTAAGTTCTGCTTTTTTCATTGCAGTTCACGTGTCAGGTGTGCAGAATTCTGTGGTGTTTGGTGTTCTTCTCCATGTGAGTCATCAGACTTGACAGTTTTCGATATTATTTTAATTACTATTTAAAAATACTCACTAAATAATTAGAATCCTTCTTCACTGGAAATACTATACTGTGGATGAACCAAGGTTAACACGATTTAAATTCACATTGAAACAATATTTGAGAATGAAGGCCAAATTTTCAGTGAGCCACACTGCCTTTTTCTCAGCGAGTTTGTGTGTGTTTGCGCGTGATTGCCCTTTTTGCTATTTCTTTAAATGTGTAATGCATGATTGCCCTTTTTGGTTGCAAAACCCAACATAAGTAGGGTGATTTTCAATTTCCGGTATTAAATAATGTAGATGTGGTAGGGGTGAGAGTAAAATATCTCACTAGGAAATAAAAGAGTCCTTTAAAAAGACCCCCTGTCAAGAATAATGTCTTTTGTGTGCTCTTTGCTTCTGTTGATGACAAAGAAGTGGCAAGTTGGTGCTTCTGAATGATAATGTGGAAAGCAAAGAAATAACTGCACAGGTGAACTTTAAGCAGTGTGTCTGCATCACTTCTCTTTCTACAGTGAGCAGCCTTATTGGAGATGGCTTATTATCCATCTCAAATGGTATTTAAAAATAAATGTGTTTAACCATAAATGTCAGTTTAAAAATGCTTCAAATTTACATATATATTATACATTGTTCAAATGAAAGATGAAGTTATGCCTTCGCATCATCTCCTGTTTTTGTTTTTGAGCTCTTTCTGAGCTTTTGCCTTTTTCAAGCATTGGTTAAAATGCTGAGACAAGACACTGCTTCCTATGCGTTAGTCTTTGGAGGATGCAAATAGCGTTTAAAATAGTAAACTCCAAGCCAAACAGAAATAAATTCAAATCTGGTTTTTGGGGATCTGTTAAAGAAGAAAAAATATTGCCATTGGTAATTTCTCTGATTCTCAACAACATATAAATCCCAAAGACAATAATATGTTTGCTGTGTATGATTTGACACTTAAAATCTGTATTCACTTCAACCATTCTGTGGAATTTTGTAAATTTTGTAAAATTTTGAGATCCACATAGTATACTAACAGTATACTGCTGCCTCAACCCAAGCAAGAAATAGCTATCAAGGGCTTCCTTTTATATTCTTCTAAGATGAATAAACTGGGTATATAGGAAAAACATGGCCTGGAGACAGACTAAAAGCTAATAACTTTTTTTTCTGTTAGAGAATTAATTATGTGTTGGAAATACTATGTAAAGTGCACAGACTTAGCAGAAGTGATGAAGTTAAATCAAGTTATCTAATGTCTGACAGTGTATATTGTTGCCTTGCCATCTTGCTAAGGTTAACTACATGGATTATTCAGAAATGAAGGTTATATTTTGCTGCATCTATTGATGATTAAAAAATGAAAGTTATACGTTAGTGTCAGTTATGTAAAACCAAGATTTAATACTCTGCAGCATTTTATATGCACTATAGGCCTACAAATATCCAATAAAATAGAGAATGCCTAATAGCGAAATTCAAGGCCAAATGTTAGAGGGTTTACAGCAACATATTACTTTATCATGTGAGACTCATTGGTTCCATTCCCTAAAGAATTATCCTTAAGATGTGGCATATCTGAACTAGTAACTTGATATTAATTGTAGATTACCATAAATCAAGCAGGAAAATGTGGTAATAGCCATTTCTGGATAAAATACTTAAAAATATATAAACTAAATAAAATGGTCATTTTCTCATTTTTTCTTCCAAAGATCAAATTTGTTTTTAAAATGCACATTCACAATTCTGAAATTTTTCATTCATCAATAAGTTCTTCAATATATGAGAAAAAAACTAATTCCCCACAAAATTGCTATGATAGTCTTATACGACAATTGATACATCAGCATAGTGGTGTTACTGGTATTGCTTGTACTGCCACTCTAGGAACTTTTACTAAACAATGCTAAAATGAATTGAAGGAGAAATAATCTAGATAAGGCAACTACATCATCTATGTCTGATTCATTTTTCATTTCTCATATATTCACTCTTTTCTTTTTTCTCCTTCCACTATAGCTGATGGGTTTAGGCTGTCATTTCTTTAAAAGCATAATGGCTTTTGTGACATTTCATGGTGGTATTTCTTTAGATAGTTCTCAGCAGGACAGAACTTTGGTATCACACAAATGTATGATACACATGCACACAAACACACACACACATACACATACACACACACACATTCAGGGAATATTCTTTTAGACAAGCCCAACGATTTTAATCTATAGGTTGTCCTTCAGACATTGCTTTGTGCTTAAAGAAAAAGAAATACATGAAACTGAAACCCTTATATATTCAATAAAAAGAGATTTGAAGTAGAAGATGCTGATATGCTGATACATAGAAATCAGTGACATGATCTATGTGTCACTTCAGTTCTATGTCCTGCTTTTATAAGGAAGAATTTTTAAGCTTGAATTCCTGATTGTCTAATATGATATCTTGAAATCCACTCTGCTTTACACCAATAATGATCTCATCTTATAAAGAACAGCCTTATATTTTTATTCTTCTCGCAGGAGAGGACCTCCAGAGTTTGATGACTGGTTGCTAGATGGTAATACATAAAGACAATCGTAAAGTTCATACCGTATTAGAAATAGATTTACGTTCTGGAAAATAAATTACATCATCTCAATACATGAACAGACAGCTGAAAGAGCCTTCTGGAAAAAAAATAAAGATAAGGACTGGGATTATATTATCATATGTAAAACTATAATATAGTTAATGGTGGATATTTTTAAAAGCAGGCTATGTATCATCTGAGGGCATAGGACCTAGAACAGAGCTATCTTCCTTTCACTTACAGGGCAGCTCTTTCATGATAATACATAATCTCTGAAATATTTATGGAAATCTCAAAACAATAGTTTACAATTTGTTGTGGATGTATTATTTTTGATAAATCATATGTTTACAAAATAATATTACTAAATACAGCCATATATCACACAACATTTCAATGACTGACCATAAATAAGATGATGAGCTCATGAGATTATACTACTATATTTTTACTGTACCTTTTATATGTTTAGATAAAAAAATTATCATTGTGTCACAGGAGCCCCCAGTATTCAGTACAGTATTATGCTGTACAGGTGTGTAACCCAGAAGCAATAGGCTGTACCTTATAGCGTAGATGTGTAGTGGGCTGTTCTATCCAGGTTTGTGTGAGCACACTTTATGATGCTTGCACAAAATCGAAATCACCCTAGAATGCATATCTCAGACTGTATCCTAGTCAGTAAGTGATGTGTGACTGTGCTGTGTTATGATGAAGTAGAAAACAAATACAAGATGATGGTAGATTCAAATCCAACCCTAACAATAATAACACAAGTAAAAGGACTAAGCATTTCAAATAAAAGGTAGAGAACATCAAACTGGATAAAAAAGTAGGACCAAACTGTACTTTCTCAACAGACGCACATTATTATTATTATTATTATTATTATTACTACTATTATTATTTGAGACAGGGTCTTACTCTGTTGCCCAGGCTAGAGTACAGTGGTGCAATCATGGTTCACTGCAGCCTTGACCTCCCGGGCTTAGGCGATCCTCCCACCTCAGCCTCTTAGGTAGCTGGGACGATAGGTATGTACCACTAGGCCCAGCTAATGTGTGTGCGTGCGTGCGTGTGTGTGTGTGTGTGTGTGTGTTGTAGAGAAAGGGTTTCACTAAGTTGCTCAGATTGGTCTTGAACTCCTGGGCTCAAGTGATCCACCCACCCTGGCCACCGAAAGTGCTGGGATTACAGGTGTGAGCCATTGCACCTAGCCCTCTAATGCACTTCAAATATAAATTAAAAGTTAAGTCAAAAGCAAAAAAATATTTTTTAAATAACTTGCAATGCTCATCTATGTAAGCTAGAGTGGCCAATTTAATATCAGTAAAGATAGATATCAAAACAAGAATACCAGAAATAAAATGTGCCAATTAAAGTGGTAAAAAAAATCATAAATGTGTATGCACCTGATAACAGATCTTCAAAATACATGAAGTAAAAACTGGCAGTAAAAAAGGGAAAAATAACTCATTCACAATGTAGCTAGAGCTTGTAGTACTATTCCTTCAGCAACCGATAAAACCGGTAGGAAAAAAAAGATTCATAATAATGAACAACACTGTCAACCAAGTAAACCTAATTGGTATTTACAGAACTCTATACTCATTAAGTACAGAATACATTATTTTCCTATGTAATGGGGCTTCGCAATACATTTCATTAATGCATTTCAAAGTATTGATGTCACATGTTTTCTGTGCATACAGAATTAAATTAAAAATTAACAAAAATAAAATATCTTTAAAATTCTCAAATAAAAATATTTATTTCCCAATTGAATTTCAAAAATAGTTTCAACGTTACTCAGTGGAAGATATGCAATTATTTTTATCCATTGATTATGAAACAACTAGATATTCATCTTCAAGAAATTAAACATTGACCTTCGCCTCCAAACACAAAAATTAATTCAGATAGATTATAGACATAAATGAAAGAGCTAAAATTGTAAAGCTTCTTGAAAAAATTATAAAATAATATCTCTCAAATATTGGGGTAATCAAATATTTCTTATATGGAAATCAGAAAGGACTTAATGTTGAATAAAAGTAATTAATAAACTAGATTCTATCAATATTAAAACTTACACTTATCAAAAGATTAAGAAAATGAATATATAATTAATAATAGGATAAAATATTTTCTCTTTCTCTATGTCTGATAAATGATTTGTATAGAGAAAATCTGAAGAACTTGTACAATAAAATGGAAAAATGTCTTACCTCATTAGTCACTAGGGAAATGTAAATTAAAAGCACAAGTTACTACTTTCCCACTAGGATAGCTAAGATTGAAAACGCAAAATGGTGGAAAGGTTATGGAGCAAATGAAACCCTTGTACATTGGTGATTAGAGTGTACGTAAAACCATTTTGGTAATTGATTTGGTAGCTTCTTACAATGAAATTCTATTTCTAGATATTTATACAATGAAACAAAAACCTATGTCCACTAAAAAATGTGCCCATGAATATCCAGAGTAGCTTTATCCATAATAGCTAAAAATTGAAAACAACCTAAGTGTCTATCAGTAGGAAAACAAATAATTCTTGATGTAACCATACAGTGGGGCACTGCACAGTAAATAAAAGGGATGGACTACTGATACATGCAACAACATGAATGAATCTCAAAATCATTATCCATTGATCCAGAAACAATTAGATATCCATCTTCAAAAAATTAAACATTGACCTCAGCCTCCAAACACAAAATGAATGAATCTCAAAAATTATACTATTCTTCCTCTTCCCTTCCTAAAGCTGCATTAGAATTAGAAGAAAGGAGTTACTGTGGCCCAGAGTGAGTTGCAAAGTCCAGGCAGGATGATGTGGGTGTTTGTATGGGAGGGCTTCTCAACGAAGGCTGTCTGAGTGCAGTGGATTGAACTTGGTGACCACATGGGTTTGGGGATGGGAGGGGCAGCACAGAACAGAGCATCAGAGCTCCAGTGTGGTGAGCACAGCATTCTCAAGGCTGCACAGCTGTGTTTCAGTTTGTTGGAGCCCACGTCACTGTACAGTGTGGGGTGAAGCCAGAGCATGGGTAGGGTGAAGTGAGTGTCTGCACAGCTGGAAGAAGGATGGCTATGAGGCTGGCCGACTGATTGCACACAAGGATATTGATCAAGTAAGTGACTATACTAAGGATAGAGGCAGGCATTTTATGTCTGTGAAAGGAGCTCAAAGTATGGAAGGGTAGATATCTTATAAGTCATGGTTTTCAAGTTCATAGAAAGATAAGTATAAAAATAAAATAAGTATATATGCTATAAATATACATAAAACATACATATTATATTCATTATAAGACATTACATAAATGTAATATATCTTATAAATATATATTACTAAATATAATATGAATACATTTTAATATTTTATATATTATATTGCGATATCTATATTATAGATATACTTGTATATGTGCAAATATATAAAGGTTCTCTGGAAGCAGACATTAAGCCAGAGTTTGACATGCAAGATGTTCATAAGGGATGAACACCTATAGACGGTGGGGGATGGTGGGCAAAGGGAAAAACAATTTATTTTCAAGCCGTGGCCAACTTTAAGGGATGCTTCGAAGCATATATGGCCTTTCAGACTTACCCTGCAGTGGGCTCAAATATCAGGTCTTTTTATCCCAAGATGGGCAGTCATTAGACATGTGTTTTTTCATGAAGAATATGGACTTGGGTGAGACAGGTCTATGCAGCTGAAAATATTTTATTTATTTAAATTAAAAATATAGACCCCGAAGGGCCTGGGAGCTGATGTTTGCCGCTAAGTGTACTCCCAGCAGCTGAGAGGACTCACACAGCCTTTCCTGAAGTCACTGGGGAGATACATTTCTAGACCCATCACATGCGCGCGCGCGCGCGCGCGCGCGCACACACACACACACACACACACAAACACACACCATTTTCATGCTTTGTTCACCAAGGCGGCCTGGAAGCAACGACATGTCAGAAACAATGAAATAACTAGCCCTCATTCCTAGGTTTCCAAATACCTACCTGCATTAACATAACTCAGGGTCAGGTGCAGTGGCTCACACTTGTAATACTATCGTTTTGGGAGACAGGTGGTGAATTACTTGAGCTCAGGAGTTCGAGACCATCCTGGGTATCATGGCAAAATCCTGTCTTGACAAAATTACAAAAAATTAGCTGGATGTTGTGGTACACAACTGTAGTCCCAGCTATTTGGGAGGCTGAGGTGGGAGGATCACCTGACCACCTCAGGAGGTCGAGGCTGCGGTGAGCCAAGATAGCACCACTGCACTCCAACCTGAGTGAGACTGGTTCTCAAAACAAACCAACAAACAAAAGGATTCAGGGCTTTTCAGGTATTGTCTGGGGCAGCGGAAGTACAAGATTGGAAGTGAATTGGAAGATTTAGAAGCTTATTATTTAAATAATATACATTTCAAGAAGAGAAGAAGTAACCAATGAAATTGAGGCTACAATGAGTATCTAAGACGCCTGAGCTGAATAAATACTTCAGCAGACAGGGCTGACTTTGTTCTAGGTAAGGCTGATAAGAAAAGATACCTACCACATTCCGAGCACCAATCAATCAGTTGATCAGTCCAGAAACAAATACAATTGTAACCTTTCTGTCAGAAAAAAAAGAAGTAACTTACAAAAGAAAAGGAAATCACCTAATAATGGACGTTTACTACATCTTTGGGAGCTAGAAAATGGTGGAATTATGTCTATAAACTATTGAAAGAAAAGACTGTATCAAGAAGGAGATGGTCTACCTGTCCAGGTGATAGAATGACATGCAAACATTTGCATATAGCAGTGATGACTAGGACAACCAAATACTTGACCTGAAGAATATGTATGAAAAAGAAGTTAAATTAAAAAAGCAAGTGAATCAGGTAAGAAAAGATACGTAGTTGACTACATAAACATTAACATATTTGCAAAAAAAATCAACAAAACCAGTATATAGTTATAAACTGGAGAAATATTTGTAAGATACATGACTAAACAAAGATTAATTTTATAATATACAATGACACACAAATTAATAACACAAAGAAACAATTCAACAGATAAATGAACAAAAGAGAATACTGAAATCGTAACGAAGCCAATACAGATGGTGGCTAAGATGTCTGAAAATATTTTCTTCCTCTTTATTGCTCAGGTAAGTGCAAATTAATATAACAATGACACATCAATGACCTATGAGATTTCAAAGGATGTTTTAAAATGATAACATCTACTATTGGTGATGATTCAAGAGATAATATTCTTAAATATTGTTGGCATGAAAATGATTTGTTCTAGCCATTTAGAAAAGTGATGTGGCAATATTGATTTACATGAAAAATACAGATGTTCTTGGCCAGGCACAGTGGCTCAAGCTTGTAATCTCAGCAGTCAGGAGGCTGAGGCAGGAGGATTGCTTGGGGCCAGGGGTTTGAGGCTGGCCTGGGCAACATAGGCAAGACTCTGTTTCTACAAAAAATCAAAACATTAGCTGGTCATGGTGGAGCACACCTACAGTCCTTGCTACTCAGGAGCTGAAATGGGAGGATGGTTTGAGCACAGAAGCTCAGAGCTGCAGTGCACTGTGATCATGCCACTGCACTCTAGCCTGGGCAACAGAGCAATACCTGGTCCCAAGTAGGTAGGTAGGTAGGTAGATAGATAGATAGATAGATAGATAGATAGACAGACAGACAGATAGATAGATAATAGACAGATAGATAGAAGTAGATGATAGATAGATAGAGATATAGAGATATTCTTGTAGCCAAAAGGTGTCATTCTACTGCTCTATCACTTTTAAATAAATAAATAAAAGAATGTAAATCTCTGTGCACATGTTTTATTGCAGGATTTCTGTAGTACCAAAATATATATATATATATATGAGGGGGGGTTGGGTTTTTTTGGTCTATCTGCAGGGGAAAGGAAGTAACAAAACAGTAAAATTGTCACACATACATACCCAAATTATATAAAATGTGTATAGTGTATTTGTATATAACATACATTTACCACATTTCAGCTGTAGCACTTGTTTTGAAACACAAATTTGTCCCTATGTGATGGATACATTTGGGAACATTTGGAGCATAATGTGAATTCTTGGTGAGCTTATGTGAAACTTCTTTGCTAGAAACACCAGGTGAAAGCAGAAACCCCCCCTCAGCTGAACCAGATGGTAGGAACACACAAAACGCCCACATGCACACGCCACAAACACTTACGGCTACCTCAGTTCACTGTATGTTTTCTCCTACGAGATTATTTTCTGTTTCCTTCTTATTTAAGAATGTTTCTACATGTATTAAAAAAACCTCATTCAGTATCTCAAATGTATTTCACTATCCTGGTTCATAATGCCTAGCAGGGTGAGCAACTATCTATCTGTGAAAATCTTAAAGGGACAAAGCTGAATCCTGCAAAAGTGACAACTGCTAGTGCTTGTAGCGGTTGGTTTAGTGGTTTCAAACATCTCTAAAATTTGCAGAGCCTTCAGCTGTTGAGCAAAACTGCAGGTGCAGAGAAAGCCTAAAATAAAATGTCCACAGTAATACCAAAGTTAATTAAGGAAGAAGACTGTACGTTGGGTCAAATATTCAATGGTTGATCAAATAAAATATCTATTATAACCACGTGCTCAGAGGATCTATATTTCAAAGACACAAAAATCTGCACCAAGATTTAAGGCTGTAAAAGATCACTTGAGTGTGATGTTTGGTGCCTGGAATATGATCTTTACGCATCCACACCGGATAGTACAAACTTCCAAATTCAGAGAACCCTCGTTCCACTGCTTCACAGTAACTCAGAGGCTGCAGCCCATTCAACACCCACTGACACAAAAGACCTGAAAAACGTGGTAATTGTTTAAAGGTTAAGTGTCACATTTTTATTGTAGTACTTGTGGATTTTTCAGTCATTTTTTATGTGTAAAGCTCTGCTACTGTTTTTATTAGGTTCCCGTCTTTTTAAAAAATATGTCACTGATGAAAATGTTGAACGCCCTGTCCCATGATCATCTTTTTTCATGAGCTCTGTGGGTTTTATTGCTTGATTGTGCATAGCATAGTTATTTTTAGGAATGCAGGTAGCTTTATGAAAGGACTGATTGTGTGTGTATATGTGTGTGTGTATGTGTATATGTGTATATACACACACACATACATACACACAAACATACACACACACACACACACACCGCCCATACTCATCCATATAAAAATTGCATGTAATTATATAAGCATGAAAAATATGGCCATCACATATCTACACATGCTTAGATTAAAATAATGCAATTTCAGGGCCAGGCTAAGGCCTGTAATCCCAGCACTTTGGGAGGCCAAGGCGGGCAGATCACCTGAGGTCAGGAGTTCGAGGACAGCCTGACCTGACAGACAACCTGTCTCTACTAAAAATACAAAAATTAGCTGGTCATAGTAGGGGGTGCCTGTAATCCAAGCTACTCAGGAGGCTGAGGTAGGAGAATCACTTGAACCTGGGAAGTGGAGGTTGCAGTGAGCCGAGACTGTGCCATTGCACTCTAGCCTGGGCAGCAAAATAAAAAAATAAAATACAATACAATAAAATAAAATAAAATAAAATAATGCAATTTCAGAATTTTCTTTTAGCTTTATGTCTTTTCATTTCTGTAGAGATGGGATCTCACTCTATTGGCCAGGCTGGTCTCAAACTCCTGGCCTCAAGCCATTCTGTCACCTCAGGCTCACAAAGTGCTGGGATTACAGGCTTGAGCCACTATAGCCTGGTAATTTTTAAAACAATTATTTATAAAATAACATAGAAGCTTTTCTCATCATGAAAAAAGAAAGTAAAGAAACAAATGCCAGGAAATTCTAGGTTGTTTTAGCAGCAATTTCTTATCTCCCAGGAAAGACAAAAACACCATTATGGGAGCAGCTTAGCATAGCTTAAAAGCACAATTGGATGATATTTAATAGCAAAAGGATGCAACTTGGGACAGCTGTGGGATCCCATAAGCGCTAGACGGTACACACATTCTGAAGTGTAATGATGGCCAAGCTCTATTACTAGACTGCATTATTCTGCTTAGTGCAGAAATTTCATGAAAAAGTTATAAGGATCTGTGGGAGGATGTGCTGAGAACGGTCAGAATAATTTATTAGTACATATACTGCTTTATTTGTCACTGAATTTTGTCTTCCCACACCCACACTTGTCACAAGCTGTCTTTAAGCACCCCTCTTCAGAAGAGGTCTGTTTATTGAACCCCAAAGTGAAAGTTGTCTGAAAGACTCTTTCCTCACTCGTTTTTGTTTTCCTGCAGTCTACTATTCCAATGTTGTTCTAAAGGTCTGGGAAAGCAACAAGAGGAAGTTCTTTTCCATGGCTTGACCGTGGAAAAATATCGTGGTGATTAACAAAATGGAAGTTAGAACCCCTATTCTTGCCACAAGCTCATGTTAAGCAGGCTTGTAACACCCAACATAAAAAAATCCACAAAATGCTAGCTTTCACTGCTTCCTTCTTTACCTGGATACCTCAATGGTGTCTTTCAATCCTTACTAATTTCCCCATATGCCATCTCTCATTCTCTGCCCTGCTCTCTGCCTCTTCTTGTCTATCTTCTATCTTCAGGTCCTACTGGCCAGACATAACCTAGAGTTCTATAGCAGTTTATAAGTTGCCTAGTTCTTATCTTCTCTATGGGGGGAGGAGGAAGATGACCTGTGTCACACCAGACGTTTCTGTCAACTGACAGTAAGAAAGAGCAGTGGGTGATAGACAGTTAAGGAAGACAGAATTCCAAAAAATGATAATCTCATGAAATATTATACATAGCAAAAAAATATAGAATGCATTTAGCCAATTAGAATTTTAACTATTGTCATTATTTGCAATTAGGAACGTATCTGCAGTCCATATGGGAAGAATTCTAGGCCCTAATAGTAGCGGCCTATACACATTAAGACTATGATAATACCACCAGATGTCTTTCATCATGAAAATTGTAACTATATTTGCTCATATACTCACTGGGATTGCAAAAACGTCAAGGGATACTTGTTATGCCTTATTATGAAGAGAATAAGCATACCTTACAAAAGATTCTAGAATACACCAGCTTACCTGAAAAGTAGATGATCTAAAGTGGTCCTCTCTACTAGCTGTGAGTTTATTTGATAGTCTAAGGGAAAGTGAAAGGTGGTATATATTACATCCAATACTCTGCTCTACATTACCAAGCTTAAAAGATATTCTTCTGCCAGAGAGGATGTAGTCACTGCATTTTTCAAATCCTGTGTGATATGTACTATCACGTAGTTTGTTAAAAGCAACATACAGAGTAAGATGTATATTTTCCACTTTTAAAGCCCTTTTCATTTCTCTGAGATCAAGAAAAGGATAGAACAGGAGACAACTCATAAAATTTAAAAAGAAATATTCAAAAGCATATCAATTCAACAGATATTCTCTTCACCTAAGTATTTTTATTATACACAGTTCTGTAGCTTCCTGGAAGACATTTTACCATGAAAAAATTTTGTCTTTTATTGCCTGGAATAATTGGCATCAAAGTAAATTGAAATCTTTGTGTTCTCAGCAAAACTGGGAGAAGAAAACAAGTTCACTTACTTTTATTTTTAAGAAAATACTTGGAGGCCGGGCGCGGTGGCTCAAGCCTGTAATCCCAGCACTTTGGGAGGCCGAGACGGGCGGATCACGAGGTCAGGAGATCGAGACCATCCTGGCTAACCCGGTGAAACCCCGTCTCTACTAAAAAAATACAAAAAACTAGCCGGGCGAGGTGGCGGGCGCCTGTAGTCCCAGCTACTCGGGAGGCTGAGGCAGGAGAATGGCGGGAACCCGGGAGGCGGAGCTTGCAGTGAGCAGAGATCCGGCCACTGCACTCCAGCCTGGGCGACAGAGCGAGACTCCGTCTCAAAAAAAAAAAAAAAAAAAAAAGAAAATACTTGGAGTAAAACTCAGTGACTACAATCTGGGAGGCAGGGGTGGATTTTAAATGTATAAACCTTTGTTCTCTGGAGATGGTATTTTCAGATGCCTTTTATTTAAATATCAAAATCAGGGGTGTACTTATTCTTTGCCAGATGATAAACTTGTCATTCAATAATTCCAAAATATGAAATAAATCATAATCATGTTTCTGTTACATCAAAACTTTTACTCTGAGTGGTAGGGCTAGTGGTAAAGTTTTTTGGTCACTCTTACTTTCTCCTTTCAGGAGTCCTCTTCTCCTTAAAACTTCCTCAAACCTGACCATCATAACGACCTTTGGTATACACAGATATTCATATTGCACATCACATTTCCAAAGAGGCTAATTTTAAGGTCTGCTATTGTGGTTCACATTTAATCATTCCAAATATGATTTGACAGCTGTTAATAAAGGTGTGATAACACCTAGAATTATTTCCAGTTTACTAAGTTTCCTTATTAATAGAAAATTATTTAAGACACAAAGAAGATTCTGTAACAATGGAACTCATTTGATAGAGGAGGGAAGGATTGGGGATTCATTTGTTGTTTTTTCATGGTGGGATGGAGTATATGCAGGCTGGAAGGGAGGCCAGTGACTCCCTGTCTTCACAGTCCCTCCATGTACAAAGCTAAGTACTCCCAGACTCCCAGTGAATGCCCTAAGCAATCCTACAGATGACCAGAAGCAAAAATTAAGCTCAGAAAACTCCATAATATTAAGAAATATGTCAATGGAGGAGTTTATCTTATCAAATCTACTTTGGGAAAATATGAATGGATTTGATATGATTGTAAGTTCTAAAATCACATAAAACAAATTTGCTGCCTATATTAGTCCATGTTCATACCACTGATAAAGACATACCTGAGACTGGGAAGACAAAGAGGTTTTAATGGACTTAGAGTTTCACATGGCTGGGAAACCTCACAATCATGGTGGAAGGCAAGGAGGAGCAACTCACTTCTTATATGGATAGCAGCAGGCAAAAAGAGAGAGAGAGCTTGTGCAGGGACAATCTGTCTTACAAACCCATTAGATCTCGTGAGATTTATTCACTGTCATGAGAACAGCACAGGAAAGACCTGTCCCCATGATTCAATTACCTCCCACTGGGTCCCTTCCACAACATGTGGGAGTTCAAAATGAGATTTGGGTGGGCACACAGCCAAACCATATCACTACCATTTGTAAATTTAAAAAAGAGAGATGGAATGATACATTTCTTAAAGCTTTTTATCATTCTTTTGTGGTTTCCCTTATCTCTCCCTTATATACTAGACTTGATGGCATTGTGCTAAAAATATATTTTAAAAAATATTTTGAGCATACTATGAAAACATATAGCTTCATCATCTTCCATTTAAATGTACTAATGATATTGAATTCATAATTTGTGGTTTGATTTTTTGGGGAGGAAAACTTGGGATCCTGAAAGCTAAAGTAATTTTAATGAAAATAACTGCATATGTTATGTTGCCTAGGAAAAAATGCAATATAGTATAAACAAATTATTTTGAGTTATTGATTTGTCTACCAGTTTGTTTTTCATTGGTTATTAAACCAATATGCCAAGTTCCTTGTTTTATTTATTTGTATTGACACGTTGATGAATTTGTCTCTGAAGGCTTGAACTTCTTCCCATACAAAACACTTTCTACTTAAATATGCTTTTTTACAATCTTACTACTTTATTTAAAATTTTGTTATTGATAGAATCTTTGCCACGCTGAGTCCAGAATACACACTGGAGAAAATAAAATTGATATAAAATATATCTAGAGTGTAAATGAAAGGGACAAGGTAACAAACTTAAAGAGTGTCTATTTCAACAGTTTTACGTGCCTTACCTCATTGATATAGCTTATTTGACCATAAAGGTAAATATAATTACCTAAATTTTAAATCTAAAGTAATGAACTCTCAGTAAGTTTATATATTTTTTCTATGACCTCACAGTTACTGATTGATAGAGTTAAAAGTCAAAATGCGGGCGCCTGTAGTCCCAGCTACTCGGGAGGCTGAGGCAGGAGAATGGCGTAAACCCAGGAGGCGGAGCTTGCAGTGAGCTGAGATCCGGCCACTGCACTCCAGCCTGGGCGACAGAGCGAGACTCCATCTCAAAAAAAAAAAAAAAAAAAAAAAAAGTCAAAATGGCTTCAACATGAGTTCTGTTTAATTAGTCACCGTAAAGACATATAAATTTATTGAAGACATGCTGATCAATATTTATATAAGAAACAGGGGAAAGAGTCTCTGCTATCCCCAAAATATTTTTAAAATTAATCTTTTCAGATAGAATCATGGGATGATACATTAGCAGATTTCTCTCCTTTTGGAAGAATTTGAGTCCTTGGCATGGCATTTAAACCTCCCTATAATTAAGGCCAAACTACTTTCCAGCTTTATCTCAACTACTTCAGTTCTCATACAGCAAATACTAGCCAGACAGCTTTCTGCTTCCAAGACATTCTCCAAACTTGCCTGCATTTATTATTGTATTGCATCATAAACCCAAACCTGTGTTTATAATGTACATGGTATGCCCAGTCTAAAATAAGCTACTCTGCAACCCCTGCCTCCCAGATCATAGACATATAACCCTAGATATGTGTTTAGCTAACTCCTTTAGCCGTAAGTCTTTTCTGAAAGGTTACCTTCTTCATGAAGCCTACCTTACCCTCCCCCTTGTTAATACTGAACCTCTCCTCGATCCCTCCCTCAGTCTCCCTTATTCTTGTTTTCTTTTTATAGTTTCCATGGTACTTCTAACAAAATTCTCAGTTAACATATTTATTGCTTCTAGTGGCTTCTTTTCTGTGACCCTCTCCCCTTAAGAAAGTGCAGTCCTTAAAGGCAGCTTCCTTTGTTCACTGATATATCCCGAACACCTGGAATAGGTTAGAGATGAAGAGGCATTTAACCGCTGTTGGGTGAAAGTTGTATCCTCTCTTTCCTTGGATGCTCTCTAGAGTTGCAACTATTAAACCCTTCTGCTGGTGGCTGCACCTGGGCACACAAAAGCTGTTCCCTCAGCAGCTTTATACAGGAACGGCAGGACAAGTCATTCTGCAGAGAAAAGGAGCATTGGCAGAGAGAAGAGGGACACAGCAAGGAACACACTGAGAAGCTGAGGAAGAGGCAGTCTTGAGTTTTGATGGCTTTTAATGTAGGATTTAATTTTTCAAGAAGCTTGATTTTGCTTCTGTTGGTTGGGTGTGGGAGAAAGACCTTTACCCTTTTTTTAATCTACCTGATTTTGTTTAAAGTATATTGTATAGGTTTTTCTTATGTGAAACCAAGAGCATCTCAACCAATACAATGTTAATCTTTTCCTTCTTTTAACTTCTGTCAACATCTTGCCTCAATATGTTTTAAGTAATTTGCATTTAGTTGTGGGAAGATCTGTTTCCCACAGATTTACAGACATCTGTGAGTAAGTATTGATTGTCTTTCTGTTTTATATTCTCAATGGTGTCCACTATTGTGGGTCAATGGTTTGGTTTTGATGTTTGGGTTTTGGTATATTTCTCTGGACTAGAGTTTCAGAATGAAGAAATTGAGACTGTAGATAGATACAAAGTGACTTTATTTATTTATTTATTTATTTATTTATTTATTTATTGAGACAGGGTCTCCCTGTGTCAACCAGGTTGGAGTACAATGGCACGATTTCAGCTCACTGCAGCCTCGACCTCCCATGCTCAAGTGATCGCCCCACCTAATCTTTCCAATTAGGCGGGGCTACAAGTGCACACTACCACACCTGGCTAATTTTTTTGTATTTTTGGTAAGACAGGGTTTGACCATGTTGCCCAGGCTGGTCTGGAACTCCTGAGCTTAGGGGATCCACCAGCCTCGGCCTCCCAAAGTGCTGCGATTACAGGTGTGAGCCACCACGCCCAGCCCGAAGTAGCTATTTTAAAAACCACAGCATGTAGTTATAGAAATAGCTTCTCACTAATTCTTTGTCCTTTATAACATGAAAAAAATATTGACTTGTAGATTGCTGATAAATATTTGAAATTTACTGAAATAACATTTTTGTAAACTTTTTGGTGCCTAAGATATCTAGATACAGGGCTAAATGTTTGATAACTGTTTTACGTAATCATCAAAACAACCGTCCACCACAGTTGTTCTTATTCTTTTTTTTTTTTTTTTTTTTTTTTTTGAGATGAAGTCTTGCTCTGTCACCCAGGCTGGAGTGCAGTGGCACGATCTTGGCTTACTGTAACCTCCGCCTCCTGGGTTCAAGCAATTCTCCTGCCTCAACCTCCTGAGTAGCTGGGATTACAGGCACCCACCACCAAGCCTAGCTAATTTTTTGTATTTTTAGTAGAAATGGGGTTTCACCACGTTAGACAGGCTGGTCTCAAACTCCTGACCTCAGGTGGTCCACCCACCTCAGCCTCAAAAAGATCTGTGATTACAGGCGTGAACCACAGTGCTCAGCTGTTCTTGTTCTTTGCTTACATCTCTTCATTTATGGATTATGACATAGACAAAAAGAGATGAGTCAACCTGGTCAAAGTAACCTAACTAGTAGGAGACAAAGCCTATACTCCAGCTCAGAGGCAGCCTCTTGTAGAGCTTAAGGAAATGCCCTCTGGAGCAGAAATGCCCAGGTTAGAATCTTCGCTCTGCCAGTTCAAGCTGTGTGACCTCGGGCAAGTTACTTACTCTGTTCGTACTTCAGTTTTCTCCTCTTCAAAATAAGCTTGATAATAAGAGCATTCACCTAGGATACTCGTGTTAAAGATTCAGTGAATTTGTAATATGCTTAGAACATCCTGGGCATGTAATAAGTCTTAGATAAAAGTATTTCTTGATTTTAAAAAGTTTGTACTAAATCCTATGCTTTTTCTTTCACTTGCTTTCTTGCCTAGCATCTGGCACGTGGTGATGATGATAATAATAATAATAATAAGCATTATAATTTTAATAATGACATGATTATTAAGAATATTAATAGTATGAATAGAGACATTTTCCATAAACATGACACATTTGGAAAATAGAAGTAGTCCAAAAAAATTTTTTTTTCAATTGCTTCATTTTCATTCTCACCAATGGTGCTAACTGATAATGGTATGTTACTTTTATAAAGCACTTACTAAGCTAAATACCATTATAAGCCCTCAAGATGTAACAAAAAGAAAAGAAAAAAATAATAAAAAGCAAAATAAAGCTAAACACCTCAAAAAGCATCATTTTAAGTACGCTATGAGGAATTTGCTCTTGTTGTCACATTTCAGGAGTGAAGAAACTGGCAGTATAGATAGCTTAAGTGTTGAACAGAGACAGCCTTTAGTCATATTATTTGCTGATTTAAAATGTGTTTTAAATGATAATGAAAGCACAACTGCACATATCTTAGCAGAACACACTACCTAGTGAAATTAGTAGTATTTATTTTTGATGATTAAAATATAAAATTGTAGGATTTTAAATGTATCAAAATTCTAAGCCCCACCAAATTATATATTAAGTACAAATTTTGGGCAAATAATCAGGTTCTCACTTAAGGTGCATCAGCAAGTGCTACTAATTACATTCTCTGAATAAATCTACTTTTCCTTTGCTTTACTTCCCCCAAAAGAGAGTATCTGGATGCTAAATTAAACCTATATGTTTAGAATGAACAACAAATAATACCTTAATTAAATTTTCATTACTCATATGAATGCATTACCACTCTGTCTGAATTTTCCAGGAACAAATAACTGAATTCTCAGAAAGTAATTTTAACAGTTTAGTTAAAAATCAGAGCCTTTCCTATATTATATATCTTAATATACTGAAATGAGGAGATAAAATTTGGATATCAGATTTAAGTATCAGACACGCATCAACACAAGCACAGACCTAATATTTGTGAAGGCTATTGCTTGAGTGAGATTTATATGTATTTTCTTCAATGTAATCTCCCTTAACCTGTTTATTCATGAACCTTAAATTTAAAAATCACCATTGATATTTGAAATATGAATCCTACATCACACATAACAGTTGCTTTTCAAATTATACTTAAAAGTATAAATAATGCTATCTGACAGGAAAATCTAAGTTAAATGTACTGCACATATACTGCCTGAGTTTTAATTGAACAATATCATAAGATAATATGGCATTTAATTAATGGTCACTTACAAGAAAGAGCTTAATGCAGTAGTATGAAAAACTGAAAACTGAACAGGAAAGGAGTTGTTTGCTTTTTTTTTCCATTTATATTTTACAGTACAGTTTTCCAAGGACATATAACAACTGTTGGCATTTATACATCAAACAAGAGCATGACATCGAGATATGTAAAGAGAGAACTGAGTAACATATGAGGAATGATGTACAAAATGCCAATCATGGTGGAAATGTGAGATCAAATAGACAAAAAATAGGACATAGAGGATGTGAATAAAAAGAATATGGTTTGATAGCTATGTGTATAGGGAGAGAAAATTCTGCCCTACAGAGAAAAGTAAAATATATTATATATAATAATAGAGGGACATTTATAATAAGCAAATGTATCACACTAGAAATAAAATCTCAAAAATCCCCTAAAGAAAACATGAAAAAGGCTATATTATCTGATCCAAATGCAATGAAGGTAGAAATTAGAAACAAAAGAATAAAAAATAAAATCTAATGCTTGGGGAAAACAAGCTTTAAAGACAATAAATTCCTCTTTTTTGACATTTGGATAGTCAAAAAATAATCTCTGAAATGACGATGTATTTTCGAATGAACAATATGAGAAACACTACATACAGAATGCATCCACATCCACATTGGTACACATAGGATAACATTTAACTTAATGTATATGCAGGTATAAAAGAAACAAAAAGCATAAAATGACTTAAGTCTCCTTTAAATAAATGAAAGATCAACAATAAAAATATGGAAGAGAACAACCAATAAAAATAAAAATGGAAATTAACATGTTAAGACAAAAAAGAAACTTCATCAATGAAACACACTGATTCTTTGAAATAATCTATAAAGTATACCTCGCTTGTTTGACAAATGATGAAAAGAAGTCATTAAAATATAAATCACATTAATAATAAAAGGTCTATATAACAACCATACTAGGAAATAATTTAAAACATTATAAAAGAAAATATTATTTATACTGTTGAAAATCAAAGCAATTTTCAACTAATTGGAAGTAGATTTAAGAAACATACAAGTTGCTTAAACCTCATTTAAAATGGTAGATTATCTAAATATACTAAAAAGTCAAAGAATAAAAAACAAATTATTCCATTCAATTAGCACCAGCTATTTGTTTAAATATATATATAATACTATAATTCTTATAGTATTCAAACTATTACAGAGCACTTAAAAATATAGAAACTTCACAACCAAAATTCTGCTAACAAATTACAAGAATACAGATGATAAACACGGTATAGATTACACTCATTTTGGTGCAAAATAAATGAATAAAACATTAATAAATAGAATTTAGCTGAACATTAAGTGAATGATCCATCATGAGCTAGCAGACTTTATCCAATAAAGAATTATTATTATTAAGAGATTTATTATAATTTAGTATTATTATAGATTAAAAGAGAAAACACAAAATTATCTTAATGGATGATGAAAAAGTCATTTGATGAAATTTAATAGCCATTAATAATTAATTTTTAAGAAATGCCTGTCAGGCTAGAAATATAAGGATATGCCCATAACTTGGTAAGAAATTTACCTGAACTATGATCTTAACAGGGGACATTATGGAACAAGACATAGACGTTTAGTATTTTTAGTATTGTAATGGAAGTTCTACTTAATTCAATGGTATAAAGAAAAAAAACTAAGTCAGAATTATACATAACACTGCCTCTTATAGTATCCATACAAACTAACTGAAAAACTCCCTGAACAAATGTGTGTTCTATAATGTGACAGGTGCAATCTAAATGTTCAAAAATCAAGAGCTTTCTCTATGCCAGTGATAATCAATTTAGGAAAGTTAAATTTATTGTTAAATTTAGGTATCCTCCTATCTTCAGAGTATAAAGTGAGGGTTAAATTATAGAGAGATATGGCTAGTGACCAAACTAAAAATCCATTATTGTCTTCTTTAGAACTAATAGTACTTCTGTATTATTGAGGGACAGCAATGTGCCCAGCTAAGCATCAACATTTCCCAGCATCCCTGAAGGTAGATATGGCTGTGTTCTGACCAATCACATAGAAGTGAATATTTTAGAGACAGATTTCATAGACAGCTCCTTCAAGTAGATCGAACAGGTGAAGGAAGCTCTCTTTCTCCCTTAACCCCTTCTGTTTCCTGCTGTCTGGAATGCAGGTGCCATGGCTGGAGTACCAGCAGCCCAGGAACAATGGAACAGAAAAAAACAAACAAGAAGCTAGGGGACTGATTTATTATTCCTGGAGCTGACAAAACAGTATGGACTGTTTGCATGGGAAATAAAGCTCATGTGTGTTTAAGTTGCCACTGTTGTTTTTTGATTTTCTGTTTTGTGCAGCAAATCCTAACAATAATTTACATGAGGTGCAAAGAATTTTGAGGTGATTTAAGACAACGCTTTAAATGGCAATATTGTAAACCACAAGTGTTAGAAAGAAGAAAAGCATATGGCAACATCGAGCCCTCCTGCTGCTACTTACAAAATTAGAGCAGTTATTTTATTAGGAGGAGATGGTGAAATTCACATCCTGATGTTGGAAAAATATATATTCCCACTAGTGAGACAGTATATATCTAAGAATGTTCTTGGAATAGGTGTCCTCTAGTCTCATGCTACTCTAAATATCGTTAGGCTTTGTTTCTCCTTTTGAAATTTCTCCAGGATTTAAGAGGCAGAGATCATGTGGTAAAGCTTCATTACTCAATATAAAAATGGCATAGACCGGGCGCGGTGGTTCATGCCTGTCATCCCAGAACTTCGGGAGGCCGAGGCAGGCGGATCACTTGAGATCAGGAGTTCAAGACCAGCCTGACCAACATGGCAAAACCCTCTCTCTACTAAAAATACAAAAATTAGCTGGGCGTGGTGGTGCATGCCTGTAATCCCAGCTACTCGGGAGGCTGAGGCAGGAGAATTGGTTGAACCTGAGAGGCAGAGGTTGCAGTGAGCCAAGATCACGCCACTGCACTGCAGCCTGGTCAATGGCATGAGACTCTGTCTCAAAAAAAAAAAAAAAAAAAAAAAAAGAATGGCATAAAACTTCCAAAATCTTACTTTTGAGAGAATCACACTTTCATATGGATGATTTCATTCCAAATTTTTACTTAGGATAATTACGTGATTACTATGAGCAATAACATACCCAATGTGCTCTAAGTTATTACTTTTATTTAGTTCTTCTCTTCAAAACCATCTTTTCCTTAAGTATGAAAAATACGTTTTAAAAGTTCATGATGTAATGAACAGTTGCAAAACTTACCCTAAGAAAGCAGATTTTAAATTTCCCCTCTGAATATTATATACTACATGGCACATTAAAAGGAAGACCATACTAAACTTGTAGGTGACTCTATTTTTAACACATTTAAAGTCATAATATTAGAATAAAAACAATCCTTTGAAAATGTTCTGAGAGTAAGAGGTATTAATTGTGTTATACTGATTGAGTTGATTTTTTTGTGTGTGTATATATAATATATATATATATATATGTTATGAAAACAAAAACATAACAACCAGACTTCACGAGTGTATACTGGGAAATAACATAGAGATGATTTATTTAAACTTTCCATAGTCTATGGGAAGATCCCATTCAGTCAAATACTATAATCCATAATCAATAGGAAGGCCCCATTCATTCAAATACCCTATTGCATAGTCAATAGGAAGGTCCCATTCAGTCAAATACCCTAATCCATAGTCAATGGAAAGGTCCCATTCAGAGAAATACCCTAATCCAGAGTCAATGGGAAGGTCCCATTCAGTCAAATACCCTAATCCAGAGTCAATGGGAAGGTCCCATTCAGACAAATACCACAATCCAGAGTCAATGGGAAGGTCCTATTCAGTTAAATACCCAATAATCGGGGAGGGGTGTCCTACTGGGTACAGAACAGTAAAGACTAGTAGGAATGAAATCATCCAACCCCAACAACTTTCAGGGAGGCTCCCCTCAGGACTCGCTTAGAGGAACATCAAGAACTACAAAAGAGTAACGTCACATGCTTGCAGGAATTTGGGGCAGACAAGAGCTGAAATGTCAGGTAGAGAAGAAAAAAACGTTTTAGAATGTCACTAGAGAATAGGAGAGACTCCTGAAGAATGATCAGGGCCAGGCTCCATAGACAGTCTCATGAATATTACAGATATTTACAAAAACTGCGCAATTCTTGAAATTTTCATTTTCTGTATGATCTGACATCTGACTTTTTTCTACTGTTGCCAGCATTTTAAAAAATTCTGAAAAAAAAATTCTCAAAACGAAGTGTTCTGACTGTGGAATAAATGTGTAAATGTAAACTTCTGATATGGAATATAAAATGGAATACAGCCTCCTGTTGTCCTCCATCTCCACTCCCCACCATACATATTACCTTCACATGAGGTTTTCATCATTTTCCATACATGCCTTTTGTTGCCCTTCTATATGTCCACAACTGATCGCTTTCTCTGCTTGGAACGCACGTATTCACATTACCTATGGTGGAATTCTAAATATTATTTCAAAGTCCAACTTGAATGCCCTTTCCTTTATGGAAAGTTATTGGATTGCCTCACCCACTCTCTATCTTTCCTCTTCACCCCTAGAACAGCATTAGTTGATGCATCCATCTGTATATAGCAACATATAGTACTTGAACTGTACTGTAGAAGTTGTTTGATTGCATATCTGTCTTCCCTGCCCCACATCACAAACAGCACTGAGAATACTTTAAGAGCTAAGATCTCTGGCACATAATGGCATGTGATGCACATGAATGAAAGGGGATTGGAGAGAAAGTTGCAGTATCCTAGCTGAGGGAAAGATTACCTAATGGAAGTTTATGAGTTAAGAAAAGGGAGGAAACATCCACTTTCTTCTTCTTTTCTTTTGTCTTTTCTTCTTCTTTTCTCTCAACTACTTTCCACTTCTCATTCATGCCCAGCTTTATGGCCCGGAAGTCACTATCTATGCATAGAGTGGAAAAAGGCCTCAGAGAAAACCTTACCCTCCACCTCTAATTTTCGAATAAGAGCAGTGACCTGTCAAGGGGCTTAACCCTAAAAAGGTGCAGATTTAAAAGGGGAATATATTTCTTCACTCCTAGAAAAATAAAGTTTTCTTTGTATCTTTCATAACTATTAAAAATTAGAATAAATTATATTCTTCTAAGAGGTTAAAAATGTTTTGGGGAACTTAACTACTCTCTGAAGACATCATGATTATAAAAGTCATTTGGATTTGTGAAAGGACTTACTTTTATAAAATATAACATACTCTGTAAGTTGACAATTAATTGCATATAAATATGGTAAAATATTACAGAACAAAAGTACAAACTCCATATTTCTTTCTTTGATGCATCCTCGGAGCCCACAAGCCCCTGGCAAAAACTAGACAACTAGTGAATATTTTTGAATGAATGTGTACATGAATAATGTAGTATGCCATATTCAGAAACAAGTATAAGTTTATTTATACCTTTTTAGGGTTAAGCCCCTTGGGTGAAAATCCTAGTGCCAGCATTTACAAGGTCTTTGAAATTGGGACATTGTAAACCTGACCAAGGCTAGATGCGATGGCTCACACCTGTAATCCCAACACTTTGGGAGGCTGAGGCAGGAGGATCTCTTGAGCCCAGGAGTTTGAGACCAGCCTGGGCAACATAGTGAAACCCCGTCTATACAAAAGCTAAAAAAGAAAAGAAAAAATAGCCAGGTGGGGTGGTGCATGCCTGTGGTCTCAGCTCCTAAGAAGGCTGAGGTGGGAGGATTACTTGAGCCCTGGAGGTCGAGGCTGCAGTGAGCCGTGATTGTGCTACTGCTTTCCAGCTGTGGCAACAGAGCCACACCCTGTCTAAAAACAATAAATATATAAATAAAGTTGACTATGTAATGTGTGTACATATCCCATTCTGTGATATTTCAAAACTGTAATCGGGCAGACTATTCACCTAAAAACAGAAGATCTGTTAATATATTCTGAGCAAATAGTGAAATTATGGAGCAGCTGGTTTGCTATTCCTTTCATGACATCCATTTAAAAAGGTGAAACTATCCCATTGAATTGGCTTCATTTCTATTAACTTATTGAAATTATCACCCTAATCTAAGCAAGCTAAATGACATTGTTTACTAGGGACTGCTTTATGAGTATTTTTTACCCTTTTTGAAATTATAAAGATATTAGTTCAATTGCCAGTTGATTTAGGGACCGATACTGACATCACATTTTAGAACCACATGTTTAACATAGTATGTTTTGCATTTTGTTTCTACATATATTAAAATTTAAAAACCTACATTTTTTAGAAATAAAATATTTTTAGAGAGTGAAAGCAAGGTGTTCTTAAATACCCCCTAATAATTCCATAGTCATTTTAACGTCATCAAAAACTTGAACCTCAAAAAGGCATTGATCATACGTGGCCACTAAACATAACAGTCAGAAACACTACCGATGTCTGCTGCCTGTAATCACTGACATCCCTGAATCCATAACACAATACCACATGCCTAGAATTATAACTTCGTAAATCATTATATCCTCATTTCTGTCATGAACTGCTGTTTCTTCCTTTTTTTAAAAAAAATACGTGCAATAGCCAAAGGGATCACAAGGATCCTACTCCAGGCTCTGCTTGTGGGTGTTTTTCAAGACTTTTTGGGTGATTTTCAACATGCTGAGAAAATGTGCAAATCCTTTATAAGAAAATAACGTTATGGGAAACACAATTAAACCGTTCCACTTTACAAATCCAGCTGACTTTAAAATGTCTATTCATTTATCTTACAGGCAATAACCCTCGAGCACTGTTCACAACTACACGGTTAATTCGCATTCACGTTCCACTGTATAAAGAGGAAAGAAATTCTTGGATTTGTGCAGTATAAAATTTGCACTTCTCTGTTTAATCATTTCAGAGGAATTGCGGATGAGAACATTGATTCTGATCTCTATTTCTTTTTATGTATTGGGTTATCTTTCTTAATGACAAACAAAAATGTATATATATTTATGATGTACAATGTGATTTTTTATATATGTATACATTAAGAAATGGGTAAATCAAGTTATTTAACATACATGTTACGTATCACACATTATATTTTTCTGGTGAGAACTCTTATAATCCACTTTCTCAGAAATTTTCAAGTACACAATATGTTATTATTAACTATAGTCACTGTGATGTACAGTACATCTCTTATATTTATTTCTTTTGTCTAACTAAAATTCTGTGTCTTGTGAAAAAAATCTCTCCAGTCCCCTCATTCTCTAGCCTCTGGTAACTACCATTTTACTCTCTGTTTCTATGAATACCACTTTTTTAGATCCCACATATGAGTAAGATTACATGGTATTTGTCTCTCCAAGTCTGACCTATTTCAGTTAACATAATGTTTTCTAGGCTCATCCATGTCGTCACAAATATCAGACTTTCCTTCTTTTTTAAGGTTGAATAATATTCCATTGTGGGCACTTTGGTTGATTCCATACCATGGCTGTTGTGAATAATGCCGCGGTGAACACGACAGTGAAGGTCTCTCTTCCGCACAGTGGCTGCTATCTTTTGAATATATACCCAGTAGTGGGAACGTGATGATCTCTGCTTCTATGATACTCCACAAGTCCTCACTTAACGTCACGGATAGGTTCTTGGAAACTGTGATTTTAGGTAAGGTGGCATACAATGACCAATGCTATGGCATGTAAGACATATGGGACCACTTTTCCCACACGTGAATTGATATAAACAAGAGCATAACTTCCTATGGTATATTTCTGATCACAAAACATCACCAAAGTTCTAAATTAAGACCAAAGCATATATAGTAATAAAAATGAAATACATATGAGCTATGCATAGATTTAAGAAGGATTAACTAAAACAAATCATTTAAGTATTTACCTGCTTATTCCAGCTCAGGGTTGTTGGTGGCTGGAGTCCAGCACAGCAGCTCAGGACAACAGGCAGGACCCCCAGTGACCAGGATGCCCTCTTCTCATAGGGTAACTCACACCCACTAACCCACACTCACCCACACTCACACCCACACTCCCCCACAATCCCCCACACTCACCCACACTCACACCCACACTCCCCCACAATCCCCCACACTCACCCACACTCACTCACACTCCCCCACACTCACCCACACTCCCCCACACTCACACTCACACTCACCCACACTCACTCACATTCACCTTCATTCACACTCACTCACACCAGGGCCACAGAGACACCCGTTTATCTAATGGGCTCAGCTTTGGTACATGAGAGGAACTTGGAGTCCCTGGAGAAAACCCACGCAGATACGGGGAGAGCTTGCAGACTGCACACAGACAGGGGCCTGGATAGAAGCAATTGTTTTTCTCATAAAAGTTATGACAAAAGCATGTTGAATGAAACGATGTTATTTGAGGACCTGCTGTTATCAGAACACCGGAAAAAAAAAGTGGGGTTACTGTGGATCAACAGAGAGAAAAATTACCAATAGAAGACCAGAAGACCTAAACCTTAATGTTCAGGAAGTTCTCCATTTTATTGGGAGAAAAATAAAATAACCATAGAGTAACTTACTAATATACCTATATGTACATGTGCATATGGATACATAGTCTGGACTAATTTATCAATTTATTTATCTACACATTTATTTATATTCATCACTAATTTAGACACACACAGACACACACACAAACATATGTACACGGTAAGTTAATATAATGTAGTGAAAGGTATGTCATATGGAGCTCACCACTGTCAAAGGTATTAGCCGTGAATTTGAAACCAGCTAACTTTGTGCAAATGTGACGCTTCATAGCCATTGAAGATGCAGATGGTATGCATAGATAATTCAGTAGCCTCATCCCTCACAAAACCATTTCATTTTACCATGCTGTCCCTATATGGCCCTCACAGCATTTTGCATGATCTTAAGCCTCCTTCTTTATTACTTATTATCATTATTATTATTATTATTATTTGAGATGGAGTCTTGCTCTGTCACTTAGGCTGGAGTGCAGAGGCTTAATCTTGGCTTGCTGCAACCTCTGCCTGCCAGGTTCAAGTGATTCTCCTGCCTCAGCTTCCTGAGTAATTGGGACTACAGGCATGTGCCACCATGCACGGCAAATTTTTTTTTTTTTTTTTTTTGCATTTTTAATAGAAATGGGGTTTTGCCTTATTGGCCAGGCTAGTCACGAAATCCTGACCTCAGGTGATTCACCCCCCTCGGCCTCCCAAAGTGTTGGGATTACGGGCATGAGTCACCATGCCCAGCCCATTGTTTATTATTAACACTACTAGTATTATTATTAGTATTATTATTGCTTATCTTCCCCTTCCAGAAGGTAAACTCCCTAAGGACAGGGACCTTGTCATTTTTATCACTGCATACCACACTGAAGCCAAGAACTTGGCCCTTAGCAGATATTTATTTAATATTTGCCAAATGGATACATACATGAATGTAACACTACTTCTTACTATATGATGTTAAAGGCAGGTGGTACTGGTAGGGAGGGTGACTTCATGTACAGATAATATAATGACATTAATAATGATAATAAGGTACTTATTTTGGAAATGTGAAAATACATTTTCAAGTTCAGACACAAAGCTCTAGTTGATCGTGGCATTCATTCGTCTAAACTTAGAAAATGTCCTAGAAAGATAGTAAAGAGAAAGAATGGAATAATATTCAGTTGCTGAAACAAAGGAGATGGTACATGTGCTCCCCAGCCCTGTTTAGTATATCAAGGGCCAAAGCCAAAGCGCCTAACCTCTGGGTCTACCCAGTGATTGTTAAAAGATATTAAGGTATAGAAAAGCCTATCCTTTTCTGGCCCAAGGGATTGTAGGAAAAGAAAAGTGGAAAAATAGGGTGCAACAGAGACATTCAGCCAGCCAGTCAAGTCATCAGATACAACAGAGAGTGAAACAAGCTAGTTGGAAAATACTAGAAACAGAAGCCTCTGGATGACCCTCCTGCTGACCCCACAGCCTTAATTTGGACCTCTCAGACTTGCTCCTCCCATGTCAATGTCAATAGAAAGCTAGGTCACAATATGGTCAGACAAAGGGAGGCTCTCCTGAGACTCTGTCCTTCATCCCCATGTGCCATGCAGGGGACAGAGATGTGAATGAAAAGTTGGCTCTGAAAAAGTGAGGTGGCAGAGCAGCCCCACCACTGAGGCTACTGTCCAACCATACAGATATTTGTCCTCACTGAGCTCTGAACACCCTTGGGAAAAGTTGAGGCTCCGTCAGCAGGAGAGTAGTAAGGTATTTGATGGAAGAGTCTCTGACTCCAACAGGTCAGGTATCGCTCAGGTGGACAGACAGGAGGACAGATGCATAAGCCCAAGCGACAGAATGAGGTAGACCATACTGTGCCCAATGACCTGGACTTTCCAATGCCCTTGAGAGGCTGTGTAAGACTGTGCTAAAAAATCACAACAGTGAAGCAAAGCTGAACTACAAACCTGGGTAGTCTGATTCTGTGCCCTGAGATTTCCCGTTATGTTCCCTTTTTTAAAACATCTAGAATGCTATCTCTTGGCTTCTGGGTTGTCGTGTGTTAACTTTGTCTCCCAACCTCACACACATAGCTGCAAGGCAGCTACTGATATTACAGGGAGAAGATAAATATAAAAAGGGAATGAAGATATGGGTTTTGCAGTGATACTGAGCTGGGTTTGAAGCCCAGCCCTACTGCATTCTACCTGTGTCACCTTGATCTAGTGTAACTTTAGTCTAATTGTCTATAAATGGACATAGCAGCAGTATCTATTGCAAAGGGTTGTTGTAAGAGTAGAATGAGATCATGTATGTAGTAGTGCACGCAGGAAATGCTAGGAAATGTAAGCTGTTGCTATTGAGGAGGAGACAAATTCATTACCTTAAGCTGGCACAGATGTTAAGGTGTAGTAGAATTAATTCAAAATCTTCCTAATCATAGCTAAACCTGATTCTTTACTATTTCCAATCATTGAGTTTCCTCTTCCAAGTATTAAATCATGTTACTCCTTCTTCCCAAAATTTCCTGTCAACCTCATCTTCCATCTCCCAATCCTTTGCATCTTTTATGATGAGAACAAATGACATTTTTCCACAAGCCTTCCCCACACCTCCAAGTGGACATAATCTCTTCCTCCTTTGAAGGGTTGTAGTACATGATTTGTAACTCCTTCACCATCTGCATCATTTTTTCTTTGTAGGATTTCCGAATGGCACTTTATAGGTGTTGGAGTAAAGGATTTCCTTTCCTTATCATGCAGTAAACAAATGAAGTCAACAACTATATCATTTAAGCATTTTCTGTAGATTCAAGACCCAAAGTATATTCAAAGATTCAAAGCATATGGCCCTGCATCTAGCAGACCATCAAATCCCTTTCAAATGTGCTGTTGGCGCCATTGTCATCAAATCATTCCCCACATGACCTACTCATTTAGTTTCTTAACTCACACAAACTGGAATAGGCGATATCACTTCTGGATGTCTTAAACTTTCAATTTTCACATCAGAAGCATCTTGGCATCATGGTAAGAGCCCAGAGTGGACAGCTGGAAAGCATGGGTTACAAAACCAATTCTGCTGCTAAGTATCTTTACGATCTTAAATTGATCATTAGTCTCCTTGAGCCTCCATTTTTAAAAATCCTGTGATACAAGAGGATTGAACTTGATTGCCTCAGGTACCTACTGGCTCTAACATTTCATCGTGATGTTATTTTACTCTCTCTTCTTCCTCTAAGACAAATAAAGCCTTCCAGCTTTAAACAGCACTAACCTTAGTAGAGAGCCGACTTATTTGTTTAGTTCACAGTGATATTGGCATGACCTTTATGGTGCAGTGCCTCCTGTGACACATGATAGAATACCAAAAGTCAGCAGTCTAATAAAAAATACAGTTTTAATTGTGGGTTGGCCTTACACCATATTACCTTAATGAGACAGCAAAGTGCAAGAACTAGATCTCTCTTGCAAGTACATACCTTGGTTTGCAAATCTCCTAACACATAGTGACAGTGTTGAACTTAACTATAAATGCATGTTGAACTTTGCAGTCCTGATGCAATAGGAAGTAGTTTAATAAGAACATCCTGCAAGTTCCCAGGGTATAAAGCAAGCCGGCCATTCGGAAACTCTCTTCCCCTTGCTGTGATATTAGTTTATACTAAATTTCTTTCTATCACTGAATAAATGTCCTATTTTTATCTCATACTAACACCAACCTTGCCCTTAAAGTATTTATAAATAAAAATGCTAATATCTATTAAATGCTTCTGAACTAGTGTGCTCAGTGTGCCTGAGGAACCTTTATCTCTCACACTTGACAACCTCATCTTTGATAAAGTTGAGATCAAACCACTCCTTATAATCACTTCTTAATTTGATTCTCATGATCACTCAGCCCAACCAGCAAGGACATCCTGTCTTTCTTCACCAAGCAGAAGATAAGAAACCCTTTCTTTATTATATTGAATCCCTCTATTTTCCTCACAATCTCAGGCTTTTTGTAAAGATTATAATTTAATCTCTTCCTTCCTTCTCATTTTGAATCATATTATATTGATTTCCTGTTTAAATCTCTCCATACTTAAGAGAAATAGAGAAGTCTATTCCTAGTCTACTCTGTTTGTTTGGGTACTTGACTACTTCTATAAAGTCATCTCACTCCATTATCTGCACACCATCCTCCATCAATTTGCACTCTGGTCCCACCAAGTCTTCCTGGTGACACAAATCTTCCAACGTGAAATAATGAGCAGAAAGCTATGAGAATAAAGGATCCATACGAATATGTAAAACCCAACATTTGGCTGAAAACATCCAAGGCACCACAGACCAGTTGTATCTGTGAACAACCATTGCTTATTCCTAGTACCTTTTGGCAGCAGATATCTGTACTTTGCCTCTTCTACCTCTCTACTTAAGGTATTGGTTCATTAATTGATGCTTAGACTTAGAGACAAAGCAGTTTGCTGTGGCAGGCAGGGTGTTCCACTAAGGCGTAGGGAGAAAGGATATAGGCTGTCAACACAACTCAGTAGATGATACAAAATAATGATCTCCTCCACTGGCATTTACATCACATTTGCCAGTGGAGATATTTTAGAATGACCATGTCTCCAGTAGCTTTTCTGTTTATTCTCTTTTTCTTTTTAATCTTGAAACAATTTAGATACACTAATGTCTAGATAACAGAAGTCGATGGCAAAGAGAAATGAAAAGCCCATTTTCACTGGAGTCAGAGTGGAGAGGTGTAGTTACATGATTAGTGAGCTTGGCCAAGCATCTGCATTTCACTTCATTGAAAGTAGTCAGAGAAATGGCTTATGTTTATTTAGCATCCAGTATTTTTCAAAGTGCTTTAGAGAGATCACTTCATTTAATCCTAAAAACAATCCTTAAAGAAGGAGTGGAGGTTATATTATTATCCTCATTTTACAACTGAGTAAAGTGAGGTATAGAAAAATTAGGCAACGTTCACACCAGAGAGACTGAGATTTGTACATAGGCATTCTGCCTCCATAATCCACCTCTTTCAATAAAATACTGGGCTACCTATTGTGTCCAACAACAAACAAGGAAAATATGAAGATTATTCAGGCAAATGGTTGTCAGTTGTCTTCCACGGCCCAGCTAGACTTTGTTGGTAAAGTATCAGTCTTTATTTCCACCAGCCATCTGTCTACTCTTTGTACTAATTCAACCTAAAAAGAAGAATGAGACGGATGCTATTTTTAACCTCCTAGAATATAAACCCTGTATTCATTTGCTTCTTATAAAATTAATTTTGAACTGATTATTTTAAATTATCTGTCTCTTTGAAAGAACACAACCATTTTTTATTGTGAATATATTTATTCTTTCCATTAGTAAATTTAACAAGAGTGTCACAAGCAACTTCAAAGGTGTGTGGTATGATGGATGAGCTTGGACCAAATCCTAGTGCCTGCTACTTGAGTGGGCAGCCAGGACAAATTGGGCCAATGAATGAATCAACAGTACCTCTATCATTTTCACATAATCATTATTTATTCCACGCCTCTCTTGAAGTAGTATGAAAAATAAAAAATAACATTGCTGAAAACCCAACTTTATGGTTCATGTCACAATAGTAAGAATGTACTAAAATGTTTAATACAATTTGTTTTGGTGTAAAATATTCTAATTTTCTAGATGAATACATAGAACCTTTTAAGACAATAAATGGTTCACTTACATTTTAGAATTTCTGTTACTATATTTTAAGGGAAATTTAGATGTTTTGAACAATTGGGTGGTCTGGGGATTTATGAAAGTGAATAATGTTGAGATTCTACTCTAGTGTTGTAATAGAGGATCTTAATATAAATAGTTTGAAATTGCATAAATATTGTCTGATTGTGATACTTGTGCTATTTGGAATATCAGAATACTGGGAAATGTGGATGTATAAATTTTAAAATATGTATAAATAACATTACTATGATTTTCAGTTTCTTGTAACAATCAAAATATCAAAAATACATATTTGTCCTGTCCCTTTGGAGTGCACTCCACTCACAGTCTGGTGTCTTCACATACTTTTGCTGTTAGTGTGTCAAAGCAGGGGTAATTTTAAAAAATGGAGAAACACTAAATCAAACAAAACAGTGTGTTCTTTCATTTTACCTAGCCCATACTTTGTCCAAACACAAAATCTAACTAAAAATAACATTATCAAAATGCAGTACCATTTGAAAAATAATGCAATTTGACCATAGCATAAAAATGTAAGTAATGTAACCTTTGTGTCCTAGGTCAAAACTTTGTGTCCTAGGTCAAAACTTTGGGCTGTGTATTAGTCTGTTCTCATGCTGCACATAAAGACATATGTGAGACTGAGAAATTTATAAAGGAAAGAGGTTTAATGGACTCACAGTTCCACGTGGCTGGAGAGGCCTCACGATCATGGTGGAAGGCGAAAGGCACGTCTTACGTGGTGGCAGGCAAGAGAGTGAGAACCAAGTGAAAGGGAAACCCTTATAAAACCGTCAGGTCTTATGGGACTTACTCACTTCCGTAAGAACAGTATGGGGGAAACCGCACCCATGGTTTAGTTATCTCCTACCAGGTTCCTCCGTATGTGGGAAATACAGGAGCTACAATTCAAGATGAAATTTTGGCGGGTACACAGCCAAACTATATCAGGTTGATTCTGTCTTCTTATCTGTGCTTCTTCCTGCTCCTGAATGTTGTTCTTCATTCTCCTCCAAATCTGGTATACTAGTTTCTCCACTCAAAATTCCATCCATATCTTCACTTATCAAACACATTAGTATTCCATTTGCAGCGCTTCTTATTCTACAGTTACCTTCTGGTGACTTTAAGTGTCACTGATACTTCTTTCTAGAACTTGTTCATCCATTGAATCATTCATGTAAATTTATTAAGCACCTCTTCTGTCCCAGTCCTGCTCCTTGCTAATTCCTTCCCTTAATACCACTAACATATACATTCTATACATCAAATTTAGCCATTTTTTCTTTCTCTCATTCTTTATTTTTCTTCTTAAGGATATCTCCCCAACTCAACTACATTTGTTTTCACAGGAATTCAAATAAAGAAATAAACTTATTTTCAATCTTCCATTTTGCATAGAATAATAATAAATATGGAGTATTTACTAAATACCTTTTGACTGGCATAATTAATTTCAATGAAATAGCATGTTTGTGCCACCGAAGTTAAATGCTACCCTGCATGAAGGGCAAATTTGAGTCCATTTCTTCTGAAGGGGTTGTTCGCTTATTAGTACACACTGGATTCATGAACGACAATGGGTATCCTTTTGAGTTTTATTAAAATTGATCATGCTCATTTGTAATTGTTAGATATATACTTAAATAGCTAAGTAGCTTTGATTTCAATATAGGTTTAGATTTAATTATAAGGAATAAAGGTTAAATTATGTGAGAACACATGCTGAGCTCATCGCTGGAAAGTAGCATGAAGAAATCAACACATTAAAGACGAGAAGAAATAAATGGCACTTTTGCCATTTCAATTTAATTCTACTGCTTTTCTAATGAAAATTCACCTAAACACAAAGTACCTTACTAATTATCTAATCACAGCAGGAAAATAATACATGGAAACTGTACTATTGTATTTCGAACTGCTTCACACTTGGCTTTTCCCTAAGGTATGTTAACCAATAGTGAGGTTCTAATATATTATCCAGAGGAAAACAAAAGTCTAAACATAGATTCCCTTTTCCTCTTCCCATTGAAGATAACTAAAATTTGATTTTTTGGATATAGCAAATTTTCTGGGTTCAATATTCTCCTTCCTTTTGCAATTCTTTAATGAAAGATTATTTATTGGTACATAAATAATCTTTGCATCATTGAGTAAGATGTTAAAGTGAGTGAAAGAAAAAGTTGTTTACCTAATAAACACAAAATTCACTATATGTTTATATTCATGAATTTTAGAAAGGTTGCTGAAGTTATGATTTCCAGAAGATTGTATTTTAGGAAAATGCCACTGGTTTAGCTATATTTAAACTTTTGAAGTAGAGGAGAGACATTACTTAGAGAAAAGCAGGAAGAAATGTCTGAAGCTCAAAACAAAGGGTACTCCTGCTGAATCTTATTTCTTTAGCTACCTAGAGCTAAAAATTCTCCCTAAAACCTAAAAGCCTACAAATTATATATTTTCCTCTTTCTTCTTCTCTAGCAATATCCCTCAAATCCATAGGCAGAAAATAGAATTGTTCAAGACAGTTTGTGCAAGGAAAAATCTATTTCATGTCTATTTCTCTCTCTCTCTCTTTTTTTCCTAGCAATAGGAATAGCTCTTTCAGTAAAGAGAGGTAGTAAACGGCCAAAATAGGTTCAGAGACGCAAGCACTGGGGCTGATATTTTCAAATGTACTCAAGATTTTAGGCTTCAGTGAACTGAGCCCCTAAATGTATAAAAGGCAAATGTGATCTCATAGTCGCATCTAGAACTATTTACAAAGTAATGGTTATCAGAGGAGGCAAAAGACTGTAAATGGGTAAATAAAATTTATATATTATTATATCTTTTCCTTGTTTACACACACACACATTTGAAAAAAATTTAAGAAACTATAGAACAGTGGGAAAATAGTTTAAAAACAAATAGTTGGTACATGTGAAATAAAAATGGTATCCACAAGGATACAATAAGAGCTACACAATTATTTTAAGGATACAATTGATTGGTTGGTTGGTTTATCAAGGGAATGCCACAGATAATCTTGATTTCAGCTGAGACTTTGACAGACCATCTAATTATAATCTTGTAGATAAAATGTGAAGCTGTATATTAGGCGATGGTACAATTATGTAAAATTCACAACTCACTAAACAATTAAACTCAAATTATGATTAGTGGATTCATGTCCTCTTATACAAATACTTCTAATGACATAGCATAAGATTATGGCAGGCAACATTTTAAAACTGATGACTTAGAACACACAGCAAATTTGTTTTACAAATCTAAAAATCACATAAATAATCAAGATTCAAAATTATTTCCCTACTATGCTAGGCTAAAACTAACAAAGTGGAATTGAAATGGGGTAATTACTAAAGCTTAAATTTAGGTTAAAGTATCAATTTGGAGGCCCCAGAGTGTAGTGGCTCTTGTGAGAAAGATCTAAATGCATTTGAAAACACAATCTAAGTCAACAGTAATACAAAAACTGCTTTAAGATGAATATAAAAATAAACAAGCATCAACAAAAGTTAAATGTGGCCTTAGTTGCAATAAACAGAAATGTGGTTTCTTAGTCACAAACCTAAGTCGAATATTCATATTTCACTCAGCTCAGTCCAGATTTGTGCCATGGTTTCCTTTTCCCATATCTATTTCTTGTTCATTCAATCATATGATAAAATATCTTTTATATGCAATGTGAAATACCTTAAAAATCCATCTGAAATATATATTTTTTAAAACTGACAGCTGAAGACCTCCAGGAGAAAAGGCAATTAAAATGATGAGGATCCCCAAAACCACATCACATAAATAGTTAATGAAACCTGAGATATTTTCACTGATAAAGGGAATAGCTCTATAGGATAGACCCACACATTTGGAAGGCCATCATAAAAATTTTGTGTAGGCTTATAAGATAGAACTAAGGCTAACAGGTATTCATCATCATCATCAAAAAGTAAATAGGGGCTGGAAAGAATGAAGAATTTTAAAAAATAATTTGAATTGTTCAGCAACAGAAAAGGCATCCTTGTAAATATCTGTATTTCCCAGGGGCATGCACATTGAAGCAGCGACTGGGGTGTGGGGTAGTGGATATTCTTGAACCTCAGTAGGATGCAGCAGGTAGGTGTACAGAACTACCTTTGAAATGTTGATGCCAGAAAACTGTATTTAAGGAAGCTACACTATGGATAAAATATCACATTGCTTAGATACCTTGGCACATTTTCAAACATGTATCCTGTTTATCCTGGCACAAATCGGTTTCATTGTCTTCCATTTACAGTTTTCTCCCCACGCATGCATCAAGCCTGCGGGTCCTTTTCTGCCATTATTATATGCTTCCACCTTCAGGGGAACTATCTATTTATTATTCACTGAGTCCCTTCGAGGGATTTTCTCTCTCAGGGTTTCAGCCCTAGCTATTTAGCTTAAGGCTGAATTCTCTGGAGTTGCCTAAACTCCAATACACACTTGATTCCTTAGTTTCTGTGTTCAGAATTTTCCTGACTAGTCCATCTGTACTCTAGAAATAAAGTATCTCTCACCATGCTTCTCTGAATGGAACCTATAATTTTAAACAGCACATTCTTGGGTTTTCCTTGGTCCTCTTTCCTGAATTTGTTTTTATGGGTTTTCTAGGCATGAGTAATGCAACCCTTTCAATGTAGCTCAATATATATCATTGACTCTACCATTTCCTCTAAATGTCTAAGATTCTTTGTAATATACTGTCTCATTCTCCCATCAGCATCCACCTTTAAGGCATTCAATTTCTCACCAAGGTTTACTGTCTCTCTTTCAGCAGAATGACAAATAGAGCCTTTCCATCTTTAATTTGCCAAATATATAGATAAATTGAAGACAAAAGAAAATGTCTTTAAAATTATTAAAGATCAAGCAATAAGGAATAATGTTGAAAACCAACAGGAAAATTTAAATTACAATCATAGAAAATAGAGGGAAGTGGCATTTTCAAAGTTAGCATAAATAATTTTGAGGAATGATAGACAGAGTGCAACAAAGACTAGGGCTACAGAGAAGTTAATGAAAGTAGTGGTTGTAATAAAATGAATTTGAGAGATTAGAAGGATATTTGAAAAGGGTGAAGACATCCTTATTTATTTATTTATTTGGAGACAGAGTCTCACTCTATCCCCCACACTGGAGTGGAGTGGCATGATCTCGGCTCACTGCAATCTCCGCCTCCAGGGTTCAAGTGATTCTCATGCCCCAGCCTCCTGAGTAGCTGGGATTACACGCCCCCTGCCCCTCACCACGCCCAGCTAATTATTGTATTTTTAGTAGAGAAAGGGTTTCCTCATGTTGACCAGGCTGGTGTCAAACTTCTAACCTCAGTTGATCTACCTGCCTCAGCCTCCCAAAGTGCTGGGATTACAGGCATGAGCCACTGTGCCCAGCCCAATATTCTTAAATTAAGGGTAAGAAAAGTTGTTTTTCAATACTGAATACAGGACATTTGACAATTTACAGATGTGTTCTACAGAACACATTCATAAACTTTACAGAAAATTTTCTTTTTACAGAAAAAGATTCTCATATTGTAGAAGGAAGGAAAACTTGCTTAGACATTTTATCTCATTTAAACCTACAGATGTGGAAAAAAAAAAAAAAAAAGGCATGCCTTTCCTGTACAGAGAGCAAACATATGCTACAAATCAGACAGAAAGAGACACACACATGCACACACACGCACACACACATGCATGCTTACGTTGTATCTTGAGATGAACAATGACAAAAACAAAAGGTCAGTATCTTTACTTTGCATCACTGAAATAAATGACAACTCTTTGAGCTTAGTACTTTCCTCCACCCCTGACTGAGTCACTGGTTACAAAACAAAACAAAATAAAACAAAACAAAAACAAAACCCTGATCCCTAACTGACTTTTGCTTTTCTGGTTTCTGAAGATACCTGATGATTTTGCAATGCATAAAAAAATACTGTTTCCACTATAGGTAGACTAATTGTAACCTTGGCAATTTTGTAATTTTTTTTCCCTTTAAGTATATGTCAGATTTTTTTTTTTTAATGGGCAAACAAGCATTCTAAAGTTGAAACTCCTTTGCAAAATATCTTGAAAATAAATTAGCTTTTTTTTCTAAGAGATTTTCCCTTCTTTGGGTCTTACTTTGCTATTAGGGTAGACATCATCACTTTTTTTTTTTTTTTTTTTTTTTTTTTTTGAGATGGAGTCTCAATCTGTCAGCCAGGCTGAAGTGCAGTGGCATGATCTCAGCTCACTGCAACCTCCTCCTCCTGGATTCAAGCAATTCCCCTGCCTCAGCCTCCCAAGTAGCTGGGATTACGGGCATGAGCCACCACGCCTGGCTAATTTTTGTATTTTTAGTAGAGACGGGGTTTTGCCACTTTGGCCAGACTGGTCTCGCACCCCTGACCTCAAGTGATCTGCAGCCTCAGCCTCCCATCACTTTTTGTAGAGATGAGGAAACTAAGATTGTGCTATAACTTAATCATAATGTACAATGGATAAGCATTGGAATCAGGATTTATGTAAAAGTCTAAGTCTATATGATGACCTATTGCTAAGGTAATCAATACTCGGCAGTTTAAAATAACAAAGATTGATTATCTCGTAGTTTTTGTGGAGTAAAAAGTCTAAGTAGAAATTAATCAGGTGTGTATCGTGTAGGGCCTCTCAAAACGCCGCAGCCAAGTTGCCAGCCCAGGCTGCCGTCATCTCAAGGCTTGAATGGGAACAATTAACTTTCAAGCTCACTTACATGGTTGTTGGCAAGGCTCCGGTCCTTACTGGCTGTTGGCCACAGACATTACCTCCTTGCCACAAGGGATTATCCACAGGGCTTCTCACAACATGACAGCTTGCTTTGCCAGCTAGCAAGCAAGAGAGCAACAGGAGATGCATAGGATAAATGCCTGAGTCTTTTTGTAACTTGTTTTTGAAAGTGGTATTCCATCTTGTCTGCCATATTATATTCACTAAAAGCAAGTCACTAAATTCAGTCCACATTTAAAATGAAAGGATAATGGAGTGTGAATATCAAGGTGTGACAATCATTAGGTACCATCTTAGAGGCTGCCTATCACAGACCACGAAGGTTTTTCTCTGTACATGTGAGACCCAAACTTCTTGGCTTGTTTTTAAATTATAAAACAATTAAAGAAATATCCATGCAAGAATATCTGTCCTACATTACATGTATTAAGTTTAACCAATGAAAATGCAATATTTAATTTGAACACAGCAACACATTCCACTGTAATTTTCATCATAACATTAAGCATATATATGTAAATAACTTAATATAGTTCTAGTACAAAATATTAGGAAATTGAAGAATAATGATGCTTCTTCAAAAAGCTGGATGGATAAATGACATATTTCGATTTGCATTAGAGGTTTGGGAACGCAATGAACATTATACGAATGAAAATTCTAGGGTGGGAATGTTTCTTTGGTGAGGTAACATTTTTCTGTATCTATTGTCCTCTTGAGGACATATGCCAAATTTGGGTACGGCCTTAATTTGGCTATTCAGAAGAAACTTTGCATAAAGAGAAATTAGAAAAGCTTGTAGTAGTAAAACAGCACTGATGGCACAAAGTAAAAACTTGAGGAAACTCGACTCCATGGCCTGTGTCCTCTCTAGGAAACTAGCTAGGCTGAAACTTCTAAATGTAGAAAAAATATATTCTGTAGTCTCGTGGTACTTAGCAAAAAAAAAAAAAAAGAAAAAAGAAAAAACCTGACCATAAAGAGAGAAAGGGGCCTATATCAAATATAATGACTGCTTCCCCTTCAAGCATATGAGAGTTTGAGGAACTATATAAAATGAGAAGATGATAAGAAAGCCTGGAACATCTGAAAGGAAGAGCTAGCTATATCTCCCACAATTTTCAACATAAGGAAACCGCTTTTCATAAGACTCTCAATCAAAGTGTGGTAATATATTTAAAACAACAGAAAACAGAACTCAATATTGTTAAAATAGAATGAAGGACAAAGAATTTCAACAGAAAGCTCTAATCTGAAAAAGGAATTCAATGAACATTCTAGAACTGAGAAATACAGTATGTGATATAAAGAATTTGTTGGATGAGATCTATCTCAGACTAGACAGAATGAAAAAAAGAAGTAGTAATCTCAGGATAAATAAATAGAAGATACGCAAACTAAAGTATACAAGATTGGAGAAGAATTAAGAAACAGAACACTGTGTAAGAGACCTGTAGAAAAAAATTCAAAATATCTAACATTCCTAAAATTAAGTTTACCAAAGGAGAGGAGGTAATGGAGCAGAAGTAAATATTAAAAGACATATTGAATGTGAATTTTCTAACACTAATGAAAGACATGGATCTGTAGGTCCATAACCATGACAAGACCCATATATCAAAAGCATGTACACACACACAGAATTTGCTGATAGCCAAGAGGAGGAAAAGGAATCTGTAAAAGCAGCCAGAAAAAAAAAGATACATTGCCATCAAAGGAACAACAATAAGACTAGCAGCTGATTTCTGAATATAATTATGGAAGCCACAAAACAATGAAATATCATCCTTAAGATGATGAAAGAAAGTCATTGTCAACTAATTTTCTATACCAAGTCGAACTACTCTTAAAACCTGAAGATGAAACAAAAGCGACTGGTTCTAAACAAGGGAATAACAAAAAAATTCATTTCCAGTTGGCTTATATTAAAAGAGAACCCAACAAGTCTTCTTCAGATAGAAAAAAAAAGTAATCCTAGATGGAAACCTGGAAACAAACAAAAAGAACAAAAATACTAGCATATATAATAAATAAACATAGTAGTATATAAGTAAACATAGAAGGATCTTAACTGTACAAAGCAATTGTATGTGTTATAAAACATAAATGATTTGTAGAAGCAAAATGCATGAAAACAATATTGCAAATGTATAAAAAGGATGAACAGAGTTTAAAGATTCTAAGTTTCAAGCAATATGGGATAGTAATAAGAGGTTTTTGCTGTTGCTGTTGTTTGGGATAGGATCTCGCTCTGTCACCCAGGATAGCGTGCAGTGTGGTGATCTCAGTTCATAACAGTATCTGCCTCCTGAACTTCAGAACTCCAGCAATCCACCCACCTCAGCCTCTCGAGTAGCTGGGACTAAAAGGTTTTGAAAATTAAACTGTAGTAAGTCGATGATGCATGTTGTAAACTCTAAGGAACCACTAAAAGCATAGGAAGGAAATATAACTAAGTTAAAAGGAAAATAATAAAGTAATAGATAAGTGCTTAATTTAGCTAAAAGAAGTCAAGAAGCAAAAAATGAACATAAAAAGGGAGGCCTAATACACCACACATAGCAAGATCACAGATACAAATAAAACTACATCGAAGTAATTAAATGGAATTAATTGCAAATAAACAACATATGTCAGAGAAAAGACTAAGTCTATCAAATTAAAATAACAACAATGAGAGCTAAATCTTGAACACAGGTATCCTGGAATTACAATATAAGGAAATCAAAAAAGGTTATTTGATTTCTAAATAATAGACCTGTGCATGACTTTCTTTTGTCTTTTGAAACTCCAGGTACAAGTTTTTTTTTTCCAGAGATCCATTCAGATTAGAAACTGCAAAAGAAGAGGTAGCCATGAGGACTCTTTGAAGACTTTTATTATTCTGGTGGGCGGAGCAAGATGGCCAAATAGGAACAGCTCCAGTCTCCAACTCCCAGCACCAGCGACACAGAAGACAGGTGATTTCTGCATTTTCAACTGAGGTACTGGGTTCATCTCACTAGGAAGTGCCGGACAATCGGTGCTGGTCAGCTGCTGCAGCCCGACCAGCGAGAGCTGAAGCAGGGCGAGGCATCGCCTCACCTGGGAAGCGCAAGGGGGAAAGGAATCCCTTTTCCTAGCCAGGGGAACTGAGACACACAACACCTGGAAAATCGGGTAACTCCCACCCCAATACTGCACTTTAAGCAAACGGGCACACCAGGAGATTATATCCCACACCTGGCCGGGAGGGTCCCATGCCCACGGAGCCTCCCTCATTGCTGGCACAGCAGTCTGTGATCTAACTGCAAGGCAGCAGTGAGGCTGGGGGAGGGGTGCCAAGGATGAGTTTGTATCCTTTGTAGGGACATGGATGTAGCTGGAAACCATCATTCTTAGCAAACTATCACAAGAACAGAAAACCAAACACCGCATGTTCTCACTCATAGGTGGGAACTGAACAGTGAGATCACTTGGACTCGGGAAGGGGAACATCACACATCAGGGCCTATCATGGGTGGGGGGGGAGGGATTGCACTGGGAGTTATACCTGATGTAAATGACGAGTTGATGGGTGCTGATGAGTTGATGGGTGCAGCACACCAACATGGCACAAGTATGCATATGTAAAAAACCTGCACGTTATACACATGTACCCTAGAACTTAAAGTATAATAATAATAATAAAAAAGAAAAAATCCCTAAAAAAAAAAAAAAAAAAAATGTTGAACACAAGCCATTTACTTTAAATATGAGATAAAGACACGGACGGTTGAAAGTAATAGGATGGGAAGAGATTACCATAAAATACTAATCAAAATAAAGCTGCTATAGCTATACTAATGTCAGAAAAAATATTTTTAGGGCAAGACTTTACTAAAGGTAAAGAAAGACTCTTTTCATAATGAATAAAAGTGTCACTACACAAAGAATATACCTAACTATAAACATTTATATACCTGATAACATAGATTAAAAACACATAATAAAAATTCATTGGAAACAATAAAAGAAGATATGGATAAATCCCCAGAGTGTTAGATTTTAACATACTTCTAGCAATAAATGACAGAATGAGCAGATATGAAACATTAATAATAAAAAAAATTTGAAAACACAATTAATGAACAATCCAACTGAGATAAGTTGAATGCTTTGCCCAACAAGAACGGAATTCGTATTTATTACAAGTATACCTAGAACATTTACAAAAATTGACCAGATGCTTGGACATCAAGGAAAGCCTTAACAAATTTAAAGTTGATAATAACCACAATAGGTTCTAGGACTACAAAGAACAAATTAAGCTAGAAACCAAAAATTAAAAAAAAAAAAATGCAGGAAAATCTAATTGTATAAAATTTAAGCATCACACATCTAAAGGATACATGAATCAAATTAGAAATGTCCAGAATATCAAACTGAATAATAAAACATTTAATATTAAATTTATGAGATCTAGCTAATGCATTTAAATGCTTTAAATGCTTATATTGGCAAAGTAGGAAGGTTTAAAATATATGCATCTGCTGTATGTCTTTTGATTAGAGAATTTCCTTCATTTACATTTAAAGAAATTATTGATAGGTAAGGACTTGACATTGTGATTTTGTTAATTGTTTTCTGAATGTATGGAAAGTTTTTGTTCCTTTCTTCCTTTCTGTTCCTTTGTAATTTGATTTTTTGTAGTGGTATGCTTACACTCCTGGTTTCTTCATCTTTTCTATAACTACCAGAGGTTTTCTCTTTGCGGTATACATGTCTTACAAAACTTGTCTCATTCAAAAATTTATTTTAAGGTAACAACAATTTATCTTCAGTTACATACAAAATCTCTACACAATTACTTCCACATTTTTTGCTGTTGATGTCACACTTTACATCTTATATGGTTAATCCATTAACAAATTATTGTAGATATACTTATTTTTAAGACTGTTGTCTTTGAACTTTTATACTAGAGTTAGATACAAACTGTGCTTGGTGTGCCAAATCCTTTGCTCTCATTGCACCCTCAGGCCAGAAATCCAAGACAAGCCATGTTCAGTATAATAGAGGCTGGAGTTGATTTTTTAAAGTTAAAAGTTTAAATCAGTGGGCAGAGAATAAATATAAAGTATTTATGCTGCTGTTGTTTACAGAAAAAGCAGGAATAGTAGTGTAACAAAGGGCACTGAGATCACAGATGGCTCTTCTGTTTGGCCCATAATATATATAGGAAAGCAAAGAAAAGGTATGAGTAACCAACTCAATGATTTTAATTCTTTAATAGCTAAAAATGAAAACTGTAGTGGCCAAATTTTATGGAGTATAATTTATGAAATAAAAATGAACCCATTCAATGTTAATTAATTTCTTCTTAAAGCAATGGCAACATATATACATTAATGAAAATGTATGTAAGATTCACATGAAAAATACATTAAATCATTCAGCTTGGTACTAGCACCAAACAAATTCAAAATGTTGAATATTTGAAATGCATTGCTACCCAAGCATATTTTGTAAACATAAAATAATTTCCATCCTTTAAAAGCACTTTTTAAAAATATATTAGCTGTCATGCATTTAGTAGCAAGAAAAGCACAAGATGAATGTGCTCGTTTTAAAACAGTAACCTGCTTCATAGCAGGCTATGTTATATCTCTATGAATATCTAGAAAAAAATTAGACAAATTTGCTGTTAATTTGCATAATACAAATAGATTCTTACTCTCCTACTTCAAATAGGATAAAAAGAGTAAAGATAAGGCTTACATTAGTTCAAATATTCTATTGTAGTTTACGTGTTTTACTTTAACTTGACTTGGGATTCTTATGATTCATTGCCTCCAATTCAGTTGTCTCCAATATTAAACACACACATATACTTTAATATTTTCAGAGCAAAGTTCAACATTTTATTGGTACTCAGTCCAGGTGATAATTAGTATGAAAGTTTCAAACAATCAAAACATTTAACTTAGAAATATGATTGTACAGACACAAACTTCCCCATGTTAGTATATCAGAGAGAAATAATATTTTAGTCTAATGGAAAATATGAAAAATATGTATTCTACCAATTTATATTATGTGCATGTGGATGTGGATGGATAGTAAATGACAATTTAAAGCAAATATAATGTATTGAGCTTATTAATGGTAAAAAGACACTAAAATAATGGTCTATTCATAAAAGCCAAATATTAGACTGTGAAAGGATTCCTAAATACAAAGGAAAGCATTTGTTATTGTTGTAAATATAACAAGCATTAATAAAAAATTATCCTATTTTATAGAGGAGAAAACTGGTTCTCAGATACTTTAAGTGAATTACCTAAGGTTAGGGATTCTGATCCCTATGCCTGCACTCCAGTCACTCTTACAAGTATTTTTTTATCACAACAGTCAATATTTAGTATATCTACTCTAAATTAAAAATAAAACACAATAAATGAGATTGAGATGTAAAAACTATAAACAAATTGAACATTAGTCTTTCCTAAATTAAATAACTTTCATACATAAAAAAGTACTTTGCTGTTTAGGTCATACAAATGTGAAAGTCTATAGATGCTTATATTAACAAGCAAACAAACTTGCTTGTTATTGATTGATTCATTCAACTAAATAGAATGCCTTTGAAGGGAATCAAAATATGTCACCCCACAATATGCTACTTTGACAGGATTATTTCAAGCTGAAAGCAATTGAGAAAAGAAACATAGGAAGAGCTCACAGCTATTTCCCTATCTATGTAAAAGCAGGGCATACTTTTTTTGACAATATCCTCTTTCTCCCCTACCGGGAAGAAAATAATAACCTTCATCAATAGAGATAAAGACAGCATTGAGTCTGCAAAACAAATGTTACTAAAATTTAAATTTGTTTTAAACAAAAAATATTTTTTAAACAAGTTTTACTAAATAACCCTTATATACCACCAATTTCCTGGTATATTTCCCAGTCACCTCTTCACAATTTATTTCCCTTAGAAGCCCCAACCCCTTTACCTTTATCTACTCACCTTCCACAATTTATCAACCTTCGTTAAAATAACAGATGTAGCTAACAGCTTCTACAGGTTTTTTACTTCGGTTTTTGTGATGCCCCCACGCACATAACATTAAAAATATTAATAAAATTTCTATGACTTTTCCTCTGTTAATCTTTCTCTTGTCAGTTAAATCACAGACCTCAATTAGTGAACATGAGAGTAGAGAAATTTTTTCTTCCCTAACACATTATATAAATGTCGATAAGAATCCACATTCTGGGCTTATAGAAATTCTGTTATTAAAAAGATAAAGTGAATCATTGGGCAAAAATTGCCCATAGGTAAACTACTAAAAAAACTCCTTGAAACTGTTAATATATGGATTTGATAGTGACAGCAGGCAGAGAAATTCTTTGTAGACAGGAGTGTGTCCCTGAGAAAACTGTACTTTTAAGTTTAAAAGCCTGAAACTCACAGCCCAAAGTGAGAACTCCCATGCCTGTGGGCGTGCTCTCCCTCAGTTGGTCCTTTCTGAATAATGTCTTTTTACCAATCTAATGTTGCCTTTTCCAAAACTACCTGCCACCCACCCGACCCACATCCTTTACCTATTAAGACCCCAGACTTGGCTGGCAGACAGAAGAAGTGGCTGGAGGCTGGGAAGAAGTGGCTGGATGTTGTGAAGAGGCAACTTTGAGACGGTGGCTGGATGCAGCCAGAAGAGAAAAGCAGAGAGGTGGCTTGACTTCAGGGGAGAGCGACCTTCCCTTCCCATCCCCTCTCCAGTTCCTCTCTCCTCTGAGAGCCACTTTCACCACCCAATAAAATTCTCCACATTCACCATCTCTCAATTCATTTATGTGAGCTCATTCCTCTTGGGCACTGGACAAGAATTTGGGATGCACCACATGCAGGTACCCAAAAAGGTTGTCACACTGCCCTTTTCCCTCGATGCAGTGGGCAGCCACCCCACATAATGAGGTAAGAGTCAAGGGTGCACTGGGCTGATAGGTCACTGTTGTCTGCAGATGGCAGAGCTAAGAGAGCATTGTAACATGGTTGCAGGGTCTGTGTGAAGTTTGCTCCCACCAGGGCTGAAGTGGGCAACTGGTTTCTGTACTTGTTCACTTGTTTGCTCCCCACTGTGAGGGGTGGAGCCCAGTAGACCGGTTGAATGGAGTTTGCTCCTGTTGGGCCACCAGCTGGCTCCTGTACTCGCTCACTGCAGTTCCCACACTTGTTTGCTCACACGCTCCATCCCACGAGGGATTGGTAAAGGTGGGCTGAGCAAATGAGGCACCACTGTTGCAAGTCCCATTAACAGGTCAAGAAAATGTTCTACATCAGATTGTGGTTTAGAAAGAAATTCTAGATAAAGAATTATTATAACATTTAAATACCCAAATTTAATTAAACCACAGAAGTTTGCAGTATAAAGCATAAATCACAGATTCTGTTCCTAAATATTATGCGTTGAATTGGAGCCTACTAAAGAGAAATTTCATAATCTATCCAATGTCCTAATATCAATGTCTAGAATCATATTACAAGCCAAGGAAATACTTTCATGCAATTTTTGTAAGTTCTTAAAAGTGAATTTTCATTCTGGAAAACAGCTATTATTAGCTGTCTAAATTTTTTGTTTATCAGATCGATAATGGCAATATTGATGCTTCTGGAAAATCATCACATCTTTTCAATGACGTAAATTCTGACTACTTGCAAGCTCAACTAACACAGTAACACACATTACCAGATCTTGTTTAAGTTAACTCTAGATGTAATAATCTAAATCTAAATCTACCCATACCAGTATTTTTACCAATATTTTTAAGACTGACCAACATAAAGAAAATTTGATACATATTCTTGTTTAAACCAGACAGAAGATTTAAAATTCTTGGCACATTTCAGCATTTGTTAGTTGCTCTTATCCTTTTTGATAATATTTTTACATAAAGCTGAGATAAATTATGAGCTTCCTCCTCTAATTGTATTTCTACTTTACCGCAAGGAAAACCCACTGTTATTCAAATCAATCTTTACTCCCAAAATGGTTGCTAGTGACACCCTGAAATTAGCATCTAACAGCCTCATCAATTCCAGATGACAAAGAAATAAGTGCCCCTATTGTATGATTAGGAGTTAGTTTCAAATTCAAAGAATAGTCTCGATTAATTTCAGCATATTTTGAATCTTAAAAAAGTTCATGTCTTTTAAAGAATAAGACAATTGTATGACAGATTCCTTTCTTTCACATCATATTTGAAACGGATACAACCTTTCCCATTGTGCATGTGAAAAATTGATTTTAATATCTAGGATTGTATTATACTTCCTGTTATACTCAGAGTTTTGGAGAATTATTTTTCTATTATAGATTTCTTTGGTAAAGCCTAAATTCATTATCTATAATTTTTTTTTTCAGAAGTCATTTTATGGCTTTTTAGGACTACTGAAGGAAAGCTTGACTGAAAATTTACAGGTCAAAATAGAGCTTTATTTCACTTACACAGGGTTATAGTTTCTGGATATTCCTCCTCATGTTGGAGAATATAAATTATCATATTTAGTTGCTGCTCAAATTAAAGGGGCGGCACATTTTCAAAAGACATCAATAAATATATCCTTTTTTCCATTGTTGGGGCTTTTTAAAGGGATGTGCACTACTGTATTTTTTTGGAATGGGACAAAATAGAAAATGAACACTCAAAAGCAAAATGGAGAAAGAAAATAAGGTTACAACTTTAACTCATGGTAGGTTCTCTTACACTGGTTAGTGGACTATTAGAAACACTAACCCAAAGTGATACATTAAAATGAGGGCACATGTATTTAAAAATCTAACTCCAGTGATCACTATTTCAGTTTTTACTGGTTAGTTCTTTTATTTTCACCATCTTTTTTCTTTTGAAAGCCTCATTCCCAAAGATATCTCCTTTAATTAATTTTTTGTTGAGTGAATTAGCTGCTCCTTTTTTTCAGATTTATTGTTCTAAGTCTCACTGTGAGTATGGGAAACAGGTGGGAGGTTTATAAATAGTAAGTAAGGTTGTGAGGATATTCTCTTTCTGAGATGACAGCCTAAGCCAATCTTGAGAAACTGAAGGTAAAGTTGCAGATAGAGTTGTGCGGACAGAATTGTGTATTCCCTGCAAAATTTACGTTGAATTTCTATCCCGCAATGTGACTGCATTCGGAGACAGAGCCTTTAGGGAGGTAGTTAAGGTTAAACAAGGTCATAAGGTCAGGTCCCTAATCAAACAGAATTGGAGTCTATACACGAAGAAGAAGAGACATCAGAGATGTGTACGCACAGAGGAAAGGCCATGTGAGGTCACAATGAGAAGGCAGCTGTCTGCAAGCCAGGAAATGAGGCCTCACTGACCTTATTGGCATCTTAATCTTGGACTTGCCATCTCCAGAACTCTGAGAAAATAAATTTCTTCCAGTCATCTACAGTCATCTAATTTATGTTATTCTGTTATGGTAGTCTGAGCAGTCTAATACACATAGTTGGGATTTAATCTTCACAAAGGTGTAAGTAACGAACCTGTTGCAGAATTTTTGTTCCTTATTTCAGCTACAACGGGGTTCTTTTCACCCTATCAGGGAAGATTAGGCATGTGGACATGTTGAAGGGTGAGTAGAGCAAAATGTATAGGGTGAAAAGAAAAATAAAACTCTCAGCAACGTTCGAGGGGTCCTACTAACAGGCCCCCACCTCACAGACTGATTACCAAGCCACTACCCACACAAGCTGAAGAGGCCAAGTTCCTCCCCACTGCATAAGGCATGAACAACCCTGTGGCTCCACCCCATTTTCCCAGTGCACAGGCAGGCCCCCAGTCCATTGTGGGCATGCACAGACAAGATCACGGGCAGATTCCCTCATCTGCACAAAAGCATCTGACGTAGCATTCGTGGGAGGAGCCAGAGATTTTTCGGGGACCCTTCCTCATCTGCCTGATCTGCCTGATCTGCCTCCTACATCTGCCAAATCTACATACTAACAGTGGGGGAGGGAGTATGGGGAGTGCAGAAGTGAGCCCTTCACTCCAACTACGCTGACCTGCCACCTTAATCCTTAGGGCTTCTCATGTTTGAATCTGTCCTTCTTCCCTTCCCTTCTTACCTTGCCTGAGGAGACCTTACCTGGCTTTCTGGTCCATTAAGTCTCACACGTGTTGTAGGTCCTCCCTTTCTCCATGAATTTATTCTTTATAGAAACTCACATTGATTATTCTCACTTAAAAAAATCTCATTGCACCTATTGTCTTTGCCTCCCTTTAGCTTTTTTTTTTTTTTTAGTTCAATTTGTTTGATTCTATCAGTCCCCTCGACTGGAATTTCCCACAGGATAGCGATCAGTGATCATATCTTCTTTTCTATTCCCCATGGTTTAATGACCATTTGTTCGTTAGGCAATTTTTCCACTTTTTTTATTTCTTCCACTTGATAAAAGAAGGGATTTCTCTTCTTACAGATGTCAAGGCTTCTCCCGATATCCATAATTTCACTATATCCTTATTATAAGCAAAAGGGAGTTTTTGAAAAACTTTAACCAAATATTGTGTATTGTGTTGAAGTTTAACAGTTTCTCTAATATTTGATGTATTTTTATATTCATTATTCTCAACTAAAACAAAATGATTGCAAACCAGAATGGAAAAGAATTCTAGTTGGTATTTGAAAAAACATCAATATCAAGGACAAATTATCTTCCTTTTTTTGTGTGTACTACCACCTTAAATGTTTAGATAAAATTATCTAAATCTATCATATATGTGACATCTATTATCTGCTTAAATCCCTTACTTGAATTTATTTTCATATATTTTTAAATAACTGAGGCAGTCTGTATGTTGAATGAACCAATTAAGCGTTAAGTTCTTGAAATCCATTAGAGTACAATACAATGTCTTTTTTCGAGGTAGAAAGAAAAACATGGGCCGGGCGCGGTGGCTCAAGCCTGTAATCCCAGCACTTTGGTAGGCCGAGACGGGCGGATCACGAGGTCAGGAGATCGAGACCATCCTGGCTATACGGTGAAACCCTGTCTCTACTAAAAATACAAAAACAAAACTAGCCGGGCGTGGTGGCGGCGTCTGTAGTCCCAGCTACTCGGGAGGCTGAGGCAGGAGAAAGGCGGGAACCCGGGAGGCGGAGCTTGCAGTGAGCTGAGATCCGGCCACTGCACTCCAGCCTAGGCGACAGAGCGAGACTCCGTCTCAAAATAAAGAAATTAAAAAATTAAAAAATTTAAAAAAAAACAAAAAACATGTCCTACCCCTGAGGTGAAAGCTGCATGTTCTATTTGGCAGTGTAGGGTTCTAGTTATTTGGAGATCTCTCATATATAGTGGCAGCAGGGATCTGTTGTCAACATAACCCCTGTAGCCAACTTGGATGAGATGAATTCCTGAAAACGTAGGGTTAAGATGGTAGGTAGCAGCTCAGTTGGCAGAAAAAACTTTGCTACCTTGTTTAGAATCCTGAAAGAAGAGTGGACATCCCAGATATTTATATCCAAGCTTGTTCTCTCTCTGTTGCAAAAAAAAAAAAAAAAAAAAAAAAAAACAACAACAAAAAAAACAAAAAACGGCATTTGATTTTCACTGTCTCCTATATGGAAGAGTCGAAGAAACAAGTCCATTGGTTTCCTTGGGAGAATATCACAAAAATAAAACAAAATGGAGACTGCAACATCTTTACTAATCCCCTAGTCTAGACCTTAATTTCTTTTGAGCATTTTTCATAGTAAAAACACACAGAAGGAACAGATGCAGGAAGTTTGTAAAACTAATAATACGTTTTAAGTTGATATTGTTTATCTTGTATTCCTTAGATAACCAAAAATCAGAGACTAATCAATACCTTTAGCAAGTACACGTACCTTTAATTCAATAGTTTGGGAAAAATGATACGTTTACACTTTTTCCAGTACTATCTAATTAATACCAAATTATTTCCAATATTTTCCAAGGAAAGTTGTGTACACATTTATACCAGATATCTAAAAGTAATCATAGATATCTATGCACTTCATGGTTGGCTTGACTGAATTACAAACCAACACTCTTGATTTTTAAAAAATGCAGTTATATTTAGGGATGTTTTAAATAAACTTGAATAAGTGAGAATTTAACCTTTTGTGCTAATTCTCCAGTTTCTAATAATGAAGAATTTGAACCTTATAAATCTTAGAAATCTAATTAGACAATGTTAAGTTCTTTCTAGCTGAAGCCACAGATGTTTCACACTGGGAAAATCAGCAAGCCCCAGGGTTTGTTTGGTCTAAAGGAGTGTCAAATTTTCATGGATAATTTAATAGCTAATAACTCTAATTCTTTCCCATAAACCAAGAGATGATAAATAATGATTGCACTAAAACTGTAAAATTAACCCTCCAGGCTAATGAAATTTTTCAGGAACCACTGAGGAAATTAATTTCTAGTAGTCAATGTTTCTTTACTGCCAATCTTTCCAGAGCTGTATTATATCTCATAACGTGACAGGAAAAGCACATAAACATCCTGGAATGATGCAATTCAAGAAGAATTACATATCAAGGGAAGCTCCAAGTATCTTTCATCTCTTATACTCACTGACTAATCTATCATGGAAAAAGAGAGATTGTTCTATTTGGAACTCAGAGTGGCATTCTTGTTCTTCATAATTTTTTATTTGTGCACCATCAAATAATGAGTTTCCGTAAAGAAATTATATGCTGTGTGAAAAAAATATCTGTATCAGAGTTGTAAACATTTTGAGATAATTTGATGTGATGTACTTTAAGTATATAACTAGTCAACTCAAATTGTTACTACAAGATTAACTTCCAAAATTTTATATAAATTATTGGGGTTTATAGGATCCAGCCATGACTAAAAAGACTACAGACTTTAAAATTTCCCTTTATCTTCATTATTGATTCTAAGCTGTAATATTTTAATCTTTCAGAGGATATTGGATCAACTAAAATCAAATCAAATAACTTTCTGTTTTTAGTCTCTAAATGACAGATTTCAAAGCCTAGAAGTCCAATTTAAGAGACCACAGAATTTTTCATGGAGCATAACCCAGCCACAGATGTTTACATCATGTGGTTTATCTGTCTGACCTTCAAGTGACCTTGACGTTTCTAACTTAGAGACAAAAGCTTTGCAACCCAAAAGGAATGAGGAAATAGCATACTTTTAAATCATGCATTAGCACTTAGCATTTGGAAATCCCAGTTGCAATGGCCAGAGTTAAATCAGTGCAGGTTTTTATTTTTTATTTTTTGTAACTGAGTGCACCCAAACACAGGAGAGCAAGAAGGCCCTTGGGTAAGTAGAGTATTATCTCAGACCCAATGTTCCTCTCAATTAATGGAACACCTATAGTGTTCAACAATAGTGTTTCCCTACTAAGATTTATGACTCGAATTACCTCATTGAAAATTGGCCAGTAAATGGTGGAATCTCTCTGGAGCCACAACTCTGGCTTCTTCTGTTGTAAGAGGAGGGCGTTGAGGGATTTCTCTAGACACCAATTTAAATTCTGTCTATCTGAGTTCCTGCTATTGATTTTTCATAAATGTTGAGATGCTAAATCTGATCATAATCTAATGGGCAAGTTGTGGACTAGGAAAATAAAGTGAATAAAAGATAAAGATAATACAGATTTTTTGTATTATGGTTTGCAAAATTTACTTTATGGGGGGTGGCATTAGACCCATGGATAAATCTGGAATAAAGTGATCTTCAAACACATGGATTTTTACTATATGTAAAATCCTGTTTTCTTGTGTTCTTTGCCAAAAAGGCACAGATACAATAAAGTAAATAAGACCAAAGCAGAATGTTTCTACTGAAACTCACACAAGTGCAAAAGTTACTGTATGATCTGCTACATTTGGCTATCAATCAGGTTTCTAAGGTTTCTTTTGATCATATAATTTTAGCTTAATATGTTTCTCAGTATTTACATAAACATGTAATTGTATCTGTTTTATTGTTTATCCTCATATACTCAGAATGTATCATTACTTTTTAAAACGCTAGATATACTGGTTGTCATTTTTCTCTTTGTATTGAGATATGTCAAATTATGTAAGTGACAAGTGTAACATTTTTTTAACGACTTAGTAGGCACTTAAACATAGCATGTCATGCTAATAAACAAGCAGCCAACTCACTTATACCTGAGTAAATGTATTTTCTTGGGTTTTCTACTAGAGTTTTAACAGTGGGGTTTTCTTAGCATGGGTGAGTGATGCTTTCCTTGAGGTATATGCCTTTGAGAGTTACCTTTCCAAAACCAAATGCCCTCTGAAAATGAAGGGACTGAACCTTTCTATTGACCCTGCCCTATCCACTGTAGGATGACTTGTATTCTAAAGAGGATTCCTGGATAGAATTTTAAAGGTTTATCAGTAGATTAATGTGGGCCACAGCATTACCAGTACAGCCAAGGTGAAGGGTAGCATGGATTATTTTTCAATAGATTGGCGGCTTTTAGACTTGCTTCCGAGATTTAATATTTTAGCAGGAGACTCTCCCCAGTCCTGAGCTTCATTCTTATTTCCTCCCCTGACTACCTTAAGCATCCTGATATGGTTTGGCTGTGTCCCCACACAAATCTCATATTGAGTTATAGTTCCCACATTCCCATAGGTGGTGGGAGGGAGTCAATAGATGGTTATTGAATCATGGGGACAATTTCCCCCATCCTATTCCCATGATGGTGAGTAAGTTCTCACAAGACCTGATGGTTTTCTAAGGGGCTTCCCACTTCACTTGGCTCTCATTCTTCTCCTTCCTGCTGCCATGTGAAGAAGGATATGCTTGCTTCTCCTTCTGCCATGATTGTAAGTTTCCTGAGGCCTCCCCAGCACTGCAGAACTGTGAGTCAATTAAATATCTTTTATTTATAAATTATCCAGTCTCAGGTAGTTCTTTATATCAGCATGATAACAGACTAATACAGTAAATTGGTACCAAAAAGAGTGGGGTGCTGCCATATAGATACCCAAAAATGTGGAAGTGACTTTGGAACTGGGTAACAGGCAGAGGTTGCAACAGTTTGAAGAGCTCAGAAGAAGACAGAAAAATTGTGGGAATGTTTGGAACTTCCTAAAGACTTGCCGAATTGGCTTTGATCAAAATACTAACAGTGATATAGACAATGAAGTCCAGGTTGAGGTGGTTTCTGATGGAGATGGGGAATTTGTTGGGAACTGGAAGAAAGGTCACTCTTGCTAGGCAAAGAGACATTTTGTCTCTGCCCAGAGATCTGTGGAACTTTGAACTTGAGAGAGATGATTTAGGGTATCTGGCAGAAGAAATTTCTAAGTGGCAAAGCATGCAAGAGGAAGCAGGGCATACAAGTTTGAAAACTTTGCAGCCTGACAATGCAGTGGAAAAGAAAACTCCTTTTCTGGAAAGAAATTCAAGCCCCCTGCAGAAATTTGCATAAGTAACAAGAAGCCAAATGTTAATCACTAAGACAATGGAGCAAATGTCTCCACAGTGTGTCAGAGATCTTCACAGAAGCCCCTCCCATCACAGACCCAGAAACCTAGGAGAAAAAAATGGTTTTGTGGGCCAGGCCTAGGCCTCTGCTGCTGTGTGCAGCCTAGGACCTTAGTGCCCTGTGTCCTAGCTGCTCCAGCTGTGGCTTAAAGGGGCCAAAGTAGAGCTCAGGCCATGGCCCCATAGGGTGCAAGCCCCAAGCCTTTAGCAGCTTCCACATGGTGTTGAGCCTGTGGGTGCACAGAAGTCAAGAATTGAGGTTTGAAAACATCTACCTAGATTTTGGAGGATATATGGAAACATCTGGATGTCCAGGAAGAAGTTTGCTTGGGGGTAGAGACCTCATGGACAACATCTGCTAGGGCAGTGCAGAAGGGAAATGTGGGGCCAGAGCCCCAACAGAGTCCCCACTGGGGTACCACCTAGTGGAGCTATGAGAAGATGGCCATGGTATTCCAGACCCTATAATGGTAGATCTACCTACAGCTTGTAGCGTGTGCCTGGTAGAGCAGCAGGCACTCAATGCCAGCCTGTGAAAGCAGCCAGAAGGGTGGCTATTCTCTGCAAAGCCACAGGAGAAGAGCTACCCAAGCCCGTGGGAGCCACCTCTTGCATCAATATGACCTAGAATGAGAAATGGAATCAAAGGAGATTACTTCAGAGCTTTAAGATTTACTGATTGTCTCACTGGATTTCAGACTTGAATGGAGCCTGTATCCTCTTCGTTTTGGTCAATTTCTCCCAATTGGAATGAGTGTCTTTACCCAATGCCTGTGCCTACATTGTATCTAGGAAGCAACTAATTTGCTTTTGATTTTACAGGCTAATAGGTGGAATGGACTTGCCTTGTTTCAGATGAAACTTTGGACTTGGACTTTTGGGTTAATGCTGGAATGAGTTAACAATCTGGGGGGCTGTTGGAAAGGAATGATTGTGTTTGGAAATGTGAGGACATGAGATTTGGGAGGGGTCGGGGTAAAATGATATTGTTTGGTTATGTCCCCACTCAAATCTCATACTGAATTGTAGTTCCTATAACCCCCTTGTGAGGTAGGAGGTACCCAGTGGGAAGTAATTGAATCATGGGGGCATTTTCCCCCATGATATTCTCATGATAGTGAGTAAGTTCTCACAAGTTCTGATGGTTTTCCAAGGGGCTTCCCCCTTCACTCAGCTTTCATTCTTCTCCTTTCTGCTGCCATGAGAAGAGGGATGTGTTTCCTTTCCCTTCTACCATGATTGTAAGTTTCCTGAGGTCTCCCCAGCCCTGTGGAACTCTGAGTCAATTAAACCTCTTTTCTTTATATTTTACTCAGTCTCCGGCAGTTCCTTATAGCAGCATGAGAACAGACTATTATATATCCTAACTGCTTTAGAAAGGGCAGCCCCTATAACTTTCTTGGACATGTTTTTCTCTTGCATCACAGTCTACTTCTACCTGAATGATCCTTAAATAGGAACTCTAGAACTTAATTTCTCCTCAACCTTCAGGACTCCTAAACCTGTATATTTTGCCATTGCTTTAAATTTCAAATATGCCTAATATAATAATTGTTATCTGTTCCCTCAAAACAAGCTCCCTCTCCATACCATTAACTATAAAACTAAATTTGTAAATATTTTGGTGGCAGGTAATATCTCTGTAATTATAAACACCTGATAGAGTGTCCCACCTGCTCTAAAATACACATCTGTGATAAGTAAAACCATTTTATAGGGAAGGATATTTCAATGGTAGGCTCATGAGTTTCTGAAATCAGTTTTTTTTTTTTTAAGTTCTTTAAATTCCATAGCCAGGAAGATTATAGCAACCAGGTTTCATACATCTACTGTGTGGAAATTCAGGTAGGTTCTTTGGCTTGTATTTCAAGGAATCATTTAACTCTAAAGTGACTTGAGTCCAAAGTAGCTCCTTTTACTTTTTTTGGATTATTTTATTTTACTTTCATTCTTCTGAATTTATACATAAGCAAATAACTTAGCAATGCTACACTACATGCAAAATATGGCTGGACTGCTTGTTTCATGGGGAAACATCCTAGAAATATGAGATATCTAACCCCCAAAGCAGATCTACAACAAATAAAACTACACTTTCAGATATTCCTCAAGAGATGTTGACATATTAATTTGATTTTTATTTTATAATTTGTTAGATACACAAGGTAATATAAATGAATTGGCCCAGGGTATATATTTGCAGGCTAAGGATATAGAAAGTCAGGCAAATTGAACTTAAAAGTACTTACTAGTTTGAGAAGAGCAAGTTTTAGCACACATTGAGTCATGGTGTTTTATGTGGTCATTTGTTATGTGTGAGAACCTCAAAAAATAATAACAATAATTTGACAAAGGATAATTGAGCAAACCAAAAATGGTTATAGATTTAAAAAAATACATATACACTTAGCATATAATACATACACATAATACATTCGAATGAATTTTCAAAACTTATTCATAAGATTTAATATCCTATAATCAAATATATTTTCAAAATTATTTGTAATGTATTTGTTAAAAGTGATATTATTTATATTTAATTAAAAAGGAGTTCAAACTTTACACATACAATCTCATTTCAAGTATCATAAGGGTTCTATGGAAAATATCTTTCATCTACCAGCTGCTGAAGGTGATGGAGAACTCACTATTTCCTGAGTGTACATATTACAGTTTTTTTATATAGTTAAAATTATTAAATTTATTCTTCTGTATACTTTTCCTAAATTTGTCTACCTGTAACACACAAATGTGTTCTGTATTCTGTGCTCCACTGAAATAGTATTTTCTTAAGTAATAACCAGTCACATAGTTTACATTACTCATTGAGTTATCTCCAAAGCTGACTCTTCTACTTGCTAAACATTATGATAGCCTGTAAAGATTTAAATTTCTCGTCATTCTGTTCATCCTCCACTGCACATGTTTTAATTCTGAACATTTGTTTGAACAGATTGATCCAGAAAAGTAACATAATCCAGATAAGTTCTAACCAATTCAGTAAATGGAACCATTGTTTCTTTGTTTTACAAATCACAACACATCACCCAAAAATGCCTCTTACTTAATAAATTTTAAAAATATTTCCTTTCAGGAAAGTTTCAGGTGCTTATTTATAATATTATACTAGATCAATAATTTGTAATTGGAGGAATTTTACTTTGTGCTGGGTTTAAAGGGATGATGTTTTTGGAAAAAAGTCGCATCCTCTTTTCCTCCTTTCTTACTGTATTCACCTCAATACTGACAGAAACCAGCTGGTGCTTCTGTCTTTGTCTTGAATGATTTTTGTTTTTTTATTTAAAAAAATTATTAGATGTCAAATTACATTACTATCACTAAATAAAGGAAAATAACTAAAGGGTGAACATGATTATTAAAAATTGGAAAATAAATGTGCTCTGCATATTGACTATATTTATTATTCTTGGAGACTCTTACTCTTCTTTGCAAGGAGGACAGATCCTTCTAAAAATTTAAGGAGTTTCGATTTTTCTTTACAGGATGATCGTTTGCCAAAGCCTACACACTTTGACTAGTCATGACTTTTTCTTTTTTCATATGATGGAAAGAAAAAAATTTGACAACATCAAAAGAGAACTGTTCTTCTAAAACTTCATTGTTAGAAATCAGTACTGAATTTGCCATTTCAAACAGAGAATTTTGAATACAGCACGTTTGACTTTAGGATAATAAAATCCAATTCTGTAGAGGAAGGTGCCTTTAAACAACAACAACAAGTAGTGCAGATATCAGAAATAAACCATTCCTTCCCTCCTCTTTAATCAATCTCAATATGATGATTAGATGAATGAAATTGCCTTATAAAATATTCATACAATACAATTTGGAGGCAGCTTAATGAGGTACCTACAATTATTGCTGGGAAGAGGGACTGGAGAAATTCCCTTAAATTGCAAACAGAGAGTTGAATGGGGTGTGGGCTGTATTGTAGATTTCCAAAACTAACTTCTTCCTTCCTTTGACATTACACGGAGCATTCCACACAAATCCAATTTTGTATTGGTTCTACTCTCAGCTTTCTTTGACTCTACTCTCTTTCTGCCAAACTCTTTTAGAGAAACATAAATAACCACACAGCTCTAACCCATTATAGATTCATTTTGCCCTTAGGGTCGCTTGGGAATCTCTGCCAAACCACCTTGCTCCCCTAGAACTCCCTCCTGAGAAACAATTCTCATAAGTCGGCATGCTGCTTACATAATTATGATAGTACACTTCACTTCAACAAACCTTTATGGCGAACCAACACCAGACCAAGTGTTTGGCCCTGTGGTAAAGCAACTACTGAAAACCGCAATCCTTGTATGGCAAGTGATGCAGACCCACGGTGTGAACAAACCAAATGGTTTCATAAGTCCTGAGCGAGCTCTTCCTCTCCTCTTCACTTTAACAATTGCACCTACCTTCTTACATGGCAGTTTTAGAGAACGGGATAGGGCTGCCTATGGGCAAACGAAAGTCTCTTTGGCTAATTGCCCCATGGAAATCAGTGAGAAAGACTTTAATTCATGGATGTATATTTATATTGTATAAATCTAATATCTGTTCCAATCGATCAATTAATGCAATAACCCAACTTGAAAGGAAAGTCTTTTGAGAACTATTTTTGCTCTTTTTGGTAGTTTTTGTCCAATTCTTCTGTTTCTATCCTCAGCCCAGGTTTTTGAACAGAAGAAGCAGCAGTATCCTCACGCTCCTCTTCGTTATTTATTAGTTTCCCTAAAGCCATTACTGTATGGCTTTCTTTGAGGCACAACATTTTTCTGTCACTCTGACTCCTTCTGTTTCTCTGTCCTGACATTGAATGTGTTCTTTTCTTCCATTCCATTTCCTCGGCCACCACGTGCACCAGGGCCTTATTAAGCTCCTGTATTGCTTAATGTATACTGGTTGATAGTCTTGCCTTCCCGAGGCTCATTTTACAAGCACCCCACTGTGAGACATAGCCTATTAAACAAACTACATTCAGCACATGACTCCAATCCATACTTTTCTATTTCGTTGAATCTGTATTTCTCAGTAAAATGTTTCCATCCTTCTGTCCCAGGAAAATGTCTTATCATTCTCACTATCCTCAAACACAGCCTTTTCCTGAGGTCATGCCGATTTATTTATACTGTCTGAACCTAAACTTCTAACTTCTTGGATTATATTAATGTTCTCATCCATGTTTGAAAATTTTATCCTCCCATCTGTAATGTACTTCTCTCCATTCAGATATCCAACGATTACTCCCAGTCCTGTTGACTGTTCTACTATCTTCATTGCCCAATACCCATATCTTCTCTAGCTTATTTTACATACACACAAACACACACACACACACACACATACACACACACACACACCCCTGATTATACAATCATTATGTTCAATGGTAATGATGATAATAATAGAGTAATAGCAATGATATCTTACAGTATTTATAATATCTCAGTCAGCTGTTCCAGAAACCTTCCATATTTGGTAAGGATAAGAGCAAATATATATTAAAAGTAAGTCATCGTATTGAAAACAAGAGAAGAGACTACCCCCTGACCCTGCCTTCATCTTTTTGTAGAACATTTACTTAAGAAAACATGTAATTGTAAGTTTGTTCTCTGTCTTGTTAAAATATATGGAAATATTTTCAAGCTACATGAGCCTTATTCCAGGTTTAGGACCCAGGAATGCCTTTCTCAGGTACCAGGGAATCATCCCTTTGAAATGTATTTAAGGAAGATAGCCTCCCTATCTCCTAGTTTCTGTGCAAGGGCAGGAGCCTAACTTATATATATAAGGTGTTCAATCTAGTATGACTTGTGGTAAAAATGTGATTTTTTTCTTTCCCCATAATAGTAGACTTCTAGTACTATTGCTCAGTTTCTCTCAAATGAGTTTCTACTCGTTCCCATTTGAAACTTTACATGCATTCCTGTCTCTGTCAAAGTTAAAATAAAGCAGCTGTGCTCATTCAGTGTCTATTCAAATCAAGTTGAAGCGAAACTCATCCTTCTACAAAGAAACAATAAATATGTCAAATCTAAATTCAAAGAAAACTAAACTACATTTTTCTTCATTCTTAAAGTATTCAACTGTCATTGTCAATGAGACAAATTCTGCCCACCATTTTTGTCATTAAGCCTTTCTGCAAATTGAACTTTTGCATTGTTTCATTAGAGCCTGCTAAATTATAGTGCAGCATTTAAAACATAGGCTCTGAAGGACAAAAGATGTTGGTTCCAAATTCCAACTCCCTTCTTATCAGCTCTATGATTTTGGGAGAGATCTCTAACTTCACTTTTCTTATTGCTAATAAGAAGAGGGTGGCCAGATTTTACGGACAAAAATGCAACCTTAAATACGAGGCTAGGCACAGCTGAATGATGCGTGAAAAGCATCAGTAGAATGCCAGGTACCCGGTAACCACTAATAAACACTGGCTATTATCATCATTACTATGTTATTTGAACACCCTTCTCACTGTCTAAGCCAGGTCTTCTCTAAGTTTTCCTTCAGTTGACTTTGTGCAGCTTGAGGTCTAGTGTTAACAAAGAATTATACGGAACTCCCTATGCATCACAAAAATATTCCAAAACCCTGACAGCCCTAAAATAAATAACTTTAAATCATCTTCAAATAAATTCACATGTAAGAGTCTAAGTAATAGGCTCCAAATGCCTGTGTAAAACTTAGAAAAATTGGAAATAATGTTAGAAATAAAGAAATGTTATGAACTGTTTCTATCTCACTGTTTATATTTTTGAGTATATTTGAAAGGTATATTTTGCTTAGCAAATGCTTCACATCTGTTACTTGACCTAGACCAGCATTGTGTTTTCTGTGGCATTTGCCATCTAATCAGAGTTGAAATTTTCAGGCTCAATTATGCTGAGTAAAGAATGTGCAATTTCCCCTTGTTTTCCAGGGGAAATTTTATTTCCCAATCTGCAGTAGTGGAATAAAAGCAAATGTGGTACAGGAACGACATTTCAACGACTATAGACCTGCTTCTTACTTGCTTGCTACCAGTAACTCTCTTGCAAAAATGGATCTCTCCTGTCTTTCAGTGTATTCACAGGAACTTACTTTCACCTCCATTCTTTCCTTAATTATTTGCTCAGTTTCTTGTCCCTCCCTTCCCATAAGCGACCTATAGCTCCTCTTGTGGAGTCTCCATTCAGGAATCCCCTTCAGTGGCAGCCTCAGTATCAGCAAAAAAGCAAAGTGAGTTCTGAGTTCGCAGTGCACCTCTGTTGCTCTGGTTGAAGCCACTCTGTGGGAGGTGAGGAACAAGGTAACCAGCACCCAGGGCCACGTGAGAGAAGGAAAGAAGCCTGGCAATGTAGGCTCTAACCTAAAGGAGAATTTCTATAGTGCATCTTTATCAATCCATTATTTAAGACAATTGTAATGTGGCTGCTACTGGCAGAACCTGGATTTCTCCAAAGGAACCCTTTCCAGGAAGCTGATGATCTCCTCATATGCCAAAAGTAGTAAATTAATTTTGTTCAAGGTCAAATTCTGACTATCTGGACTCTCATTTGGCTTTACAAGTATTCATCAGTGTTAACTCTTTTACGCCCTCTGAATGACTAGTTTCCATTTTGTTTTAGTTTAAAATCACAAGTAAGGATAGCTAAGAGTAAAAATAACTTCCTATTTCTCTATTTCCTCATTTCTCTCTGGTGATTGATTTATGTCTTTTGATGCGTATTTAATTTTTCTCAAGCCTGTGATCTACATTTGAGAGAGAAGGAGACAAAGTACAGATGTTTTCTCCAAGCACAGAAAAAATGAAGATTCTCTTTTGAACTGTATTATTCATTCCTTGGGTCTAGGAATTTCTTTCTACTACTTCACGTTCCACATAAAAGTGTACCCCAAAATACCTCTTTATTCATTCACTATGTTTCTGTCTCCATGAATATAATTGTTTTTTGGATATAACCTGACAGAAGTGCTTAGTCCTTCCTAGGCACCGCTTTTGAAAGAATCTTCCTTAAGTGGCTCTCTCATCCCCACTCTGACTGGACTCTTCTAGGCTTTCCATTGCTGCTAGAAGAACATATTTTGGTAACCGACCTTTCAAATCAGTTCACAGCACAAAAAATAGCAGTGGCCTGTGAAATCGGCAAATTCAGGGTTAGGCTCATTCTAATTGTATCTTTGAGCCACCCGCCAACTCTAGGGGCAATAAATAGACTTTGTTTGAAAATTAGGTGATCAGAAGCAGTGATGACAAGACCCCTTTCTTCTCTACTCTTCCAACCTTCCCGGCACCCACTTCCAGGGTAACCTGGATCTGGTAAATACCCACCCCCGCGAGGGCCACTCCTTTCTCCATCAAATGTTTTCTGATTGCTCTGCCCAAATTTATTCTTCTCTACTTCCTTAAGCCCATCCACATTTGAAATATCACCTGAAAGTTTACTCTCTCCAAAGAGCCCCTCCTCATTTCTGTGACGGGGCATAGTATTTGCCTCCTTTCAATTCCTGTCTTTATTATGACATCTCACCTACTGCCTTCTTATATTACAATCTCCTATAAGTTTTTGAATCCAACTTATTTATACAAACGTTAAACTTCCTGATAAAAATTGTTCCCTACTTATTTTATATCTGTGAAAATTTTGTATGCTGTAAGTAGGTTACATGCATATTTTTAAATTTAAATTACACCATCAAATGTTTAATTATAGAAACATTTTAAGAGCTTTATTACAAAAAGAGTGAAAATATTCTGGAAAATTCAATACTGGAATACAGATTTGGAATATAGCTTGATATTGCCCTTTATTTCTTTTCTCCATCTCTGTCTTTTTATAACAGATTTCCCAAAGTCAACGCATTTCACAACAAGATGATAATTCTTTCATTTTTCTCAGGCTAGGTCATATCAATACTATTATTCATTCTATTTCAATAGGTATTGGCATTTTTATGACTGTATATGACCACAAATATTGTTTCATTTAACTGGGCTTTCCCAATATAATGAAAATACCTAGTAAAAAGATTCTGTAACCCAGGCTAGATCTAGTCTTATTACAAAGCGTGTGTACTCTATTTGACCCACTCTCTTCCTTGGTCAGAATTTAAGTCTTGGAAAGGCACACATCTACTCCATCAGAGTAACAGTGCCTTGCAACTACGGGATATTTCTTTGCTTTCTCACCTCAAAAAATCTCTTCCTTAAGGCCTCCCTTGCAACAGTGCATTTTTTTTAAAATTTTTTAATTTTTTAATTTTTTTTTGTGAGATGGAGTCTCACTCTGTTGCCCAGGCTGGAGTGCAGTGGTGCAATCTTGGCTCACTGTAACCTCTGCCTCCCAGGTTCAAGTAATTCTCCCTCAGACTCCAGAGTAGCTGGAATTACAGGCACGCTCTGCCATGCCCGGCTAATTTTTGCATTTTTTAGTAGAGACAGGGTTTCACCATGTCAGCCAGGCTGGTCTTGAACTCTTGACTTCGAGTGATCCACCCACCTTGGCCTCCCAAAGTTTTGGGATTGCAACAGTGCAATCTTTCAAGAAGTTAGTTGGAAGACAAATAATTTGCTTATGCCATTTTCTGACTCAAAACCAGGTTAATTAAAGTAAAAGGCAAATCATTTTCATCCATTTCTCAAAATGTATTTTTACATGTAATAAGAAAATAGTACATTTGAAATTTATTGTGTTTTCTGACATTAGGCACCATTTTTAAAAGCTCAAGAGGTCCTTGGAATAAGATTCATTTTTGTCTTATTTAAGAACTTCAGAGGGTCCAGTCTATTTTCTAAAATTGGAGAAGCCAAACAAATGACTTCAGTTTTCTATTATGCTGGAGTGTTCAAGGTTTAACTCTGAGTTAGCACTTCGCTGTTGGTTTCAAATCACCTCTGCTCTTTTCAGTTGCCCACTCTGGCATTTAGTAAAGAAGCTACATTCCCGGTGGAAGCATACCTTTAAACTGTAGGAAATAATGTAAAGCAAACCCTTGAAAACATCTGGGAAAAGAAAAGTTCTTAATGTGAAATTCGCATTTTTCTGATTTGGCCAAAAGGAGAAAGATTTGAAACTTTCTCATACTATAATGCATAGTAGGTAAAATAGTATAAAGTAGAGTGTTCATAACAAGGGCGTGTTCATATGGTGAAAGCAAGCTGCAAGGCATATGCTCGTATGTTGGGTTGGAATTTTGCCACCTCCATGGTGGCTGTGGGCATGTCTCTTCCTGGCCTCATATCTTACACACCCAGCACATGGCACGTTCCCAACACAGCACACACACCCTGTTGTCTCTTACTGCTTAATTACGGCTCATAATCCCAACATATGCTCCATATTGTCAATGAAAGGAAAAAAGCTGACTTCGATTTGGATCACATTTAGTATTTTTAAAATATTGGAATATGCTATTTTAACAATGATATATGGCCATGAACAATATTTTTCATTTTTTTCTAATAGTATCCCTCTTAACGGATAAATCACGTTTTCCAATATTAAATTAAATGGGCCCTGCTGTTAGAGAAAAACGTCTTTGTGCTTCTGTTTGGCTTTCTATATTAGTGTTTATTAAATCTTTAAAAACTTAAATAACCCTACAATAAAATTCAGGAATATGAAAAATTGCATATGTGTTTATTATAATGGATTTTAGTATATTAAAAAGGAACATTAAACCAAATGATTTCACAAACTAGAATAACAGAGCCTGGCCTTAGGTGGTATCATATAGTGCAAAATTACATTATCAAACAAAGTTGTTGGGTTTAAAGTCACTTCCTGAATCCTGTTCCATCCCCTTTCCTATCCTAGCAGTAGACTAGCGTTGGTCATATGCATGGGGCAATCCTCCAAGGAATGAGGAAGAAAACCATCCTTCGACTCTCTCTTATTTATTCGCAACACTGTACATTTGTTTTTCATTTTTGATTTTGTTATGCCCTTCTACAACTATAACCTCATAACAATCTTGCAGCAAACTCCTCAGATATCATCATATGTTTTGGATTTCTCTGTACTTGTATGTTCCCAATTGATACCTTCCTGAAACACACAGCCTAAAATAGACCCAGCCTTTTGATTCTCTCTAATAGCATCAAGTTTATTTCCTTGAAGGCACCAATGGCAACTCATAATGATCTTACTTAAATATTCATATATGTATTTATTTTCCGTCCCCCTTCACTGGAATGTACGATCTAGGAGGCTATTGTGTCTTCAGTACAGTCCCTGCTATAATAAATGAATGAATGTAGTAAGAAAATTTCTTTTCTTATCCTAGGTCATACAAGGGACTCATCTTAAAATAATAATAATTGGACCAGGTGTGTGGTGTAATCCCTTCTGTAATCCCAGAAGGCTGAGGTGGGAGGATCCCTTGAGCCCAGGATTTTCAAACCAGCCTAGGCAATATATTGAGACACCATTTAAAAAAAAAGAAGGTTGGAGCAAGCACAGACTACACAGAAAAAAACAACAACAACAACAAACTTTAGAATGAAAAAAAATTGGATACATTAACCCTGCAGACTCCAGTCTGGCACACGCTTCTACCATACCTTTTGTGTACAATTAGCCTGAGGACAACAACAACAAAAATTATTCAGCGGCCCCAAGGACTCCGTTGCTATAAACACCATCAATAGAAAAACAATCCCAAGTATAGTAAAGATTTGCCAAAAGACAAAATAAAAATTGTCTTACTGTCCTACATTAAAATTTTCAAATATATGAATGCTTGCAATGGACTTATTCTGCTCATTTCAAAATGACTGGTGTGTGTTTCAGCTGACTTGCCACTTCGGATTACAGTAAGTAGAAAACAAGAGTTCAAAGCTACCTTGAGAAGTCATTGTATCCTTTCCCTGCCCTATTATTAGTGTCCTGCTGTGCTGAAAAAGAACAAATTGGAAACAAACATTACATACGAGTCTATCTTTCTGCATATTTAAACACAAATTCCATCTCTACGCTATAGAATACATCATATGCTGTTTATGAAAAAATATTCACTGCAGCAATTATGCCCTAAAGAATATCCCAGGGACTGAGGGAAACAAAGGCAACATTTTGAGCAAACATCTTACTTTTATCTATGATCTTATTCACATAGTAGAAGGCGGCTCTTGGAAGTCTTATACAATTTGCTTTAACAATATTAAATAATAGTTTGGCAGATGAGACATTATTTACTTGTTTCTTGTTAATGTTCCATTTTATTTCAAATAAAATAATTTACAATATTAATTGGATAGATGGTAATTATTACATTGCAAGAATGTTTAAAGATGAGATAAATCGCTATTGTAATAGGATTATCTTGCAAATAAATGAAACCTAATCAAATTGCTCATTTTGATATATACCACCTTTTTGATTATTTTTTAAATGATTTATATAATTAAACTTGCTTCATCTGGCAAACAACTATTATAAATAGAAGTGCAATAAAAGTTTCTTTAATAATAAACAGAAAATGCACCACTTCCTTAAATAACTTTTCCTCAATCTTTGCAGCTTTTGACTAGAGGATAAATATGAATGTCATCACTAAAACCCCAATGTTTTTCCACTGAATCCAAATCAGTCTTCATCCTGTGCCCCCACTAGCCATTACTCTCAGGCGGATAATTCTAATTCCCCTGGGTGGACCCTGGGAGAGGCAAGGAAGGGACACAGCATAATACTAAATGGACATATGAGGGAATCCATTAAAAGTCTCAGGTTGCCTTGTAGCAAAGAATGAAATGTAAATACTGAAGCAAAGTGCTGGTGACCTCAAAATACTGAGGACAACAGGATATGGGCTCTAATGCTTGGAAAATTATAGTCTCTCTGCATTTAGAGCCCTGGGACCCTGTCTGTTTGGCTAATAATTGCCATATTTCTCCACTACTGAAGCAAAGGGTGAGCAATGGGGAGCATCCTAAAGATGTTTAACAAAATCCATTATGACCTGGCATTTGCTGACCCTGCTACTTGAACTAACAGGACTGTTTCTTTCTTTTTTTTTTTTTTTCTGACTGTACTGTTCCTTTCTACTAAATAGGGAAGGGAAAGATTTATGAGGGCATTTCTGAAATAGTTTAAAGAAAAATGGCTTTAAACTAATTGATTTATACAAAACCACTGCTGTCACTTATATATAAGTTTGTGTAAGGAACATAAACCTCAAAAACTCAGGTGTAGCTCCTGAGAAGGTTATTCAGAAATGGTCTCTGTCTTTTATGGCAAGGGAAGTGTGGAATTTCACTAAATTGTCCTTTCGGGCATAAATTCCCCTGTGTTGCTACATATTCATGTGAAGAGAAACTTCCACACTCTCTTGATTAAATACTTGCATCTTAGTCTTACAGATTAACCTGCGGCTGTACCGTGAATAAACTGCCATGGTATCCAAACTGATTTTCTGCCTACGTTCCCTAGCTCTGCAATTACCAAGTACAATATGCCTATGGTTCAATGTTACCTTTGATCTGAGAAAAACAGAAAAAAGCTTCTGAAGAATTTATCAATGACTTTTCCACTCAGATTAGAAGAGCAAAGGCCTGAGATATTGCTAAACTCTTCCTCTAACTGTATTGCCTCCTGTGATCCTTATTTATTAGACTAGGGTAAGATAGGCCCTATTTACAGACATGTTTTGCTTGTGATATTTAAAGTACATATAATGCAATCCCAATATCTGTTGCAAACAATACATATCTTTAGCTTCTCTCTTGAAATGATGTGAATAAATGCTAAAAACAAGTATTCATAGACCACTCACAAACCACTCATATGCTCCTCTCTGTTCACTGTACATAATGGAAATCATATTTCTACTCTTGCAGTATTTCCAGAGTTTGGCAGAGCAGGATGGGAAGGATCCATCTATTTTCTCCTGCCCACATTCTCCCTCCATTTGTGAACTTGTTTTCTTGCCCTCTCTTGCTTTCTCCTTTAGGGCTTCCTTTCCTCTACCACCAGCTTTACTCTGTTCCCAGCACCCCAAGAACCAATCAGATGACTTAAACACAGATCCTTTTCTGCAAGCTGATACTGGTTAGAGTTTCACGCTAAGAATATTTCCCTTTTTCCAGTTATTGTAAAGGAAGTAGAGTCGGGAGCCCTATAAAGAAGGAATAACAAGCCTCAGTCTGGGGACTAGGCTGAGTTTGAATCTTGGTTCCCTGCTTTTCTAACTATATGATTTTTGACAAGTTATTTATTTGTTTTCTTCAGGTACTTTTAGAAACAATAATATTAAATATGAGTTTTCCATGTCAAGTGCTTAGCTTCTGCTCATTACATTGTAAGTAACCAACAAATATTATTAGTTTATTGCAAAAATATTTCATTCAAGTGTATCCAGCTAGGAGCAGCCCTATAACTAACACATTCTGTAAACTTGAGAACTCAGTTTCTTTTTTTCCTCAGAGCCTAAATTTCCTTCTTTATAAATGTAACTTGACTGGGCATGGTGGCTCACACCTGTAATCCCAACAGTTTGGGAGGCCAAGGCAGGCAGATCGTTTGAGGTCAGGAGTTTGAGACCAGCCTGGCCAACATAGTGAAACTCTGTCTCTACCAAAAACACAAAAATTAGTCAGGCATGGTGGCAGGTTCCTATAATCCCAGCTACTCAGGAGGCTGAGGCAGAAGAACTGCTTGAATCTGGGAGGCAGAGGTTGCAGTGAGGAGATCATGCCACTGCACTCCAGCCTGGGCAATAGAGCAAGATGCCATCTCATAAACAAACAAACAAACAAATAAATAATAAATGTAACTGGAGATGACTTAAAATGGAGTAACTAAATATTCTCTAAGATTTTTCCATCTCCATTATTGTAGAAATAATCCAGTAAAAATTGCACCCTCTCTTTTTTCAAGGTTAACCATTTTTTCAACAATATAAAGATTTCAAAGACAACTGCGGTTGGTTGTTAGGCAACATGGGATGATTGACAAAGTGGAGTTCTCAAAAAGTACTACAGAAACATGAAAAAAGAAATGCCCAATTGTGTGGGAGACCTTCGCAGAAGAAGGGGCATTTGAGATATGTCTGGGGGAAGGTGTGTGAGGGTGGAGATGGGTCAGTGGTGGGTTGCAGAAGCAACAGGAAGCATGGAGAAAAGGAGGTGACAGAGAGTAATATAGCTTAGAAAACACCACAGCTATGGACAAATCATGGCTATGTGGAAGAGGGGTTCAAGATGAAGGTAGAAAGCTAGACTGGAAGTAGAATAGACTGGAAGTAGAAGCTTCTATTTTGTGTTGAAAATTTACTCACTAAATTACATCCCAATTACTGGTTTATTTCAATTACACTACCATTTTCCTTGCTTTCTTTGACAATGTTTGTTAAATTATCATATCATTTGTATTCCTCATGCTACTTTGCCTCTACCCCACATGCTATGAGGTACAACAATCTATCAGGTAGAGACAGGCAGAGTGGCACATTGTTATAAATAAAGATGGCACCATATGGCTACAGCCATCTAGCTATACTATGGAAGGCAAGGTGCTTAACCTTTCTATGCCTTTATTTCCTTTTATATACAATGGGCCTAATCACAGCACGCTCTTACCGAGTTGTTATGAGGATTAAATGAATGAACAGTGGCACATAACAAACTTTATTCAGCAATTTCATACACTTTAAAAATTATGATACTTTTTTCCAGAACCAGTTTAAGATGACTCAGTGAGTTTTTCCAAGACTAACTTAAACCTGCAATTTTTCATTTTTTGCTGAATTTCTGTTTACAGTTTGTAGGACAGAATACTTTAAATGATCTATCCATGTGATAAGTTTAACTCCATAACTGTGTGTCCAACGATTCTAGCTCTTTCATTTAACCATTCATTCAGTGAATGTTTGTTGAAGGTTTACTAATTGCACTGGCCTGAGACATGACTATAAAGTGATAAAACAAAAATCACAGTCTCTGCCTCTGTGTGGCTGAATCCAGTCGAAATGCTTGCTTGGTTTACAGAGAATCTCCTCTTATATTTACTAAATTGGTATTTGCAATATCATAAAGGGACTGTTATTATTATTATGTTCACATTACACAGATGAGGAGACCGAACCTTAAAAAAACAGAAACATTCCCTAAGTTCACAATTTATCTAGAAATGTCGGGTTGAGATTGAAATCCAGGTTCTCTCACTTTTCATGCAGGACTCTTTCCACTATGCGTCTCTCACTTCTCATGCAGGACTCTTTCCACAATGCGTCTTATTCCTACCCTACGTAGTTGCCACAGTTTGAATATCTGTCCCCTCCAAAACTCATAGTGAAAGTTAATCCCCAGTGTGGCAGTATTGAGAGGCGGGGTGTTTAAGAGGTGAGTGAGTCATTGGGGCTCTGCCCTCAAGAATGGATTAACCTATTTGTGGATTAATGGATAAATGGGTTAATAATTAATGAAGTATCCTGGGATACTGGATACTTTTTTAAGAGGGGGAAACAGACCTGAGCTGCCATGCTCAGCCCCCTCCACCCTGCGACATCCTGAGTCACTTCAGGACTTTGCAGCGTCTCCACCATCAAAAAGGGCTCACTAGATGTGGCCCCTTGACCTTGGATTTCTCAGCCTCCATAACTGTAAAAAATAAATTCCCTTTCTTTCTATATTACCCAATTTCAGGTTATCTGTTATAAGCCATAAAAAATGGACTAAGACAACCCGTATATTCCTTGGGATTAGGGAAGTATCTTCCACTTCTTTTTTATATATAACATTTAACACAATGCTTAGCATACCCTAAGGATACATGATATTCAAATTGAACTAATGCATCCTCGAATCTATTGGGTAGAATGTGGCATTCTGGTTTCTCCTCATTTTCCCTTGTCCCACAGTTCCACAGGGTTCTAGATCCATCCTGATGTTATGGCAACAGGGCACCCATGTGTGTTTCAGAGTCAGTCTCCTGTCCCTCTTCCTAAAAGACAGTGCTCTCTGTGAGTATTGTTGGTGGAGGTGAGAATATTGGGCAAGGAAGATATTTGAGATGATGAATAAAAGCAAATGAACAACAACAGTAACATAATCTATCTTAAATCAATGTGTATTTACTGAAGACCTGAAATCTACACTGTATTACATCGGATGCTAATTTACTGACACAGTAGGACACCAGCATTTATGGACACACACTCTACTTAGTATAAATTGATCATTACATAAAATCTCATTCATTACCTACCACAACCTTATGAGGTTGAAATTATTACTCCTATTTTCCCCAAGAGGTTATGTAACTTGTGCAAGCCCTTATTTCAAGGTGGCTGACTTCCACAGTACAACCCTATTTCATTGAAATCATCACAGTTAATACTTATATTAGTTAAAGGGGCATTGAGTAAGTCAAAATATGCAGTTTAGTGCCAAAAAAAAAAAATTAGCAAAAAATCCAAGCTAAAGAAAAAAAGGTAAAAATGGCTGCTTTAAAAGTTACCAAGTGTAAACTACATTAATCAAATGTTTCTTGAGTGCCACAAATTTAGTACAGCTGTCATCGCACATGAAGACATTTTCATTGTCGTTAGTGTGATTATGACATTCGTGGGAATACACAAACCCTTCTAGTGTCTGCATGCATTTAAAGACTGTATCAAGTCATAACAAGAAGTAGTCACAAGTAGCCTCCCAGATTTGCTCATCTGGACTTTTAGATCCCAAAATGCTTACTTTTTTCATATGGTAATCATGTTGACATTTGTTTCAGAGATTATAAGAAGAGAAATGGAAAACAGCATCTGAACCAGGAAAGGAACCTCAAAACAGCTGCTAGCCACTGAGCAGCTGTTGAACAAGGATCTGATAGTATTGTTCGTCTCTCCCCGCACCCCCCAGCAGATGCCACTACCTTAAATAGCAAGTAAAATGGAATCTGCAGAGGGTATGACAAACATCCTCCTAGTTGAGCAAGACACATCACCACTAACGGGCATGCATCTCCAAGAAAAGAAGCAAAATAATTCCAGGTTCCCTGACATGCATGAACTTCAGTGTGGATCTTTTACCATTTTTATGGCAAGGCTGACAGCTATCTTTGGAAACAGCGAGCAATGAGGTAGATGCTAATCTGATTTATATCCTAAAAGGAGGGGCATCTGCTACTTTTTTCTTTGACCTACAGGAAAACAGCTAGTGGTGTAACGAAGCTAATCACAGGAAACTAGTTTGGCTTTGTGTGAGACGGCTAATTCGTTAGACTGCAAATTTTCCATAAAGAGTTATTTACATCTCACTAACCACTAGGTTCACACCTGGGGTGGGCAACACCTGCCAGTGTTCTTAATGAGTTCACCACTGTTTCCAAAGAAAATGCTGACATTAATAATTGTAATGTTACATTTATTGCAAGAAAAGTCCAAACATAAATGTGGTGGATTAGGAAAGGTCATTGCAATCGAACTGCTTTTGGTGCTAATGTAGCTTGACAGTATTTGCAAGCCAGGCAGGAGACAGAGAAAAAGCCTCCTGTGATGACCAGATCTTTCATGGCAATGCCTGATTGCATAAAGGCACCTGCTTAGGTGATTTTGCCTTCAACGATGCTTTTGGCATTTTCCAAAATGGCACCTGAGTTTCTGTCATATTCTATTCAGTCTGTCACTAAATTCTACTGAGGCTTTTCTCCATATTTTTCAAGTCAGTCCCTTAATTTCCATTTTCATGGTCTGCCAGAGTCTTGGCCTGACCTGCCTGAATAAATTACTGCAACTGCCTCCAACGTATCTAAGTAAAGAAGCAAAAGTGACCATCTTTGCCTGATGTTGTGACTAATCCTGAAATTCACAAATAATTACTGAATGCCTGCTGGGTACCCAGCCCAGTGCTTGGTGCCTTGAGATCAGGCAAAACATAGCAGACAGTTTCTACTTTTCAAAAGCTTTTGATTTAATTAAGGTGACAAAAAGTTAAATAACAGTAATGAGGAAAGGCAGTTCTTGGGATGTAGGAAACAGATAACATATGAGACGTGAATTCAGAGGACAGGATCTTTTACAGTTTGTAGTCTTCTCTTGAATTTCTTAAATTGTAATATTTATTTGGTATCTCTTAGCTTTTGCTTCAGTAAAACAAACCTACTTTGCAGGACAGTACTGTGTGCTGAAAATAGTACTTTCTTTCCTGAATATTCATCTTTTTCATGCTAAATCGTCACCACCTCCATCACCATCTTTCACCTGCTTCTCCTGCTCCATGGAGATGCTGCTTACTCTGTCTTTATTGGTTCCAGTCTTTCAAATTCACTCCAGTATCATGGTGTGTTTCATATCATTGCCACTCTCTGTAGTTAATTCTATTTTCATATAACTACTCAGCCTTTTGAAGTGCTTTTATTAATCTAATAAACACAAGTGTGTTGAGGCTGGGCTTGTGTATGTCCTTCAAATTGCATTAAATCAGCACAGCACTGTGGGCAGGAAAGCCTTCATTAATATTTCCCATAGTACCTCCTTGTGCAGGGCTTAATCAGTATTTCCAGGCGCCTGAATCTTGATTCTACAGGATGGATGGTAAGTCAGCACCTGCAGCTGCTTGAAGCTGTTTAAAAAAATATATATATATAGGACTTCTTCCCTTACTGTTCCTATTTGGCTCTTCCTGCTTCCTCCACACCCTCTTTTTATTGGAGCCGCTTGCCCTTGGCAGGATAGCCCTTGAGCAAGGTCAACATTCCTACTGATGCTTCACAATTGTCCCCAGAACTCACATACCTTTGACAGGATGATCAGGATGATAGAGGTGGCAACTCCCTCTCCCTCCGCCCTCTGCATTAGGCCAACAGCCATAGCTTCTCATCTTTAGACCAGATGAGTGGACATGTCAAGTCCTCAGAGTGGTTCCCTCTACAGCCCCTCTCAGTGGACTTGAACTGAGGGGATGGCAACCCCACTCCTCCTCCTTTTTTGAGACAGTGGAACTCACATGACAGCTACGTCTCTCTCTAGATAAATCTGCATTATGATCTATCTAATGTATCTTGATATCTAATATGTGATATATGTTTGGTGCCTAGATTGAAACTTCTGATCTAGAATCATGGCACCCTAGCTATATCAAAACACAAATTAGCCTAAGCATCATTCTGAGGGCAACCATTAATTCACTGCTTAACTGAGAAAAGTGAAGCAAGAGTGTAGCTTAATCAGACATGAATTGAGATAAGGATATTGGATGGTTTAAACACAAACACTGGATGAATTTTAGAAAGTGTTATACACACATACTGTATAAATGATGTGGATTTTTTCGGGGGTGGTGGGTACACCCATTGTATAAACTAGGGCAATAATACAGCTCTTTTTTCTGGAATGTGAGACAGAACTGGATAACGTATCCGGGATCTGAACGGTTGCCCAGAGATGATCCACCTAATATGTAAGAGTGCCCTTCTCTCTCTCACCACTCCACACTTTTCTTCATAAAAAGTTCAATGGATTGGGTAAGGATGCTGAATTAAAAACCTGTATGGGGATCTGTAGTCCTCTACAACAACCATCACTTCTCCTTATATAAAAGTGCAGTTGGCATGCCTGAGGTCCCAGCTATGTACTACGGTACTCCAGCCTGGGCAACAGAGATCCTGTCTCAAAAAAAAAAAAAAAAAAAAAAAAAAAAAGCACAGCTGGGTGTTTGCATTTAAGTGTGAATGATTTAAAAGTAATTTCCTTAAAATATTAAAATAGTAATATCTCAGGACGTAACCAATCAAAATTTGGCAACTATTGATTTGAAATTTAGGATGAGGAGAAACTGCCTCTTAGTGTGCTTGTTACTATGCACAGTAAATTGCTACCAATGGGTAAATAGCATTAGCTATAATAACCCAACAATTCCTACAAACTACTTTAAATCTTACATATTTTACCATATTTCGCTTATAGAGTGTATGTATAATGTTAATTCACTCTTTTAATAACTTTTGTCAAGCCATTATAGAATAACTGTAACCAAGGGACATTAATGTTTAACAAGGTATCTATAGTCACCTATCTATCATTTATAACATGGATGGCAAAAGCACTATCAAACATTTATTAAGCATTTATAAATAATTTTATCCTACTTCTAGCATGTGTTATAAATATATTATTAATTCTTTCTAAATTATTGATAAAAACTCCTTGAAACTGAGTATGAGAGTAACATTTATTATGTAAATGACATTTTGTCACCCTTGAAATCCACATCCTAGGCTAACTATATGTACACCAGGGAAGCCATAGGCAGGGGTGAAGAAATACTATTTCTTGTGGAAAAATATAATATTTAAGTTAGCACTTGACAAGTGCATTAGATATAAATTTCATAGAACTAGTTTTCTCCAAACTGAAAATTCTATTAATTGACCAGATGCTTTGGGAAGTGACTGGACTCTTTCTATTCACTAAGGAATGTTGAATAGAGCAATAGAACATAGTTCAATGCACTATATATTTTATGTATTTTGCATATTTGCTACATAGGCCATATACCTACACCAGAGAAAATATTCATTGCACTGAATGGGATAATGATGCATATTAAATCTTCCAAGCCATATAAACATTACTAATACAGAAAATTCAATACAGTTTTAGGACATGACCAGAAATACCTAAGATGTTTGGGGAAACTGACTCAACATCTTTTTAGCTATAGGGTAGAAACCATGATGGCCCCATGAACAAATTTCCACACCTACTTTGATCCAAGTTAATATGCTATATTAGAAGGTGACACTGCAGACTGGGTGTGGTGGTTCACACCTGCAATCCCAGCACTTTGGGAAGCCGAGGCAGACTGATCACAAGGTCAGGAGATCAAGACCACCCCAGCCAACATGGTGAAACACTGTCTCTACTAAAAATACAAAAATTAGCTGGGTGTGGTGGCACACATTTGTAATTCCAGCTACTTGGGAGCCTGCGGCAGGAGAATGACTTGAACCCAGGAGGCGGAGGTTGCAGTGAGCTGAGATCACACCACCGCACTCCAGCCTGGTGACATAACTAGACTCCATCTCAAAAAAAAAAAAAAAAAAGTTTTTTTTTCTTCTTCTTTCTGCAAAGAGATTGCAGAAACATGGCTACCAAATTCTCAAACACACATTTCAGAGTCATTGGAAGTGGGGTGAGAAGAATTGAGTTCTAGGATAACTTTTGTGCCCTTTGACCACTTAAAGCAGCTTTGGACTTCTTCTCATTTCTTGACTTTTACTTCACGGACTCCAGAAAGCCACCCAGAGATTCTGAGTCAAGGAAGTGTCTCTGTGCTACCCAGAAACACAAGCCAAATCAGGTCCGCATATTCAAGATGTATTTATTTATTTATTGAGATAGGGTCTTGCTTTGTTGCCCAATCTGGAGTGCAGTGGCACCATCATAGCTTACTATAACCTCAAACTCCTGAGCTCAAGTGATCCTCCCACCTCAGCCTCCAAGTAACTAGGATTATAGGCATGCACCACCATGCTCAGCTAAGTTTTTGGTGTTCCTCTTTTTTGTAGAGACAGTCTTGCTATGTTAACCAGGCTGGGCTTGTACTCCTGGCCTCTAGCCAGCCTCTCAAATTGCTGGTATTATTACAAGCTTGAACCACTGCCCCTAGCCCTAAAATCTTTAGAATCTTAAATTGAAGGTTTGCATCAGAACAAGAATGATCCATTAATCTACTAATGACCCATTAAAATTCAAAATTTATTTTAAGAAGAAACATGTTTTTTCATGCTTTCCATGCCTTTAAAAAAGTGTGATTTCTCTAGAAATTTTAAAATTTGTTTTTTAGGTGTTGATTTATTTCTGTAAACAATAAACATTACGTTCTCATTGTTGATACACTATTGTATTCACCCACTAGGCAGAGAAGTTGTTAGAAGAATAGGTAGTAGAATGATCTGAATTATTTGCACCAAATGTAATTAGAAAAGCTAACACAAAGATTGCACAAAGTCACCAACTAAACTTGACGCTAAACAATACTCATTATGCAATCAAATAACATAAAAATTCCAGCAGAAGTTTAGAAAACCAAACATATAACTGCACAAAAATTAAGTTGCATTTTGTCTCCGGGTTGAAGATGTGCAGTTGGACACTATCATAGTGGTCCTGCTTCTTAGCTTTTATTTATTTCTGCCTCGACTTTATGTTTTTTGGAAATCTTAGAGCTAATGGAGATGATGAATTACTAAAGTCCACCCCTCCTTTCCCCTTCTCTACACACATACAACAAGGCACTTCTCAGTATCATCACTGCTTGCTGAATTGTAGATAGTATTTGATGAGTAAATTAATACCACATAAAAAAGGTAGCAAACATTCACAGGTGTCTTTCACCAGTGCCTACAATATATGCTCTGTCATTCTAGCAATTAACCTTGAATTCACTAGGGTCACACTCAAGCAGTGTAGTGAATAAAATGCTGTAACATTCTGAGCTTCAGTGAGTTCTTGACGCAGTTAATCCAGCTTGATGAATTGTAAAAACGACATAGTCCTCTATTAAGAGGCCACCTCATGCTCTGGAAACAGTTGAGCAGAAGAACACAGGGAATCTCGGTTCTAGCCAGGTGGTGTTGGTGAGTCACTTAGTAAACTTGCTGACTTTCGGCTGCACTTTCTGTAAAACAATGCTAACACAAATGCATCTCTGAACATATTAATGACATGATCTTCTTTTTTTCCTTCTTTGAATGCAACCATAAGTAAGACTAAATTAAGGCAAATTGGGTAATTCCAGATCAAGAATAGAGACATTGGGAGGAGCCCAACAAGGTCATAGTAAAAACAGGAGTCTCTGGAGGTGATGGAGGAACTGAGGCAGCAATGAATACCTGCTGGGTTGTCCACCGATGGGATCTGTTTCGGGGGGTTCCTAGACCCGGAAACTGTCACGCAGCGATTTCATTCTTATTCTGGTCAACGGTATTGTGTAAAGTAGCTGAAGATTGTCCTAAGTGCATTCCCTTCCCTCCACTATTGTCGACGATGCCTGCCTCTGAGTGGCCTGCCCGAAGCCTCCTCCCTCAAGTTCCCATTTGGTTCTGCTCCATCTGGGTCATCCGGTCCTAGTGAGGCAGGAGAATAGGGTCTGAAGAGGAGCTACAGCCAATTCGAGCTAATTTCCTAAAGCTAGATCAAAAGAAAGACACCAGGGACTGGAGGCAGGGAACCTCAGGCCAATTCGTGCTGATTTCCTGAAGCTAAATCAAAGGGAAAACTCCTGGGTCAGGAGGTAAGAACCTAAGGCCAATCTGCGCTGCCTTCCTAGGGCTGGATCAAAAGGGAAAACCCCATCTCTCCACGATGGAGTAACAAAGGATCAGAGGCTACTCTTCCTACAACCCCCCACCCCACCCCAGGACATCTCAGATGAAAAGGGAGCTTGCTTTGCATTGGCGCCCGCCAAGTGCGGACATCCCTTCATCCGCAGAGGGCAGCAATCCAATCCCGCCTCTAATTGGCCATGGGCCACGTCCTTTATCCATAGGAGGGGTAGCCAGTAGGGACCTCGATGGGGTACAGACACTGCAGAAAGCTTCATACCCTGGCCGCTCGCTGTGGCCTGCTCCCACCCTGTGGAGTGTTCTCTCGCTTAAATAAACCCCTACATTCACCGTTTCACTCCTCTGTGACTTAACTCCCCTTCATGTCCTATCAAAATGGCTCCATCCCATGTGCCAAATTCCGAGCCACAAATTAATAAATACCTTAAAAGTTCAATCTGCAGAAAGCTTCATACCCTGGCCGCTCGCTGTGGCCTGCTCCCACCCTGTGGAGTGTTCTCTCGCTTAAATAAACCCCTACATTCACCGTTTCACTCCTCTGTGACTTAACTCCCCTTCATGTCCTATCAAAATGGCTCCATCCCATGTGCCAAATTCCGAGCCACAAATTAATAAATACCTTAAAAGTTCAATCCTGCTTCGGCAGTATTAATTCCTCAACAGATCATTCTTAAAGAGGCAAATTGCAGTGGCTCACACCTGTACTCCCAGCACTTTGGGAGGCCAAGGCGGGTGGATCATGAGGTCAGCAGTTCAAGACCAGCCTGGCCAAGATGGTGAAAATCCATCTCTACTAAAAATACAAAAGTTAGCCGGGCATGGTGGTACACACCTGTAATCCCAGCTACTCAGGAGATTGAGGCAGAGAATTGCTTAAACCCGGGAGGTGGAGGTTGCAGTGAGCTGAGATCGCACCACTGCACTCCAGCCTGGCAAAAGAGTGAGACTCCATCTCAGAAGAAGAAGAAAAAAAAAATACTTTCAGGCAGCTTGATAGGCTAAACTCTCCTTAAGACAAAATTTTATGTCTTGAAACAGAAATTTTACCTAGTATTTACCTAGTATTTGGCAGTATATAAGTTAGAACTCAACAAAATGTACACATTACACTTCAAGTAGCAAGTTACTATGCATTTGATATAATGCCTTGCTCACTGGGGCTACAGTTAATGTTGCCTGTAACTTGTAAGCTGGTAGAGCACAGCATTGCTGCGGTGGCAATGTGTTAACAGTGTCATGTCCAAAGGAACCAAATAAAGATTTTGATTTTGTGATTCTAAAAAAGAATATAAGTTGTTATTTATAAGTTAAAATTGGATATAATCATTACATTAAAAATAAAATAACAACCTTATTGAAAATGATGTGCTGTTTTCACTTTACTGGAATCTGGTACCATCTTGAGGTTGGAGACATGGTCTTGAGATATCTGTTCATAAACGAACTTCAAAGCCAAGCCTCACAATTCCTGTGAATGAGTCTCCATACCTGAGCAGGGCAGGAAGTCATTCATTTTGTAACTTTTGGAAAACTGTTTGATAATTCATACATCAATACTTCCTCCGAACACCCTTACAAATCTCTTCAGACTTATTGCACCGTCAATTCCCAGTTGCCTACATGAAAGGATTGTATTAAGCATTCTTTCAATATTCTAACTGTACTTATTTTGCAGCATAACGAATATACCTTTATTTTTCTTTCTTGTAGAGTCTGGAAATTTTGAGGTACTTCAAAATATAACCTTAGTGTTGCAAAACCCTGCAGCCAACAGAGAAAATCGAGGCCATCCAAGGCTATGCTATAATGTTTCTTATTTCAGAGCCAGGAAAATATATAGAAAATTACTTCCATTTCATTCAACTTTACATTGCATTATTGTCTTCACAAATGTTGCTATGTGTTCTTTTATATATAGTAATTGATATTTGTAATATTCTCAACATTATAAAAGCATGCATTCTACCTTGATAGAAATTAAATTTTAGTTCCATAAAATTAGTACATTTTTCATTAAATTGCACAGTAAAGGTCAATCTTTGTATTTTATTAGGATAACACAGCCTTGAAATGAGTCAGAGCAGGTGCAAAAGGAAAGAAAGCACAATTCATGAATATATGACAGGAGACCAATAATACTAATTAATTTGGGGAAGAATGCAGCCAGATTATATTTATGGAAGACTTAAATCTTTTAAAGGCTAGCAAATAGATGGCAAAGGTCATCCAATCAATGTAGATTAATAATGAAAGTCCTTAGAAAAAGCCAAAACGTGACAAGTGAGAGGGTGGTCATGTCTTTCAATTTGGGGGACTTACAGATTGAAAAGTCGGTTGTTTGGGCTTTACATTCAAATGACTAATGAAATAGAGAGAGATGAAAGAAAATCTAGGGGTGCCTCTATGTCGCATGCCAGAATTCCTCACAACCTAAACTCTTCTCTATGGATGAAAATATATATTCTGTTTATGCATTATCTTATCACATTCCTTACACACCCGGTAAGAACATCACAAAAAGCATAAGCGTCATAGTGCTTGTATTCAGTGTCCTGACCCCCGGATGTTAGCTGGGGCCAGTGTGGTTGTAAACAGTGAAACGTGGGCTGTGTGTCAGAGACTCTTGCCACTTCCACGTTGTCTCTGCCCCCCTATCTGATAATGATTGATGCATGAGTTTAAGAAAGAAGCTTATTGATTTATAGAGACATAGAGTTTATAGACATATCAAAGATGTTCTGATAAGATCCATCCCCAAAGTAATGAGATAAAAAGGATTAGCATAGGTCATAATGTAGATTAAGCCGTAGAGCATTAGATTTCAGAGTACACTTGAATTCTTTCTGTTCTGTCACTAGGGGGCACTGTGAGCATGGATGAAGCCATGTGCCCTGCATAACCAAATAGAAAAAAAATCCCTAAGGGAATTTGCGATGCCTCTTTTCATCCAACATTACGCGTTTTTTAATAATATAGAAATTGACCTTCCCTATCTTAAAACCTGTACCTTACATTTGTCTCATCTGAGTGCCTTTTCTCAAGAAACCAACTTTCAGGCAAGGGACTGAAACTCACCAGATCACTACATCCAGAAAATGAGATGCCGGGCCCCTCATCCATCTTGGTTACTTCCTTACTCCTCCCTAATTGAGTTTTTCCCTGCAGGTAGCTACATTCCTTCCCTGATATATAACCCCCCCCCCCCCCCCAATTTTAGTTGGTTGAGGAGACAGATTTGAGACTTATCTCCTGTCTCTTTGGCTGCAGCACCTGAATAAAGTCTTCTTCCCTGGCAATCTTCCTTCTCTTAGTGATTGGCTTTCTTTGTGGCAAGCAAGGAGACCTAGACCAAACCCCTAGCGTCTTGGTAACACCAGTTTCTCTAGAAAATATTAGAGTAAGACTTCATAGGCAGCCAAATATGGAAGAAAGTTTAGATACGATATATGCAAAAGACTTTGGTCAGATAATGTTTATCTACTAGGGCTTGGATTTTCATCTTTTTTTTTTTTTTTTTTTTTTTAGTACAAAGAAAGTGATGAGAAGCAGGAAACAATTTTATTGATTTTTTTTTTTTTTTTTGGTCCAAATTGCAGACACTGCACTTTGTGTGTCAAAGAAGGTGATAAAGACATCCCGGAACGTGGCAGTCTGCCAAAAATATACGAAACAGGATACCACAAGCTTCTCTACATAGAAATCCAAGAGACTACATCAGTCCTTAATAAACTAGGATATTTCTAGGGAACACTCTATATTATTTGCATAAATTATTCCAAACTAAAATTACAACACTAAAAGTGCACTCTTCTCTGCATCATTGTTTCTGGAAAGTCTACTGTAGAAAATATTTTAAATAAACACATTCGATAATTCACACAGTGACGCCCTTGATAGTACTCCAAGCTTTGAATTATATATGCTCATTTATTCTTTTTTAAATAATTCAAGAGACAGATCAAAGCTTTACTTTTGTGAGTTTAGAATAATATTTTTTAAACTACATCTCTCAAAAATAAAAATATTTTTCATGTGCTCATAAAAACATTTTCATACTGAGCATTTTAAATAAAAAATGATTAGTGAAAGATCAGCATGGTACTTGTAATATTTTGTTGAAAATGTATTCAAGTGTTTTCTTTGAAAATAAAAGCAAACATAAGTGGAAATTTCACAGAACTTGATGTACAGAGTAAATCATTTAAGTATAGATATGCTTGTCCTTTGAATAAAGGAGACATGGACATTAGGATGCACGAGGGGCTTGGAAACCTAACACTGAAGCCGGAAGCCCTGTTATTGAGAAGTTGGCAAATGAGTAACCATAAGTACGTGACTACACTGCCACCTAGTGGTACAAAGAATCAACCTTCTAGTAAGGATGGATGACAACAATTCAGTGGCAATTTTATCAACAATTTTTTTTGTGCGTGAAAGTTAAAAAAAAAAAAAAATACACCAGGTGGCTTGAAAGAGACTAATAAGAGCAGTTATTCCTCTTTTATTATGTATTATTTCTCCAAAGCTTCATGATTCTCATTGATAAAAACCTCAGGTGTCTGCAGAAAAGCTCTGCAAATTCAGCACCCTGGGCAGGTATGAAGGAAAACAAGCTTCAAGTGTCTTTGAATAGAAATAGTATTTTCTTACTGCTTGAAAGAAGTCTATCTTTTGAAAAGTCTGCTTAGGATTTGAATTTCTGTTTTCCTTTTCTAGTTGGAAACCAAAGACAAAAACAAAAAGCCCTCGGAGATTGTTCCAAATGCATCCTTCTTGCCCTCAACTGCCAGCCTTCTTAGGAATTAAATAATCCTACTTGTGATCATTCCAGGATTCAAACTTCCAATATTGACATCTCTGTTACAGGCAACAACGATGCCAGATTGTGTCTGCAAATTAAGGTTATTTTAAAGGCCTGGGGAAACAGAAAATGCCTTGCCAGGGATCAAATTCTTCTTTGAGAGAGGGTTAAAAGAACCATTGCTATTTACTCATTGTGGATTTGTTTTGCAGGGGCATTGTTATTATCGCAGGCATCAAACCGTAGAGGCGAAAAAGCTGCAAACAAAATATCAAGGGAAATAACGACCATACAAAATAAATAGCAGCACACACAAAGTTCACAATGCCTCATATGAACTTAGGAAACACACGATCATGCATCCCACGTCCTGAATGTGTTTTCAGTGGACACAAGGGCCATTCTTTCTTCTACAGCAAACAAAATTATTCCCTTCACCAGCAGTTGCCAGATTGACCAAGAATATAATATTCAAGTTCAGAAAGAGGTTACTGATGTGTCCGTATTTAAGGGGAAGAGAAACATCTAATCTAAAACTTTGCATGGAATTTCTCCTAGGTAGCATAGTACATATTTTAGCTCTCATTTTTGTTTCCAGACATTGATGGCACTCCACATAAAACCTCTTTAGCCCCCCAGGAAGACACTCTAGTGGAAAGTCCATTTACAGTCATTTAATGTAATACCTAATTTTTCTGGTGAGGTAGCAAAACCACAGAAGAGAAGGGAGCACCGCTAGGCAGAGATGATCTAGAGTCTAATTCTCTTACGCCCTGGCAACTCAATTTTCACTGCATCCTATAGCCTCTCAGTAGAAGTCAAGTGTATTTTACAATTTTGTAAGGAATGATTGATAACCTCAACAGTCTGAAATTAAACCGCACAGCACACAGTGGAAGATGGTATTTTAAAGTACCTGGAAGCTTTAGTATTCAGTATTACACGACACTATTTTAATAAATACAAAAGCAATGTTTATTCACTTTAAAGTCACGACATCTATGAAGTTAAAGGTTTGCACAGCGATGAGCAATTAGTTAAATATCACACATGGAAGCAAAACAGCAATTTGTAGACTTATGTTGCTCAGTGCCTTAATTACTTATATTGCAACTTGTTTCAGACCACTAAAGACAGGGCTATCGAAAAATCCCCAGGCAATTAAGGACAAAGCATGCTCAAACATGAACGGCTCCTGAAGAAATAAATGGAAAGATCAGGTTTTATCTATAATGTTATTAGGTAGATAAATCACTGGGAAGAATAAACCTGTGGAAAAAAAAAAAAAAGCACAAACTAAGATTAGCCTTTAGAAATCTCCTTGGAGATTATGCAATTCTCCCCCATGAAATCAATATCAGTTCAATTGAAGATAAATTACAAGAGAAATAAAAAGAAGACACTACATGAGAAGTAATAATAGCATTGTTTCCTTCACTGCATAGTAAGATCTCATCACAAAGCAGAGGAGAGTCGGGGGATCAGGTTATATTTGCTGGCTATTTTCTCACGATGTGACTCGGCTGTGGGGGACATTGTTGTCAGAATGCCTTGTTGGCACTGAATTGAGGGTTTAGTTTGTTTATTTAAACACATCTTTAAATTTTCCATAGCGAAAAAGAGAACTAGTATTTTGATCTGTTTTCTTCCGTTGAAACATTTAGACCACGTATTATTAATATAGAACATTGATAGAATACATTTTATTTAAAAATAAACCATCAAACCAATAGCCCATGACTCTATCTACCAATGAAATGGAATCTAATGAACATGAACACATAAAATAACACTTCTGCATAATACATTTATTTCTTGTGACATGAAACAATTTGGAAATGAGATTTAGATGATGTGTACTTTAGTAGGCTGTGATTATGATAAAACCACATTTTATAGTGTAAGGCTAGCATTAACTGGTCTCAGAGACTACTTCTTTTATAGATATTGTATGGCATATACTATGTTATTATTACAGTCTGTTAAACTGTAAATTCTTCTGAACAGGTCCTCCAAACACAGTATTCTAAACTAAGAAAATGGCTGCCAAGGAACTTTTGACATGAGCAGTGAAAATTATTTATATAGCATTTGGTCACACGGGTTTTTTAAGGATGAAAAACACAAACTAAAATCGTGGACATGAGAAATCATGTTAGGAAAGTTTTAACGTTATCTGCGGAGATGGCACAATAAATGCATTTCCTAGTTTCTTTTAATATATGTAAATTCAATAAAATCATGGAAATATATATTAGTGTTGAGAGTGGCCTTAGAGTCTATTTCGTAACTATTTTTTTTTATTATACTTTGAGTTCTAGGGTACATGTGCATAACTATTTTTAAAATGAGGACCTGGAGGCAGGAGAAACATTTTTCATAACATTTCTACAGAAATTCAATGTGTCTAGCTCTACTCCTTGGAGTCACAGTCTGGGAGAAATGCTTCATCTGGATTGATTATGGACTTGCAAAAGAAAGCCAAGATGTAACATTTCTGAAACAATTTCTTAATTCTCTAGTGTTGGAGATTAGTTAGATCAATACCGCAAGAAGGTGTTAGATGAGGATTTGAGGGACTCATCTAATGTATACTACATGGACATTTTTAAAACATGAAATCAAGATGAGAGCCTTCCGAACGGAGAATAGAACACACAAGTACAGAGCTGGATGGAAAGAAGAATGGATCAAATATGTAGAAGACGGGACTTTTGGCTTTAGACCTCATAAAAGTGATCCTATACTTAGAAGATAATTAATGGACCCTAAAAAGAGAATGCGCTGACGGGGCAATGGTCAAGCTATGCCAGTGTTTTCAGTGTGGAGGCTGAGCAGGTGCTCTTTCTGCATGAGGGTGGCCTGCAGTTGAGAACCAATATTCTTTGTTGATGAGAACAAGTATATACCTTTTGAACCAAATACTGGCTAATGCAATTTTTTTTTAATCATTAGCACTAACTATTGCATAATTTAAGCAATGACATGCTAATATTTATGACTTCTGCTTATAATGTATATCATTGATATGGTCATTATAGCACCATATCATTGCTTTATATGCGTAAGTCAGATAATACATTTGAGGAATATAATCATACTATATAACAAGACATAAAAGTGAAACAAAAGGGGGCAATTTATATATGGAATTCATGTACATGAGTATAAAGGTAAGAGCAAAGAAGAGCTAGTGGTGCTTCTGTGGGCTTAGCATTTTTTTTTTTAAGATGCTCAGTATTAGAACAAGAGAAACATCACCAACAACACCTTTCCTTTTGTGAAAGCAAAATATGATTTATTAAGTAATGGAAAAAATACTTAAAATTTAAGCATTGAAAGTCAAATAGGCTGGGTGCAGTGATTCACACCTGTAATCCCAGCACTTTGGGAGGCCGAGGCGGGCAGATCACCTGAGGTCAGGCTTTCGAGACCAGCCTGGCCGACATGGTGAAACGCCGCCTCTACCAAAAATACAAAAATTAGCCAGGTGTGGTGGCACGTGCCTATAATTTCAGCTACTCAGGAGGCTGAGGCAGGAGAATCACTTGAACATAGGAGGTGGAGTTTGCAGTGAGCTGAGATCATGCCATTACACTCCAGCCTAGGCAACAGAGCTGACTCCGTCTCAAAAATAAATAAATAAAATAAAATAAAATAAAATAAAATAAAATACACAAAATCAGGAAGTGGGAAATGGCTCATGGGAGTAGAGAAATATATTTGGTGTTTATGCCAGAGGGAGTCACCTTCAAACAAGGATAGAACCATAAAAGAAGAAGAGGGAAGGTAAATTAGAAGGGTTCCCAGACTTTCAATGATACTGCAGTCTGATATTTACTAAAAATTCAGCAAGCAGAGAACTAAAGAGCTATGAGATACAATTTGACAAACACTACATCATTCTTCAAACACAATATCAAGCTTGTCGAATCTGTGTGGCCCAAGACAATCCTTCTTCTTTCAGTGTGACTCAGGGAAACCAAAAAATTGGATATCCCTGAACTATATATATCTAGTATTAGATTTTCTAGAACTTCTGGTTGAACCCAAGAATGGTATTGTTCCTGTGAGGTCACTCAAATGGTAGGCTGGAATTTCTGAACCAATGGATTCCGCACATGAGAAATCTCTAAGTAATTGCTCAGGTTTGAAAATACTTTCTGAATACTCCTGAAAAGATGACCAAAATTGAGAAACCAGCACCGATGTCCAGGTTTGTGTAGAACACATTAACAATCCAATCTTGCACGGAGATTTCCTGTCAATTAGGCACATCAGTAGCGTTCTTGGTAAAGGTCGTTACTCTATGTTCATTGCTCAGGAATTTGGGCTTCATCCTTAAACATTCTTTCCTGACCCTCATCCGACCAATTACTAAATCTTGCTAATCATACCATCTTGATATGTCTGGACTCTGTCCACGTGGCCCAGTGCCAAACACCAACGCCTCCACTTCATCCGTATGAGGCCTTGCATTGACTCTTACACCAGCCTCCTAACCAATTATCTTGAAACATCTCTAATCTAATCTTTATAGTCAGAAGGATGTATTTAAAACACAAATCTCATTCCCTTTTTATCCCAAAGATCACTTCCCTTTGTCCCTCAGGAAAAAACTCTATCTGTGCTAGAGCTTGTGTGACCTTGTCTGATGTGGCTCCGGCTTGTCTGTCCAGCAACATCTACGTCAATTTTCTGCTCCCCTTTCAACACTCCACGCACAGTGCTCTTACTTTCATTTCCTGAAACATCCCACTTCCCAAGTCACGGATTCAGTTCTCGCTGCTCCTTCTCATTTCCTGTTCTCAAACCCTGAGTTCTTTTCAATCGCTTCCTGAGTGAAGTTAAACATCACTTGTCCTACAGACGTTTGCCTGTATCCAAACAACTAAACCATTCCTGCAGTCATGCAGAAAATGCCATATGCTATATTTCTTCATTGTCTTCATAATGTTTGTAATTGTTCAAACCTATATTCTCTTATTCCTTACAGGCTCCTTAAAAAAAGAGCCCGAGGCCGGGCGTGGTGACTCACGCCTGTAATCCCAGAACTTTGGGAGGCTGAGGGGGACGGATCGTGTAGGTCAAGAGATGGAGACCAGCCTGACCAACATGGCCAAAGCCCGACTCTACTAAAAATACAAAAATTAGCTGGGCGTGGTGACGCGCACCTGAAATTCCAGCCACCAGGAGGCTGAGGCAGGAGAATCGCTTGAACCCGGGCGGCAGAGTTTGCAGTGAGCCGAGATTGCGCCACTGCACTCCAGCCTGGCGACAGAGCAAGATTCTACCTCAAAAGAAATAATAAAATAAAATAAAATAAAATAAAATAAAATAAAATAAAATAAAATAAAAAGAGCCTGAGTCTGTGTTCTGAACTCCTATATCCCTCACACTGGTATTTTCTGGTCCAGAGAACGTGCTTAATAAATGGTTCTTAAATAGGTGTAAGATTATTAATAACAAAAAATGTAATATTGCTTCAATTAAACATTTTAAAGTGATAGTTATCTCTTGCCCACTTCCTCATAAGAGAAAACAAGCCACTACAATACCAAGCATTGAAGGGTAAAGCTTAGGGGCATCGGTGGGATGACTTGCATCAAGTTGCTTGGGATATAGTCAATGTGCGATAATATTGACAATACTGCAATGACTGACAATACTGACAATACATGACAACACTGATACTAGAAGACAATATTACAATACATGACAGACAGTCAACCCTGGCACTTTTCACTGTTGGTGGATTACCTCCCATGTCCAAAATAATATTGTTTTGCAATGTGAATTGTTGTTGAGGGGATTAATGACATGATGCATAGCAAGCTCATAATAGAACTACAAATCAGGCTTATCTGATTCCCACATGTTGGAGAAGGTCACTAAGCTATTGAGCAAATCCAGTCAATACCAAAACCATCATCTGTATTCCAGTCATAATTTGAGACTTCACAATGGTGTCAGGAATTCTGTTTAAATATCAAGAATATATTGACATTGAGAAAAGAGATGAAGTGACTGATACGAAAGAAACCCTCTTACCCCCTTACTTTATTTCCTTATTCTGTTTTACATTTCCTCATAGTACTTAATGTTGGTTTATTTCCTGATTTTGTCTATTACCACAGTGAAGGTAATTTTAATGACAGCTTATTTAATTCTGTATCTGCGGTTCCATGAAAAGTGCTTGGCACAAAATAGGAACTAAATAAGGTGGCAGTGAATGAGTACATGAGTAGGTGTTTCATGAATACAGGTTTAATAAAGGAAGAGTCAGCAAGGTAGGTGTGGGCCCGCCATTCATCGTTTGTTAGGAAGTGGGTGAAGATACTTGGAAGGATGTTTTAAAAGCTGGCCCAAGGCTGTAATGTGCAGGAGGAACTCGGGGCAGGGGGCGGGTATCTAGAGTTTATGATACTCACACTATACTGCTGTCCTCCACATCACACCCGGGTACTCTAGAGTAAGATCTAGGAAGGAGGACTGAGGCTACATGAAGCCAGGTGAGAAAGAAAGAAGCCCACTGGCCATTTCTTTAACACTAAGGAAGTTCATTCTATTGATGAACATTCTGCCATACAGTAAAAGAATATAGAGGATTTGCATTATTCTCTGGTAAGAAATGAAAGTTGTCTTTCCCTGCAGGGCTAAAACAAGGGTAAGGCAAATGAAGAATGTGTCTCAGACGGAAAAATGTCCCCGTATATTTTGTATCTCATCACCTCGCCCCAGTCTCCGCCCTGTTCTGCAACTCCTAAAGTTGATTAGCATAGGTTATATTTATTTTATTTGTCGTTTCCTTGAGACAGGATCTTGCTCTGTGGCCCAGGCTGGAGTGCAATGGCATGATCATGCCTCACTGAGCATCCACCTCCTCAGTTCAATCCCGAGTATCTGGGACTACAGGCCTGGCTAAGTTTTGTACATTTTGTAGAAACGGGGTTTCACCAGGTTGCCCAGGCTGATATCGAACTCTGGTCTCAAGTGATCTGCCTGCCTCAGCCTCCCAAAGTGCTGGGATTACAGGCATGAGCCACTGCACCTGGCCAGCAGCAGATTAGAAAGCACAACTTTGCTGGAGGTCTACTTCTACCTCCTCAAAAGGAACCTAGAATACCATGCAAGGTCAGGGGACAGTAAGGAGCGCCTTTCAGTTTTTAAGGCTACACACAATACAGAATTCAATCAGCCACTAACTATCTGAGTGCTTGCTTGGAGTTTATAATATGGGGACATAAGGCTGGTATACGGAGGCTCACTAGGAATCGCTCAATGTGCACTTGAAATTCCTTGATAATTAAATGAAAGATTCCAAACTGCAACCCCAGCTGTACACATTTATCGTGAGGAAAGTGAACACAGCATTTTCTCTGCAATGCCTGATACCTGTGGATGAACTCTGGATTATTAAATAATGGCCTCAGGCTAGCAAATGAACTATGCACTTTGCCATCTGATTATTATAGTTTGCTTGCGTTAAATAAACTTCAATGTAGATATGCGTGTTCTTATTTGACTTGGAGAAGATAAGTGTATGCATTTGTGGTGTGGCACCCTTTCTCATTTTCAAAAAGAAACCAAAAGCAACCCCAAAGTCATGGTTTCACCTTTTGTATGGTGAAACTTCCTTTAAGAATACCAAATTTCATCACATAATCTACACTGTCCTCCCACAGAAATGACAATAGCAATCCTGTGACAGAACACATACACGTGGGAAAAACATTTATGTATATACATTCTTCCTAGGCACTCTTGGACTGAACCCAAGGACATAGCACCACAGCAGGCAGATGTAAGCCTATAAAGCATGGTCACAGAAGATAATTGCTGTTAATAATTCATTAAGAACTATTCCTTTCTCTTTCTGGAAACATATTCACCACTTCAACCATTTTCATCAAGCTTTATAATTGGATGTGGAGAAAGGGCACACATGATTTTATGAGCAATAACAACTAACATTTGTACAGCATTTTACAATTTGCAAAGCAGTTTTCATAAACATAATTCACTCCTTACTGCCACAGTAGTAGTTAGGTGTTATTAAGATAATCTACATTTTCCTAATGAGGAATCTGAGTTGGCAAGATTATAAATGCCGTTCACGGCTATGGGAGTAAACCCAAATAAAACGTTTGGAGTGCACAGAGATTTGTTGTTTACATAACGAGTAGTCCAATATTAGGCATGAGCTAGTGCTGGTTCATTCACCCGTTCCATGATGTCAGCTCCAAAGTCTCAGAAATTCTTTCTTGTCCTCATGGCTACGGAATGGCCGCATTCCAGGATGAAGGTGGTGACGGAGGAAGAAAAGGGAGCTCAGACAAACCAAACCTTGCCCAGAACTACATGGTAGATCTTTGCCCCTGTCTCGTTTAACAGACTGTTAGGCAGCCACTCCTCTGAAAGGTGGCAATGGAAAGGAGATTAGGTAAAACAGTTGCAGTCTCTCCTACAGAGTATAGTGAAATTGTAATTTCTATTCTACTACAGGACTCAGTCTTCTCTATCTACAACAGACAACACATCAGTGGGAAGGGGGTCTGTGTGTATAGTTTGCACACATGCTTCTGTGTTTGCAAATAACTATGAAGCTTATGATATACAGAGGAGATAAGAACTTTGCCATGAGATTGAAAAACATCTAAGTACTTGTTTAAAAACAAAAAACAAATGAATCATTGCTTATACATGAACTTCTTTAATTCTTATTTCAATTCTCCAAGTCGTTGAAGAACCATGTGCACCAAAGACTTCCAATACTGTAGCTATATAATTATTATTCATGTAATACACACAGCTATCATTAATCTTTTAACTATGTTTGAATTCTGCAATCCCATCTGATTGCAGAACATTTCCAAGTAAATTGCTCACTGTCTTAAATTCATCATATCTGAAACTATGACCCATGCTGTCTGTAGCACTTCACTTCCAAGCCTTCTTAAAATTTTCCCATGAAACCATTATACTCATTGAGCTGAATCAAAAGGTGAAGTCACAAGCCAGGCACAGTGGCTCACGCCTGCTATCCCAGCACTCTGGGAGGCTGAGGCAGGCGGATGGATCACTTGAGTTCGGGAATTTGAGACCAGCCTAGCCAACATGGGGAAACCCGTCTCTACTAAAAATACAAATATTAGCTGGGTGTGGTAGTGCATGCCTGTAATCCCAGCTACTTGGGAGGCTGAGATAGTAGAATTTCTTGAACTTGGGAGGCAGAGGTTGCAGTGAGCTAAGATCATACTACTGCTCTCCAGCCTGAGTGACAGAGCGAGACTTTGACCCAGAAAAAAAAAAAAAGGTGGAAAAAAAACCAGTGAAGTCTCATTTGTTTAAAATTCAAGCAACGAGCTTTGTGGCCAATATGCTTATTGGTCACATGCCAGGCATTGTGCTAGGTGCTGTAGCCACAATGGGAAGCAGACTTAACATATTATAGATTCATTACATTTTCCCTATTTGGGTCCTTAATGCATTGAAAGCAAGTACGTTATTGCAAAAAATTCCACCTTCTTTTTTCCACTCCACATACTAACAATAGAATCAACTTTCTAAAAGATTTTGTATCTATTATGCTTCTTTCAGTTTCAATAAATTACAGTGTTTCTGCAGCACCAACAGCTTTCATTTTAAACTGCTATGCTCTTCTGTGTAATTAAGGATTAATCTCACACAGAGAATGGTCTGGCCTTTGTCCTCAGCTTCTAGGAGGTGATCTCTAGGTCACTGCCATGTGCTGCCTGGGATGAATGTCCTTTTGCTTGGAAGCTTCGCTATAGGACAGTCCAATAATGTGACTTATGATGGGGGCTTTGGGACACACCATATCAGTTCCAACCTCCAGAGGAAGTGGAGATTAAATATTGGCTCAAACCTCCAGGAAGGGCTGGAAACCCAAGGTCAGTCATGTGAGCAGTATGTGATATAGCTGGAAGGAAAAGTGGACACCAGTGGCTTGGGTGGGGGTCCCCGAAGTGTCACGGTCAGAAGAGGTAACTGCCCATGGCTCCTTGACGAGGATGACTGGAAGCCCTTCCTCCTAGACTTTGCATCCCTCCTAGACCGCCCTATGTAGCTTTGTCTTCAGCTGGCTCTAATTTGTATCATTTTTTTCCATAATAAACGTGACTGTGCATATATTTGAGCAACAGGGGTTTCTGTTGCGAGTCTGTTTATATGAGGGTTTTCTTCAACAAATGATCGGCCCTTCCTATCCAATAGGTTCTGCAACCATAACCCAATGCAGATGAAGAATACAGTACTCCCAGGATAAGAACCCCACAGATACAGAGGGCTGACTTTTTGTATACGCAAGTTCTGCGGGAGCACTGTGGGGACTTGAGTATGAGTGGATTTCGGTGTCTTCAGGCATCCTGGAACCAATCCCCCATGGATACTGAGGGTCAACTGTAATAGCTTCTGGTGAGTTCTGCGAGTCTTTCTAACAATTTAGCAAATGTGAAGGTATCGGTGGGGAATGCCTGACTTTGTACCCAGCCGGTGTGAAGATGGTCCTGAGACCCTTGAACTTGAGTTGGTGTCTGAAGGGATGGAGTCTGGTGGGGATGGTGCCCTCCGGCTGTGCTGTTTGCTTCTCATTGCATATCCTTTCTGCAAACTCCCAGCTTTCCTCCCCAGGCTTCCCTGCTGCATGCTTCAGTCTTGCTTCTCTTCTTGATATTCTCCCCTTACCCTGGGGTTGTTTATAACCTTTCTCTTCTTTCTCCAAATCTTCCACGTTTTCAAGGAAAATGTCAAGTCCTGCCTCCTTCATGAAGCTTCTTTTCACCAGAAGAGGAAATGTACATTGATGGTGCATCCACTAGCAGGTGAGTTTTGTTTCTGTTTTTATAAAAATTAACTTTTATTTTAGGTTTAGGGGTACGTGTGCAGGACGTGCAGGTTTGTTACATAGGTACACTTGTAACATGGCGTTTGTTGAATACATAATTTCATCACCCAGGTATTAAGCCTAGTACCCCTTAGTAACTTTTCCTGATCCTCTCCCTCCTCCCACCCTCCACCCCCTGAGAGACCCCGTGGGTGTTGTTCCCCTCTATGTGTCCATGTGTTCTCATCCTTTAGCCGCCATTTATAAGTGAGAACATACGGTATTTGGTTTTCTCTTCCTCAACTAGCAGATGAGGTTTTAATATCATATACTGTGCTTGGTTTTGCCTGGGTTGTACTGTGACCTCATTACAATGTCAGCTTCTCAGGATGAGGGAACATGTCTCAGCCAGTTGTGTAACCCTCCCCGCATTCCAATTACAAGGCTAGCTGGGTGTTCCCTCAGTAAGAGTCACTTGGCTTCAACATTTCTAAGAACAGATGGAAGCACTCCTCCTTCTGTCCAGAACCAGAATGAGTGTGCTCAGACTTGCATTCATTTCCAGCCATCAATGATGGTGACCAATCCTAAGCCAGTTTAATACAGGATCCAAGTTCTCAAGTCATTGTCTGTGACCCAAGAATGGAGTTAAAGGGATGCTTTATTTTTTTCTTCTAAGGATTACTATGAGCAAATGAATGCATTCACGCTGCCTAACCAAGTTTCTTTTTAAAAAGTCAGTGACACATTTGCTTTGTTATAAGCACAGAGAGTGACCAAAAACAGTGCTTGCGGTGATTGAGCAACGACTAAAATTAGCTAACTCACCTCCCAAGCTGTGAGGCAGCAGGCACTGTCCTAAAGTGCTTCCTTTCGGGGAATGGGGTGTCTGTGTGTATGACTGCATGGGGTAAATTCGCTTCACTCCCACAAAAATCTATGAGGGAAGTGCTATCATCATCCTCATTTTACAGGTGAGCAAACTAAGCACAGAGAGTGTAAAAAACTAGCCCAAGGAAACCCAGTTACTAAACAGTAGAGGCGGGATCCTATCCCAGGAAGTCCAGATACAGAACCCATGGCTCCAATACCATCGCTTCCTGACTCCTGCCTATTTGTTTAGAGTGTAGCTGGACTGTGCTCCCATACAAGCATACAACCTTGTCACATGCCATTGTCACATACTGATAACCCTTCATGAGTATAATAGAAACATGAAAACATGTATTTTCATGTGCGGGGGCATCACACTAGGACTTGTCATCAATGGAAGTGATTTGGTGGTGTCTGTCTCACCTGGAGCATGTAAATGTTTTTCCCGCCTGAGTGCGGTGGCTCACGTCTGTAATCCCAGCACCTCGAGAGGCCAAGGCGGGTGGATCACTTCAGGTCAGTAGCTCAAGCCCAGCCTAGCCAACATGACGAAACCCCATCTCTACTAAAAATACAAAAATTAGCTGGGCATGGTGGCACATGTCTGTAATCCCAGTTACTCAGGAGGCTGAGGCAGGAGAATCACTTGAGCATGAGAGGTAGAGGTTGCAGTGAGCTGAGATCATGCCACTGGACTCCAGACTGGGACACAGAGTGAGACTCTGTCTCATAAAAAAACAACAACAAAAAAAATTAAAAGGTGTTTCTGCCAATGTCAGGGGAGGTATCTCATAGTAAGAAACAGGTTGCATCACTTCATTTCAGTTGAGAGGAACAGAAAAACAACATACTGAGCAGTTTAAACTTTTGAAACTGAATTTTAATCATTTTATATAGTCTGTCATTTAATGACTCATGGTAATACTATTAGCAATATACTGTTAAGTGGACAGAGGCTTAAAATGGCATGTATAAGTATTAGCCTACTTTTTGCATAGATCAATACATAAACATACATCTTTGAAGGTGTTAACAATGCTTAGCTTTTTTTTTTTATTTAATTTTTTTTTTTTTTTTGAGACGGAGTCTCGCTCTGTGGCCCAGGTTGGAGTGCAGTGGCCAGATCTCAGCTCACTGCAAGCTCCGCCTCCCGGGTTCCCGCCATTCTCCTGCCTTAGCCTCCCGAGTAGCTGGGACTACAGGTGCCGCCACCGCGCCCGGCTAGTTTTTTTGTACTTTTTAGTAGAGACGGGGTTTCACCGTGTTCGCCAGGATGGTCTCGATCTCCTGACCTTGTGATCCGCCCGTCTCGGCCTCCCAAAGTGCTGGGATTACAGGCTTGAGCCACCGCGCCCGGCCAACAATGCTTAGCTTTTGGTACCAGGGTTTTTGGTATGTTCCTTTGTTTGTTGCTTATATTTTCCACACCAATTATCTATAATTAAAATAGATTACTTTGCCCAAAAACCAATTGATATAGTTTTTATGTTAATCTGCACAGATAAAGCCAAAATTAAAAATACATATATAAACATTTTCAATTGAACTCAAGTGGCCTAAAAAAAGCAATGTTTTAAAACATACACACATAAGATGCTGTATTTTTTAGAGGTCTTGTTTTAAAATTACTTCTGAAACATATTTTTTCAAGTACAAAAGGAGACAGAGTTTACTAAATGTTGGTCTCAAACCAACCAGCTACATGAAGTCAAAACCATGCTTCTTACTTCTTTAGATAAGATACCTAATTACGTACTTACATTCAAATTAAATTCATGATCAAGCTCTATTGCTCCATTAGTAGTTTCAGAGAATAAGTTATAGAGATGGCCATGTGAGCAGATACTGACAGAAGGAAAAGAAAGAGGAGGCGTGGAACAAGGAGGAGGAGGAGGAAGAGAAGAAGTCACTGTGGTCTATAAACTATAACTTAGGATGTGCAGAGAAATTTTACTTTCCACATTAAAACCAAAACCAAATTTAAAGTAATTCTATTTTAGATTAGAAATTCTACAGCCTTTAGATTAAGGAAGCTTTTTCTTTATGGTGTTTTCTTTCATTTCATTTCAAAATTTTGTTCCAGAGGCCTCTATTAAGTGATCTGCTGCTGCATAGTAATTAACTTATGATTTTACTCTCCTATGCAATCGAAAGGACCCAGGACAAGAAGATGACTTCAGTGCCCGAAAAAGGCGACTTTCAAACAAAGAAACATGTCTCTGAAGGGGAACTTCTATGTACTTCAAAACTGCACCTGGAGTTTGCTATACTCAATGGCCCAGTGACATTGCGTATGTCTCAATTTCGTGGTGATACAGTTGGTGTCAAAATCCCATTTGGACATGCGGAAGTTCGTTTCTATGATTTGCTCTGAGCCCAAAGTCAGGAATTTGTTTTCTACGGAGGGTTGCTGACACATGGGAGAAAGACGGATTACAGGGTTCAACGAGATATAGACACGATCGACTCCTGAGAGAAAGAGACAAAGAGGGAGAGCCAGGCACGGTGATAGGAAATGGAAACCGATATTCAAGGGGAAAGCGCCTGTCTTCTGACCTACTCATTAACAGCAGTTCTAAACCTTTTGGTATAGCTTTGGCAACAACAGAGTTCTCATTTGAATATTTTCCTTCATTTGATTTCACAGATTGCTTACAGCTTATTTTCATCATCATTCTAAAATAGTTCACAAATCTCAGTATCAGTCTGTGATTTTTGTTCCTTTAGGTAGCATTCATCATTTTAATTCTAAAAACAGAAGCCACGTAAGTTAGGCAAACACCGTTTTTCTGAAACATCTTACCAAACCAGGACAATTTTGTTAATTATTTATCATTATTGATGTTTAAACAATATTAGTTATAAAAAACACTTGAGCTCAAAAATTATTTTGTCTGTTTACTCCGAAATAATATATATATGCACACATATTTACTCTGAAAGTATATATATCTACATATATATTTACTCTGAAAGTATATATCTGCATATATACTCTGAAAGTATATATATGCATATATATATACTCTGAAAGTGTGTATATATATATAAAATGAAAGGGTTGCAGGCCAAGAATAGACTAATCATTTGTACTCAATGAATTGCTGGTATAAATGGTAATATAGTTTTAATAAAATATTCAAATACTTGGAATTTTAATATCATAGATTTTATTCATAGTTTTTTATTTGCCTAACAAGTCTAAGCCCTCTGTTTCTTGATCTGAGAAATTATGCATCATTCCTGACTTAATTTTGAATTATTTGTGAATTCTTATAGAATAAACTGGATTGCAAATGACAAGAAAGCAATTCTTGAGAAAAAGGAAAAATGCATACCTCATATGCAAACCCAACGTTTCTATTATGATGACAAAAGGGGCTGTCATTGACTCATGTAGTAGAATATAAGTAACAAAATTCTAGGCTTTCCTTACTTCCTAAATCTTGAAATGTAAACTGAATGTTGACTTGGAAAGTCTTCCAGACTGTTTGATTGATATGTATCACCTGTTGATCCACCTTCTTCCCTCTAGTCTTCTTTGTTATATCTGCATCATATACCATGCTTACTGAAGAAAAAATTTCTTTTTGAAAATCAAGTGTTTGTGTACTAATAACAAATACTCTAGATAATACTTATAATTTGAAATAATTTCAACATATGTACCAAAAATTGAAAAATATTTTGTAGTTTATAATGTGTTTTCACATACCTTTCTACCTTATTATCTCCATTTTATGAATGGGGAAGCTGCTGAACCTATGAAAGTTATACTTACTTTCTTTCTTTCTTTTTTTTTTTTCTTTTGAGACAGAGTCTTGCTCTGTCTCCCATTCTGGAGTGCAGTAGTGCGACCTCGGCTCACTGCAACCTCTGCCTCCTGAGTTCAAGCAATTCTCCCTGCCTCAGCCTCCCAAGGGGCTGGGATTCCTGGCACCTGCAAACTTGTGCAGCTAATTTTTGTATTTTTAGTAGAAATGGGGTTTCACCATGTTGGCCACGCCAGTCTTGAACTCCTGACCTCAGGTGATCCACCTGCCTCAGCTTCCCAAACTGCTGGGATTACAGGCATGAGCCACTGCTCCCAGCCTATACTTACCTTCTCTTAAACAAAGACATAACTTTTTCAAAAAGCCATAGGACCTTGCAAATGCTAATATGATGTTTGATTTCTTCTTCAAGGCTCCTTGGAAAATGAAAAATATGCCCAGAAATATGGAAAAAGTATCAACAGATTTCACATATGAGTGGGACTCCTTCAAACACCACACAGTCTTCTAACATTTAAATAGCATTCATCAATTTATATTAAATAACACTTAAGACCCAAGTAAAATGAAATTATTAAAATGGTTCTAATTAAACCCATCTTGACTAATTCATATAATATTAAAACTAATTTAGCTCCCAATTAAAATAGGAATTGTATTCTACAATGATTTCTATTCAAAACAATGTATTTAACTTAATGATAAGTTGGAGAAACAGTCATATGCTGTACTAAAGAAGGTATTAAAATGGAGTAACAGTTATCCCTTTGGGTCAAGAAAGGAACATGTATTGATTTTATACCTTTTCCCCAAGGAAGTAATTTTCCATCGCTTGATATGGTTGTTTTTTTTTTTTTCAGAAATTATTTGTCTTGTCATTTTCATGACATAGAAAGACTTAATGTAAACTGTCAAAAGAAACAATTCCACAAGAACACTGACTGCCTTTTTTTACTTTTCACCATAAACTGGAATTTTCCTCAACTAAATTAAATTTCTCTTGAGTTCACAAATCAGTCTAGGTGCTTCATTCTTTATTTGATTCAAAGAAGAATGCCTATCTCCTCCATCAGTCCCGATAAGTTGTTTGATAAGGACTTTGCATAACGAATGAAAATAACTTTATTACTTGTTCAGTAGAGGCAGTATTCAATTTATATAATATAATTAAAGGTGAGCAAATAATTCTCTGCACGCTCTCTATAGTGGCTTTCTCAACAGGAGTGTTCAACTTTCTAACACCTTCACAGTAGCCATTTGAACATTTGTCACTCATGGATTTTAAGGTAATAGTCTTTCCCTTAGTAATCATTATGACTTAAGCCAAGATCTTTCTTCTCAATGTTGCAAACCTATAGGAGGGTCACAGTTTGCAAAAAAAATTTTATTTTAAAATGGAAAAAAAAAAGCTTTATATAATGTAAAATTAAAAGCAATACTCGATATTGGTGTGTCAAATGATTGATCATTTAGCGCGTACCTACAATTAAAAATTTGAGGAAAAGCTACATACATGATTAACTAGTACCTGCTATTCAAGACACGTTATAGAAATAAATGAAGATAACATTGCAATGAATATTTGGGATTATATAGATGACATCAAACAAAAAATAAGCTGTTCGATTTTGCTAAAATTTAGCTTCCAAATGAATGAAGGTTATTTCTTTAATGGAAAGTCAATGATTCTTATAATTTATATCCAAAAACAATGAATAATAAATGGTAATGATGAGGCGGAACTGCCAAACAGCAGAGCTCTGGCTTTCTTTCTCATGCAGTTCCATTTTCTAAGCTTTCCAAAATAATAAAATGTACAAATCAATAGGATGACTGAATACTCTAAGATGTAACAACATACCCATGGCTGATTAAAGGCAAATTTGCTCTAATCATGTGTCTGCACTTATCAGAATGAAGTCTCAACAATATGCAGTATATCTTGACCAGAAAACAAATATGAAAAGCTCCACTACGCATTGCGGCAGATGATATTTTCTGAGTGGTAATTCTGATATTTGATGTATGCTCTTTATTCTTTCTAAATAACTTTGATTCTGTGCCAGCCAAGATATAGCCCTGAAAAAAAAAAAAATACTTCAAAGCACTAAAATGCTGAAAGAATCTTCAGTGTCAAGTAGAAAACAAAATTGTGTCCATATGCCTTACAAAGAGTTTTTATTTCAAATCCATACAAAACAAAGTCTCAATCTTGTTACACCTGTGAGATGTGCAGGTATTTATTGGTGTTCTTTACTTTACATGTAATGCTAATTTACCAGCACCAAGCTCTAACCAACTGAGCTAACCGGCCAGCTGCTGATGTAATGCTAATTTATTGTGTTTGATTAACTTTCAATACAATTTTTATGTTGAAATGGAATTTAAAGAAGTCATAGAAACATCACCGATCAGGATTTGCCCTTTTCTCCCTTCACAATTAATTCAGATTTTAAAAAACCCAGTTATCACATATTGCCAATGAAATGAAGAAGATATTCAGGAAAGAATGTAAGCAAATAATTGCTCTGGTTGCATGCTTAAAAAAAGATGAATTTCATATGTGTATGTCACTCTAAAAGGGACAGGAAATTGTTGAGGGAATTCAAACAAAAAATACATTTTTACAATAATTTACTAGACATTCCAATTAAACATATATAAGATTCTATTTTTTAAAAAACTTATAACTTATATTTTATATGTCATTTGACTCATACATGCTTAGCCTATATTTTATACTTCATTTGACTCACACATGCTTAACCTAAGAGAAAACCTCATGAGAGTTTTAAAAGTTGAACTCTGGATGACGTAAGCCATAATATGTGTTTTTCTATGCGGCATCAATTTTCTGACCATTTTAGAATACCTGAATACACATGAAATTGAGCTTTAGGTTGGAATTATTCCAATAGTTTTCTTAAATCCTCACTCTACACATAAAATCGTGACCATGGTTACATAATCTGACGGTTGTTACTAATAATCTTGAAAAAAAAGCATGCCATATTAAAAAAGTTAATAGTTGGGAAATATTAGGAAATATTATATAATATAATCCTTTATAATATACAATCATCTTTCTTTACCCCTTCTTCTGATGTTTGACCACAGAGTCAACGTTATGATCACAGTAATACAGGACAGTTGGCCAAATACAATAATCCAGTGATATTATTAGCTGTTAACAGTTACTTCGTGGTTTATGGCACAGCGTAAGATGAGAAGACCAGCCACAGAAAAAATCGAGAAAGGACATTATTGGCAACCTATTTGTGGCCTGAGTTGCTCTCTCTTCTCTGTCCAGATATGAATGGGCATAAGTCCACAGCTGAATATTTTCATATATTGGGTGCACAGAAGAAACAAGGAAAGAATTGAGGGGATAAAGCAAGCCACATTTGGCCTGTCGGTGCAACCTTACATCATGGCCAGCTCTACTGGCTCTATGATTTTTCTCCTCGGAAAATGATAAGGGTAAATAAAACAGAAGTGTAGTTTCAGGGACCTGTCATCAAGTGATTTGGGATTTGTTCGGCTGTTACTTGTTTCTGAAGGAGCAAATGGCAGTGGAGAGGCACACATCAAAGTTTGAAGCACCTTGTGGTTGTAACATTGAAACTCAATCCAAGAAAGATGAGAACAAAATAAATCCAGGTGCTGTCGTTGGCACAGTAACACCTGGAAACTATTCAAATCTGTATTAGTACATCAACTTTTGAAGGTCCATTTTCAGCTTTATAAACTCTAGATGGTGCATTTCTACCTTTTCTTCCATTCCTATCTCACACTTATAAAACGGAGGATGAGTTATGAAAAAATAACTTAAAATGTGTAAAGTGCTTTTAGCACTTAGGCGCTAAAACAGTCTTCAAATCTACACCAGATCCCACCCCCATTCCCAATTGACTTTTGGTGATAAACAAACCATTACGATATTTAGCTAATAAATTTTCACACGTCATGAATTTATGGTAGGCTGTACAATAAAAGTAACCATTCAAAGCCAACCACTCTAAAACAAATGATGACACCAATTTTTGCTAATTCTTTGAATTTCTTTGTGAGGAAAACAACAGGAATTCACGAAGAATACTTTCGGGTGATTTATTAATCCAGGTGCTAACTTTCAAAAGAAGCACAGTCAGCCAAAAAAAATGTTTGGTACTACTAATACATACTGAAGCAAGAAAGCAAAAGTAAACCAATTTAAGATAAACAGTATGCATATGTTTCTGAGATCTGCCGACCGCACCTATATATGTAACAATTTTATAATATATTTTACATATATGTTCAGGGCCCTTTTCCTGACTACTTGAAATAATAAAGCATTTGCAGTAATCATAGTTTTAAAATAATTTGAAATACACATTTATATCAGAAGTTAAACAGTTGCTAAAGTGGTTCCAAAACAGTGTTTATATTTACGATACTCATATTTGATGGGGTTAAAATCCACATAGAAATCTTGTTTCTAATAAAAGTTCCTATGACTTGGAGTTCAAAATCTAGTCTTAATTTTATTTTTATTAAACTTTTATTCCACTATTTCATTTTCTGGAGTTCTTTTTTTTTTTCCTTCTAATTTCATGTTCTTTATTGCTTTACTATGCCATTGCTGACCAAATATTTGAAACTAGAAAAATTTCGCCCAATACATACCAGGGCATTTTCAGGCTAAAATGTAATATTCACCAACAAGAAAACTGTGTAGAACCTTTATGTAAATGTGAAATCTTCAGAGGCTTTAGATTGTCACTCTTATGGAATCAGACAGTTCAGATGGGTGACAAAGTTCTCATCAAACCTGGGCACAAAACACCCTATGTAGCTGCATTTTTGCAAACGGTACACATAAGTGGAAACAAAACAGCTCTATTATTTTAATTTTTGAATTCTTACTGATTATTTAGCAATAACAATGTTATAAATAACAAAATGATATTATATTATTTGAATCAAGAAAAACACCTCAACTATATATCACTTTGGATTTTTGAAGTTATGATTATTTCAATAGTCTATGATTGACTATTGTTTTAATTTCCAGAAATTGCACAAGTTCTTTAACTACTAAGATATGCTTTATATATTCTCTAGAACAAATGATGTTCAAATGGAATTCATTAAACTACTTGCATATAAAACCTCTAACATCACAAATTTCTTTTAATAAGTATGTTAATCTTAAGTTAAAAATACTTGATTTAGTGTCTGTCTTCACCAAACATTTATCACTATGGCCTGAACAGGTTTGACTTCTGTTCAGAAGAGGATAGAATATTCTTCTTGAACTACATGACATTTTAAACTTTATTAACTAATGGCATATTTGATATGATTCTGAATCCTACAGCTAAAGTTAAGGAATCTTGCCTCCAAATTGGAGAAGTTTATTCATTCACAGAGGCGTTATTTGTTTTCATATGGGTCAAATAGTTAGATAGGGACTCTGCTCATTTTATATGATAGTTCTTAAAAGTACATTCAAATGGTTGTCTACAGATGGGATACAATTCCAGAGAATTCCTTTGCTGTTCAGCACAATTCTAATATTTCTCACTGAACATGCAACTTATTTATTCCATCAATATAACATATTGAATTGATTTATTCAGGAGAATTGAATTATATCTCATAATCCAGAATTTTTCAGCAACTACCCATGTAAGCTTTAAGTATGTTAGAGAAATAAATTTTACCTTAAAACATATATAGCAAAACTGAACTTTTGTACTGCTTTAAATTTTTTTAATTCTGTGCATGCTAAGCTAAGCTTTTTTTTTTTTTTTTTTTTTTTTTTTTTTCTGAGACAGGGTCTGGCTGCAGTTGCCAAGGCTGAAGTGCAGGCTGGAGTGAAGTGGTGCAATCACAGCTCCTGCAGCCTCCACCGACCTGGCTCACAGAATCCTCCCACCTGAGCCTCCTAAGTAGCTAGGTTGGGACTACAGGCACATACCACCATTCTGGCTAATTTAATTTTTTCTTTAATTTTTTTTTTTTTTTTTTTTTTTTTTTTTTTTTTTTTTTTTTTTTTTAGACACAGAGTCTCCCTATGTTGCCCAGGCTGGTCTCGAACTCCTAGTCTCAAGCAATCCTCCTGTCTTGGCCTCCTGAGTAGCTGGGATGACAAGTACATGCCACCACTCACAGCTAATTAATTTTTTTTTTTTGTCTATCCTGCCTCAGCCTCCTGAAGTGCTGGTATTACAGGTGTGAGCCACCACCCAACTGGCTTTTTTTTTTTTTTTTTAAGTGTGAATTAGAAAATCAGGAAACAAACAAAAATAACCTGGAAAAAAAGAACCCTAAAATTTATCAGATTGTATAATTTTCTAAAGTTGCTCTTGCTCAGAACTGGAAATAGCTGTGGCAAAATCAACAAGTGGCAGAAAATCAGATGGAAGAAGGTGCCAATCAGTAGGCGGAGTTAAAGTTTTACCCCAAACACCTTTTTATTTGTGGTCACCTGTAGCTGGTACTGCTTGGTTTTCGCAGGGAGCCTGTTTGCGGGGCGCACTGCTCTCTTCCACGGAGAGGCCTAAACGCGTCTCTAGGAGAGAGAAAGCCTAGCCAGAAAAGCCTTACGGGATGCCGGGTGCGGTGGTTCACGCCTGTAATCCCTCCAACCCTTTGGTAGGTGTAAGCAGGTGGATCACCTGAGGTCAGGAGATGGAGACCAGCCTGGACAACATGGTGAAACCCCTAAAAGTACAAAAAAAAAAAAAAAAAATACACACACACAAAATAAATTAGCTGGGCGTGGCAGCAGGTGCCTGTAATCCCAGCTACTCACGAGGCTGAGGCAGGAGAATCACTTGAACCCAGGAGGCGGAGGTTGCAGTGAGCCAAGATCACAACACTGTACTCCAGCCTGGGTGACAGAGCGAGACACTGTCTCCAAAACCAATAACAACAAGAATAACAACAAAAAACAAAAACAAACAAACCAACAAAAACAACAACCAAAAAACCACAAGAAAAGGAAAAAAAGAAAAGCCTGACGAGAGAGTCGGGCAGAATTGGGGGATTTTACCACAAAAATGATTGCTAGCGAGACTCTCTCTTCATGGACCTGATTTTGAAGTAACCTGGAGCTCCTTGTCCAATAATGGTGTTCCCTCATTAGAAAATACACTTATTCCTAGGACGTTTTCTCTGTTCAATTCATTTCTGGAGTTCCTCTTTGGGAACTGGCATCAGAGTCAATTTAGGACCCACACAAGGAAATTCTATCTCATTAGTGTAAGGTCAAGCCTCATACACCAAAAATGTGTAGCCTCTTGGGTACCATCAACTTTGTCAATTCTGATGCCACGCAGCTCTGAATCTCTTTGGCTCTGTTTATACTGGTTAGAACTTGAACATGTGCAACAACTATTAGTGGTCAGGTAAGCAAAAATTGTATTTCCCAATTGCTGAAGTGTAATCAAACTGAAAATGTGACTCTTGTAACATTTTAAAATAATGGATTTATATTTTACAATTCTATGCATAATTTTAGCCATGCTGTAAAAACCATAAACATTATCTCCAATTTTAAATCATATAAATTATTACATTATGCAAGGAACTTCCCTATAATAGTGTGATGTGAAAATTAGCAATAATTATTTGCAACTCCATAATCTCACCAAACGGTGGCACATGTACCATGTTTTCTGTAGAATGAGACTTGCAAGTTTCATTCCCAGTACGACTTGGCATTAGCTGCTTGAGTGTTATATTATTCCCTTGCATTTTATAAAATCATTTGAACTCCTCTAAAGATTTCAACATTAAATTTTATGTTTTATTTTAATCATCAATAACTATGTAGTTCTCACCTTTATTTGCATTTTGTAACAAATTTTGAATTTTCCACAAAAGGATCTGCTCAGTATTAGCAAGGACACAATGACAGTCTTTCTGGCAGGGTAATGAACTTGAAAAATTAGCCTTTTTTTCTCTATTGCAATGATATTATGTATCTCTTAATTTATTCAACGATCATTTATTCATGAAATATTTACTGAGTACTTGCGATGTGTCAGGCAACATGCTAGGCATTTGCAACAAAACTGTAAACAAGACAGACACAGCCACCTACTTCATGGACCTACAGGAAAAACAGACTGGTCAAGTAATGTCAAGCTCAAAAGTGCAAGAATCTATAGATAAATAAAATATAGGGGCATATCCTAGTTGGGCTTTGAAACGTATGAGGAAAAGCTTGTTCTCTTCATCAGTCAGCTTTGGAAAAATGTTCAGTGTCATCTTGGCAACGTGATATTTCTTACACATGATGTTATTTACACTTCTCCCAGTTTACTTTTGCTGTTTTATTTTTGGCTAAGTTAGAAATGAAATTATATAGCTTGACAACATCTCATAGTCACTCTATCAATCCTTTTTAGTGGTATTGTACTTCATCATGTTCAGATATATACATATTATATAAATCTTTTAATAAATACATTAATCTTAAGTTTAAAATACTTGATTTCATATTTATATATAATATAAATATATATTATGTTATTTTATATATTATATATATTATGATATATATGATTTATATATGAGATTTTCATATATAAGATTTACCCCAGGGGTACAAGTTATTAACCCCATTTTACAGATGAGAAACATAGACTTAGAAAGCTTGTTACTTGTTTAAGATCAAAGACCTCAAAAACTCAGACATTATCACTATTTCACCTGCATTCTAATTTCCTTCACCTGATTTTCTTACTAATAATTTTAGATTCACTGGCATGGGATTTATTGTGCAATATAGCAGCTAAAACCAAACAAACAAAAAACAATTCCATTAAACCATGTTTAACATGTACTGGATGAAGCATGCCCTAAAGATAATAGTAGATTCTGGAACTCCAGATTTGGCTTTGGACAAGTTATTGAAGGTAATGATTGATTTCAGTACTCTCATTTGTATTTTACACACTGTATTTTATACTGTATTCTCTCAATATTTCGTAATGTTGGATTGGTTGAAATAGTGAGTGGAAATAACTTCAGAGGTATAAAACACACAGTTAGCACTTCATAAATGGCAACTAAACAAGTCCATAATGTCACCACTGGTCCCTTCTGCTCCTGCTCAGAACATTGCTTCTCCAATGCTGCAAGTCACTTTGAAGAAAACTTCCTTTGTTTATGGAAGAATCATCTGGCTGTCTCCTTTAGTTATGTAGATGTGAAGCAACTAGAATTTTCTTTCTTTTTTCTTTTGGGTCTAGCCCACGCCAGGAGCCCAACTGTGTAGACACGAGGTTGCGTTTGTGGTTGCACATCCTTTGGTCTCTGGAAGCTTTGCTTTTGTCTTAAAGAAGAGGCTGGAGTTAAATTTGCCTGGGCATCAGTCTTCAGGGCGGAAAGCATTCATAAACCAACTCCTGTCTCTTTGAATTCAAAATGCTTAAGCCTTGTTTCCTCCATTGGTTAGTAAAAGACAGGCAGAGTTTGTGAGAATATCCAAAAAAAAATAATAATAATAAAGAAGGATCTCAGATCTCCCAGACCAGTGACCAACGACCAAGGATCAGCATCCAGACAGAAAATGTGTCTGAAGAGAACCACTTCTGGAAACATCATGTACCCCCTCTAGAGATGCTTTGTCACTCTGGGTGTGCCCCGGGGAAGTAGACTTAGTGTGTTTCTGGGAAAGCTGTGTCGCTGGGTGCTGCCAGATTGGCAGTCCAGGCTCACTGCTTTGGTATTGGGAGACTGTCGGAGACCTCTAGAGGGGATGCTGTCAGCAAAAAGATGGATCATCAGTCCATCTTTGTCAAATGATGAAAAATAGGACGGACCCTTTGAAGTGGATGTGTAATTTGGAAATTTGAGTGGACAGGAGAACCTTAGGAAAGGAAAGTCAGTTTGGTGGCTTGGAGAATTGGTGAGCTAAGCATGATTGTGTCAGAGGCATTCGAACCAGAGCAACTCCATCTTGAATGGAGGCTGGGTAAAATGAGGCCGGGACCTATTGGGCTGCATTCCCAGATGGTTAAGGCATTCTAAGTCACAGGATGTGATAGGAGGGTGGCACAAGATACAGGTCATAAAGACCTTGCTGGTAAAACAAGTTGCAGTAAAGAAGCCAGCCAAAACCCACCAAAACCAAGCTGGCAATGAGAGTGACTTCTGATTGTCCTCATTGCTGTACTCCCACCAGCGCCATGACAGTTTACAAATGCCATGGTAACGTCAGGAAGTTACCCTCTATGATCTCAAAAGGAGAGGCATCAATAACTCACACCTTGTTTGACATATCATCAAAAAATAACCATAAAAATGGACAACCAGAAGCTCTCGGGGCTGCTCTGTGTATAGAGTAGCCATTCTTTTATTCCTTTACTTTCCTAATAAACTTGCTTTCAATTTACTCCATGGAGTCACCCTGAATTCTTTCTTGTGTGAGATCCAAGAACTTTCTCTTGGGGTCTGGATTGGGACCCCTTTCCTGTAACAATTGTGTTTTAATTAAGACAAAAAAAGTGACCTAATATTACCTGTTGGCTATTGTTTAAAGTATTGGTTCTCCATCAATGCGTTTACTGTTTTATATCCATTTATACAACAACAAAACCCAGAAAGTTACATTTGTTATTAATAGGAAAAATATTTTTCGATGACTTCAAATTATCAAAAATGTTTTTAAAATACTTTCAATGCTTATAGGGCATTGAAAATCCTCACCACCTTGAGAACATCTTCTTTAGGAGACATCTGAGCAAGTTGCAAGTACAGATATATTTCATAGAACATGGAGGTAAATATAGATTTGTACATTATGGACAGAAATCAGTTTTAAAACTTCAGATATACTAGGAATGTAAGCGGTATTGCCATTCATTTTCCATATAGGACCATGTGTAAATTTTCCCTGTTATCGTAAACCCTATCTGCTATTGTTCAAGGTGTAGCATAAGTAAGAGAGCCTAAGCACAATTTTTTAAAAATCCTGAACTATTTATTCTGCCAACACTCCTAATTATCCACACTGTATTCAAGTTATCAACATCAAAAAAGATTGTGAAGTTTTTTACCTGGACATATTTCTAGGTCAAATGATTCACCCTTATGTCCAGAAATCTGCAGAAGTCAGTAGGCATTTTATTTTTTTTATATGAAATTGGTGTGTTGAGAAGGAAACAATGAAATGTCATGCGCACCAGAGGGACTGATCCTGAAATCTGTGGTTAATGTAGCTTCTTCCAAGGCCTTCTACTTGTCTTCACAGCTCTCCGAACGCCTTTACCTTCTTTCTGATCATCCTCACTCAGGCAAGCTCTCCCTCTTTCCTTTTCCTTTCTGTTCTGGTGTGTTGAGGCCGGAATAGTAGTGACTCCACCTGTACCCTGATGTTAGCAAAATGTTCTGTTGGGACCGGCAGTTCTCTCCACACTTCGAGGGAATTTAAAGGCTGTGCATCTTCAATAGCCACTGGCTGCCTTGTCTAGTTAGTTCCCAAAGCCTTTCAACAATGAATCAACAAGGGGTGGCAGGAAAAGCCTGGACCCAACACAGGTGGGGGTACCCTGAAAGGAATAGCTTGTGCTAGATTAAGTGGTGGTGGTTGTGGGGAGGGGAGGGCCCTGTTGGAGAAGGAACAATACTGAGTTCACACAAGGGCTCCTGGACAAGACCTATCTGCCGGTGATACACGGTCCGCAAGCCTGGGACAAAGAATTGCTGAGTCAGAACATATCCTCATCAACTCTCTTTTTACTACCATAATAGCAATTTACCATCATCTAGTTCTTTTGTGGCATCGGCATATTCAAGGTCTCACAGCCACTATATTTCACATGACTTCCCTCAGCTCTGTCATTTTGCCTTTTGTAAGATAAAAGTTGGTTTCAAGTTCATTATGCTAACCACTTTAGATCTTGGGCATATCTTCTCTGTCCTTGATTTAAACTATCCTTATAAAAGCCTCATATATCTGATTGATGTCTTTATATTACTAATAAATAAGTTAAATAAAGCTAGAATCACTACCATTTTTTTGCACCCACCATTGGGCAATTTTTATGCAATTGAAATACTGCTTATTTCTACCTCACTGGCAGAGCACTTCATGACTCGGGTCTAAGGAAAGTACCTAAGGTATTAAAATCCAGAAAAATCACATCAAGGGCCGCAAAAATGAAAACTTTTCTAATACGGCTTGAAAATAGCAAAGAAATATAGAGTTTGAAGGTAGCCTTAGTTCTGTCTCTTGACAAATTTTGGTAAGCTCACTATTACACCACGGAGAGAATTTTTCCCGAGCAGCTCTGCTGTCTCTGTCTCTAAATCATTCCATATGTCAAGATAAGCTTATCTATACATCACAAAACCACTCTGAAATATAGCTTACTCAGGGGAAAAAAGTGCTATGTTAACATATTATGTGATAATTAATCACACACAGTTCAGGAAGATAAAGATTCTTTTGCAAAACAAGAACAATAAAATAAAGGGGCTAAGATCCAATAATAAATTGGTACTCTGAAGGAGTTCAGCGTCTTTATTTTTCTGATGTTTCTTAGTCTAGAAGCCTAGAGGATACTTTTGTAATCACTAAAGGAATTTTATTCTTCCTACCAGAGCTGTTTCTCCCGGCAAAACAATTAGGTGATTAAAGAGGTTTACACAGTGCATCACTGTGGTCTACTAAGGATTTGTACTTGACATTACCAGTAAATGAAATTCACAGGGGAAAATCTGACTCATAGGGGCTTTTATATAAAGGCAAAGCAATTAGTCAATCAGTGTGGAGGAGGGGGAAAGGGAGAGAGCTAGTTGTACCAGATGTTGAGTAGCAAATTATCCAGCTGATATATACATATATATATATCTCTATATCTCCAATGGTTGCTTGGTCAATACATATCCTATTGTCAAAAAAAGAAAAAAAGAAAAAAAAAAGCTTTATTCTGCTTTCCACCAGCACTTCTAAAACTTACCACTCCAAACTTTCCAGGACAAGGACATATACTCATCCCAACTATGGTTTGATTAATTCTTGATAGTCTAAAAATTGTGTGGACACTAACTCATTCTAGCTTTCCAAAAGTTATCCGTTCCTTCCTTATCATTAATATCATGTTTTCCTTTTATGGAATGCAAAGAAAACATACTGGCTGCATGTGAACGTGGATCCACACTCCCAACCTGTAATCTTCATCTTAATTCTTGCAGACATTGTTCCAAAAGATTTTATCAAACTCTTATATTATTGCTTGTATATATAGTAATCATTTCCATCTTTTCTCCTATAAAACCCTGGAAGGAGACGAATATGTAAACAGCAGCAGGGTTCCTTTTAGATACTAGGCACTTGAGTGTGTTGAGAAAAAAACAACGGATGAATGGCCTGATGATGTTTAATCAAAAGAACAAAAGTTGGCTTTTCAGTTATGCAAAGCAAGATTTCATTTAGTTGTCATCATCAATTGATTGAAATCTATCCCTTAATTCTTTATATCTTGTCTTATATCTAAAAGTTTCACTTGGTAAATGGTTGTCATTCAACATGTACTTCCCACAGTATGCATTCTAAACTGTACACACCCCACTTGGATTTGTTTCTCAGCACAAACCTTATTTTCCAGTATACATCACTAATGTTCATGGTTAATTTCAACCTGCAACCTGGTGAAATGGTATCAGGCACGCCATATATTAATATGTTGAAAAGTAAAAAAAGTGCTTAGTGCCTTAACTAGTTACCAGTTAAAGGAAGCTACAAGCAGTTTAACAAATTAACTAAACTAACTTCCCGCGTCATACTGATTCCATGCCAGCTGCAGTAGAGTTAGGCGTGAGAAGTTATTGTTCTAAAATCTGCCCTTGCAAGTTCCAGGACCATCGAGGATAGTACTGCAACTGCGGAAACTTCTTAGAGTAGAAGCAGGGCTCATGGGGTCCTGCATTGTCGGGCTCCTCCCGCAGTGCTTCAGATCTCTTGGTCTGATCCGGGAACAAGAAACACGTGGGTCCAGCCAGGAGCAACGAGCCATTCAAATGAGTCAGCTGGCGTGTGCAAGATCAGTGCTTGCATCTTTGAATTTTGCTCTGCCCACCTGCCTCCTGCAAAAGGCAGAGATCAGAGGCTCCGCAGGATCAGTGAAGAGCATCTCACACTGCGGGAAAGTCGGAGTCTCGGGGAGGGCCCGCAATGGGGTAGCCGCTGAAAAAAGACAGATGCTCTGGAGGAGGGAAAGCAGAAGTGTGAGGTGTTGACTCTCCTTTGTTGTTTAAAGAGGAATTTGGTAACGTAAACATAGTTTGGAAAGTTAATAAATTAACTTATTATTATTATTATTATTTATTTTAGAGACAGAGTGTCTCTCTGTCACTCAGGCTGGAGTGCAGAGGCACGATCCTAGGTCGCTACAGACGCCATCTCCTGGGCTCAAGTGATCCTCCCATCTCAGCCTCCTGAGTAGCTGGGACTACAGGTGGGCCACAGTGCCTGGCTAATATACACACACACACACACACACACACACACACACACACACACACACACACACACACGGGTCTCTCTATGTTGCCCAGACTGGTCTCAAACTGCTAGCCCCAAACGATCCTCCTGCCTCAGCTGTGATGACAAGTGTGAGCCACTGTCCTCTGCCTGACCCTCTATTACTGAGAAAGTACCTTGGAGGGTCACCTGGTTGAATACTAAGTGACTGCATGGATTCAAACCCCAGCTCTGCTACATGTGGGCTGTGTGGCCAACCCAAGCTACCTCCCTACCCTACAGTTCCTTCATCTGCAAAATGGATATCATGATAGCGCCTGCCTCATAGAGCTGTTGTGACTATTAAGTGAAAGCTTCTAGATTACATGGAACAATTAGTATATTATCACCACTAACATCATTTTATAGGAGCAAATGTAAAAGGAAGTAAATGACAAAGATAAATTACAGAAGTAAAGCTTTACAGATAAATGAGCTTGAGGTGCAGCAAACATTTCCAGGCTCCTAACATGTTAGAAATCACTCAACAGTATTCCCAGGGGTTTTACTAGAATGGCTTTTGGACCTTCATCAAGTGAAGGGACAACAGTTCCTAACACTGTGCATTGCCCCTCCACTATAAAGTAGAAAGTGTTCATCGGAAAGGGCTGGGAGGATAAGCTGGGGCTTTGTTTCAAAAAGGATTCTTTTACGTAAAAGGTTGTATCAAAAAGAAACATACTATGCTCTTCTCTTTAAAGAGATTTTTAAATTATCAAAGATTTCAAGCATTTGTAAAGGTAGAAAGAGTAGTAATGGACCCTGAACTCTGCGCCCATCACCTGACAAGAATCATCATCACTCATGGCTAATCCCGTTTTCTTTCATTTATATCTATCCTTGTCTCTTTTCCAAAAAATTACTTGCAGTATGCATTCCTCAACGAAAGGCTCTTAAAAATATAAACACATTACCACTAAAACACTTATAATTATTACTTTATCCTAACAAATATGTGGATATTTAAAAATATATACATACGTATGTATTTTCCAATTGTAAGTTTTGTTTTTTAAATTTTATTTAATGTTTTTGTTATTTCTTTTTGGTAACGGCTTACAACACACATAAGGCACGTATGTGTGGGTACACATACATACAAATATATATTTTTAACTTTATATGTTATATAAATGTACTAAGTAATTACACATTTATTAGTAGTACAGGCACAAATAGCGTTTTACCAATACTGAACTGTGATCTTTTTTTTTTTGGTTATTATTTTGGATTCATGGGTGCATGTGCCAATTAGTTACATGGGTATATTGGATGATGCTGAGGTTTGGGTTTCTAATGATCCTGTCACACAAACAGTTAACGTAGTACCCAATAGATAGGTTTCCAATTCTTCCTACTCTCCCTCTCATCCCCCTCTAGAGTCCCCAGTGTCTACTGTTTCCATCTTTCTATCCATGTGTACCTAATGTTTAGTTGCCACTTATATGCGGTATTTGGTAAAACTCTTTTTTAAATGGGAGAAATGGGTGGGGTGCTTTCTTACCCTCTGCTTGCCAACACTTTACATTTTAGGTGCCAACTTATTTAGCTCCTGCTATTTTTGAATATATTGAGGTTGTTAGTATATATCAACATAAAATATTAGACCTCCTTGGAAGGAACAGAGAGTGTGGGGCTAAAGGATGGAAGATAAAAAACAAAAACAAAACAAAACAAAACAAAACACCAGCCTAGTTATGGGACAGAGAAAGCAAGGCAAAGGGAAGGAAGAAGTATAGGCTTGTGGCAGAGCTGGGGCTGTGCACAGAGGTCAGGCAATGGACTGGCAGGGGTGTCACTGCCCGATGACCTAAGCAACTGAACCAAGTCTGGCTTCAAGGGAAATGACCAGTGTTTGGCTGGGAAACAGCTCATAAGAATTTTCTGGGCAAGAAGACAGGTGTGTTGTTATTGTCATTTTGTGGAGAATATGACAAAAAGTAATGGTATGCCACCACCAAATGTGAAATTATGTGATTTTTTTAATTAGAGGATTTCTGAGGGAATGAAATAGTATTGTATTATACACAGAATGAAGATCAACAAGGTTATTAGTATGCATACCATATGCAAATGTGTATAAACATTTACACATATATAGAATTAAACAGACTTGATTTCAAGTCCTTGCTTCCTTAATTCCTATATAATTGAGCAAGTGATTTTCCCTCATTGAGCCCCAGTTTCCTCAACTAAAAAACGGGAATAGTAACAAGTCTATAAGATTACTGTGAGACTTAGATGAGATAAAAACATTCTAAGTACTTAGTTCAGTGCCTGGGCCAGGTACTAATAAAAGTCATATACCTGTCACAAAGCAGCAACAATATCAGAAGAAGAGGTGGCCGTTGTAGCAGCATTATTAATATTTCTCTACCTTCTAGCCAGCTTTTCTTTGCCTGGATACCATTTCAGAACAGAGAAATGCAGGGAGAGGGCAAGGAAATGGATAGTAGAAATAGCCAGTGATTCCAAGACGGTGACTGGGACCTGCGACAACCGCTTAGAATGAGTAAAGGGATGTGACAACTATGTGAGGATTGACCTTCTGTTGGTGCTTAATCTAATGTCTTCAGGGTAAAAAAAAAAAAAAAAACTAAAATAATACTAAACAATTAAAAAAAAATAGAATTCCCGCAAATTAGGTTTGGGGGTAAGTGAAGACAAACTACAGAAATAAATTTGGTTGAAATCAATCTTTGCTAAAAGTAGCCTCCGAAGATGAATTGGAGAGGAAATGTCACAAGATGTGAATGGACAATTGGTTGAGCATGCTTTCTAGAAAAACAGTAATTTAACTTCAGATAACTTCACTAAATAAAATATTGTATTCCTTGAAACTGAAGTCTGTGAAAGATATTTATATATATATATAGCACTTATGTAGTGATTTTGCTAAAACATAGGAAAGATGGGACAACGTGGGTATTTTTCACATTGGGTGATTAGGATCGCCTAATGCAGCCATTTTCTTTTTGCTGATAATATTGTTCTCATTTAGAAAAAAGATTAATTTCAAAAGATCAGGAAAATGGTACTTGAAAAATGCATCATTTTGCAGGGGTTCCATTTACAACCTGTTAAACTTTGAGAGAGCACCATTGAAAAGAAAATATGAACATGCCTTAATAGTTCATTAAAGCTGTGAGACTGGCTGAAAGGTCTAGTCATATTATAGTACTCATAATATCAAGAAGTGGAAGAGAAAAAATGCAAGGACCTTGAAAAACCTCGACTAAATTGAGAATATCACTTTGGTGTCTCCTCCATGGAGATTACAATGCTTTTGCGTCTCTTCTTCTTTCTTTTTAATATATGGTTCAAGTTCTAAACAAAATGTAAAATGGCTGTTTTGTCATGTTCTTAAAGGGAGGGAGATTAATTCTTTGGTGAAAACAGTTCAATATAATGCCCATAGACTAATATTAATTACCAATTTTAGGCAAAATGGCATGCCAAATTAATTACTGATGAACTATTTTAGTGGAAATATGCCATGAATCATATTGTTTGGGGGCAAAGTGGTTCTGTAATAAATATTTAACACACTGTGGGATATTCTGGTTGCCCTGGTCAGCCATTCATTTCCTTTGATCCCTGGAAACTAATTTTTGTTGCAGTCAACTGTAACTGATGGCAGATGGCTATTTTTTTTTTTTTGTAAATCAGCCACTTAATGTACAGTTCCCCATTTCTTCATTTGCTTTTCATCTGATTGTACCTCTAACACAGAAAGCAGTAAGACATAGTACCTGAGTTTGTTGGCAGGTGCAATCTGCCAATCATTTAATGCTTTAGAATTGAATCTAATCTGCCTGATGCTTCTAAGTATTTATTTAAAGTAAGACATTTCTGTAGTGAGAAATCACTTAGAATCTAGTTTATAAGCAGTGAGATACTGTAAGAACACTTTCCCCATTAACAAGGATGTTGTTCCATTTAAGTAGAGTGTTTTATAAACCAATATCATGATTGTGTCTTTGAAGTCTTATCTGATCTTAAAGTCTTTTCCTAAGTTTTCTTTTTCTACTCAAAAACCTGGGATTTCTGAATAGTGGTATGAGCTTGATAAATAATGAATCAGAGTTTATCAGCATAATATATTAATTTTCAAAATATGCATCCCTAACATTTTTATTTTATAATGTCCATTATGACTAGAATTTGTAAATAGCAGAAATTGTAGAGTAGCTTTTAAAACTGAATAGAAAATCACTGAGTGATTTTTTTCTTTTTACACAATACCATAGATTACAAAATTCAATCATATAATCTTCTTCTAAGCATAAATTCAAATTAATTTTTAGGCTCACCGACGCTATAAAGAATGCAGGAGAAATGTTGAATTCCTGTGCTAAATCCAAATGAATAACTTGTAAAGACAATGTTAAAATAATCTTTTTGACTTGTATTGTCCAAAACTAGCCACTAACTACATGTGGCAACCCAATTAAATTTAAATGAGTTAAATGAAACTGAAAATTGTATTATTTGATTGCACAAGTCACATTTAAGTGCTCAGTAGCTGCAGGTCATACTAATTGGTGTATTAAACAGTACAGGACTATAGAGCATTTTTGTCATTGCAGGAAGTTCTAAGGACACACCTGTTCCAGATTTACTTTTCTAACCTCTGGATTTTGGTATACATTAATCTAACAAATGTAACACGTAAAAAGAAAAGCTACCATTTTTTGAGGACCTATCTGCTAAGCACTATACTTGGTGTCTATAATAATGCAAAGCCAACGTTATGACCAATTAGACAATTTGTTTAAAAACTGATATAGAGCAAAAGAGGATCTCATTTTGAGAATTACAAATACTTAATTTAACAACCTTTAAAAAGAACTTATAGAAAAACATACTTTTCAGTATCAAAATAATCATGTTAAACCTAGCCAACTATAAACATGCTATGATAATCTCTTATCTATATATGTATATTCAATCTAAATGCTAATAAAATATTCCCAACCCACAGCTAGGGGAAGAAAAAAGAAAACTAGATTGAGTTAATAGTAAAATAAGATGAAGTGACTAAAATACTCTTCAGGAATCCATTAAATGTATGTGTGTGTGTGTGTATATATATATATATATATGATATGATTAGATTTTTTTTTTCCAGATGTATTCTTGCTCTGTCACCAAGGCTAGAGTGCAGTGGGGTGATCTTGGCTCACTGCAACATCTGCCTCCTGGATTCAAGCAATTCTCCTGTCTCAGTCACCCAAGTAGCCAGGATTACAGGCACCCGCTACCATGCCCAGCTAATTTTTGTATTTTTAGTAGAGACGGGGTTTCACCATATTGGCCAGGCTGGTCTCGAACTCCTGACCTCAGGTGATCCGCCCGCCTGGGCCTCCCAAAGTGTTGGCGTTACAGGCATGAGCCAGTGATTAGATTTTTATCCACTGCGTATCAATTTGTGTTTTCACAAACCCACTTAGACCTAGTTTTTTTGTACATAAGAATAAGAATTATTGCATTAAGTGTTCTCTTTCATATATATTTACATCTTGTCTCTACATACCTCCTCATAAACAATAAACAACACATTAAATAAATTTTCAAGGCAACATTGTAAATGACACTAATTATCTTAGATACTTTATTTCTGGAATGTTATATTTAATATCTCACAGTATTTTTTAAAACTTAATTATGTTCTATTTATAAGAATTTATTTACTGTGTAAGAATGTTTAACATGCTTAATTGATTCGGACCTCTATATCTGTGCAAGCCCTCACTGTATGAATTTACAGTGAGGAATCGCACCTCGGGGAGGTATGCAGTGCAAAACTGGCACAGCTGCACACCTCTGCTCAGTCATTGAAAGCACACAATATGTTCCTTTGCCTTTATTTCACGAATGTTTCTGATGCATATGTAGCATGTCCTGTACCAAATGACAAGAACAAAACATGTTCACCAATGACAGAATACTAGCATTTGGACTTGGAACTAAAAGGCATTGGCAGGTGCACTTCCATGCCTGGGAATCTCCCTGCACTTCACTGAATATTCTGTAATACCTAAAAGCAACCCTGATTATTTATTCGTCAATTTAACCATTTAAAAATATATGTGTGCCTATGATATCCCAGATCTTAGTCTAGGAATATAAAGAATAAAACAGTCCTTACCTGAAGGTTTTTAGATTGGAGAAACACAGAGGTACGGAGGAAGTAATTAAAATACGTTTTTATAACTGCCACCAAATGGACAAGCACAAGCTATCATGGAGGTACAGTGGATAATTACCTAAACCATCCAAGGGTATCAGTGAAAACTTCTTAGGGGAATATTACCTTAGAGAAATTTTAAAGTTTGAGCTGGAGTTAGCCAGGTAAAGCAGAACTAAAGAAAAGCACTCTAGTTAGATACATAAGAATAGACACAGAAGGACAACCCAGGAGTGGTTTTCAAGGTTATTCTACAGACTACAATAAATCACAGTAATTATTAATAATCGTCTCACTTACATGGCAAAAAGTCCTATTGTCTTATCAATATCCATTCTTTGCCTTTAAAAATGAAATCCCAGCATTTTAACTGAGCAGTTGGCTGACCATCTAAAGACTGTATTTCTTAGTCTCCCTTGCAATTAGGCATGGGAATATAACTAATTGCCAGCCAGGGATACATGAGCAGAAGGAAATTTGTAATTTTCTTTTTTTATTTTTATTTTTTGAAATTTTCATAAAATCCAGCTCCCGGAAGAATGAATTTCTGATTTCTAAGCTCTGTCTTCAAAGGAAAGTGGAACGACTTCTATTCTATGGGCTATCTGAAATATAGATGGGTGATAACTGGAGCAGCAATCTTCGAATTACAAGATTAAAATTGCATGTTGAGAATGACTGAGCCACAACATAGGAGAGCCTGGGTCCTTGATAGCACAGAGCCACCTTAGCAATACCAGACTGCTTAAACTTGGAATATTGTGGGAGAGAACAAATAAATTTGTAACTTGCTTATGTCACTATTATATTCAGACCTTTGCTACAGCAATCATCTTTGTTAAATGTTAAAAAAGTAACAATAATTTACTTTTATCTTTACATTATTCTTGCTATTTGACTAGAATTCCTGATGTACCGTGAGAATAGAATCTCCATTGGCTGCCACAGTACTTTGCGATTTGTAAGGTGACCCAAAATAAGTTTTTGGATCCTGATAAGTCTATGTTAGCTATCTGATACACTTTTTGAACAAAGATTTATGTCCATAGATTCTTGGGCATAAAACAGTTAATTTCATAGATCTTTTAAAAATAAGTTGGCAGGGTAAATATATTTAGTGACTTAATCCGGCCGTATCTTTTATTACTTATTTTTAACATATTTGCATGTATTATCTTGAAATACACTATGGAGACATTTTCATAAAGGTACAATTTGATTCACTTTCTCTTTGTACACAAAAATTAACATTCTGCTATTCTTTGAAAATGAAAACAAAGTTACAGATAAAGCATACTGTAATCCAACTAAAAATACTGTTTGCAAAGGAACCATGTATGATGTATTCCCAATTAGGAAGGCAATACATTTTAATGTCATAAATGCCACATTTTATTGTTCCAAATACAGTTGTGTTTGATTTATTACTAATTTTGCCTGAAAAATTAAAAATCAAACTTTATGATTGTGCATGCAAAACTATGAACACTATATCATATCGAAATAACTCAGAATATGAAAAATTATAGTTCTTCATTATAAGCTGACATTTAACTAGTTGGCATACAAAAGACATCAGGTAAACCATCTGCTTTTAAAGACTGTACATCCTTCATCCTCAAGCCATGCACAAATTCAAACTAAAGCACTACTTTGAATTTTTAATCATTAGATATTTTCTATTAATCAACAAAACATTGACTTCACTGAATATCACTTTTAATGTCAACATATAGCATTCTTATAGTAAAATGATAGTGACTAATAATTAATGATAATGATTGATGACAAAATGCTCTCTTGTTTCTTATATCCTCATACAGTTTATGTACTACTTATACACCTGACAATATAAAACTTTGTTATTAGAAGCCATTTAATATTCTGATATTTCCATTAAATTCATCTCAATCATAGAAATAAAATTTGATGCCAGCTGAGAAAACATCACAAAACCAGAGCAAGAGATACTGCCTACTCTTTGGTGAGTCGGCCATAGTTCAGTGTTAGGCATCACTTTCTAGACCAAACTGAAATCCTGGATGATAAGATTTTTGCTTTAATTGTACATTATAAATCTAAATGTTATTCCATCTCTGTGATTCTGTGATGACGAAAAGACAAAGCTTAAAAGGCTGGAAAAGTCCCAGCTACCTACTCGGGAGGCTGAGGCTGAATGGCATGAACCCGGGAGGCGGAGCTTGCAGTGAGCCCAGATTGCGCCACTGCACTCCAGCCTGGCGACAGAGCGAGACTCCGTCTCAAAAAAAAAAAAAAAAAAAAAAAAAAAAAAAAGGCTGGAAAGATCCTAGACATCCTTATTCAGAGGCTAAAATGAAAGGTATTCTCTAATTGAAGGCACCACAATGAGCTAAACAATAAACTAAACTTATTTCCTAAAAGAACTCTCCAGCCCCTCAGACATAAAAAGCCAGATTCTTTCTCCCAGGGAGTCATTGACATTCAAATCTTCCTCCTAAGGTTGAATAATATTCACAATATCTTTATATTTCCAACCTGACAAACATAGGTCTGCTGTGCCAAAAAAAATGTACATTCAGGACTTGTCAGAGGCATTCTATGTGGCTTATTGCCTTTTTTTTTTTTTCTGAAGTCAGAATCACATCTACAGCAAATTCAACATCAAATGACAAGCCAGAATGATCAACGCTGCTCATAACAAATCCACTCTTCCAGCCCTTAAGCATTATGTGCTACAACACAGGAGTGTTGCCGTCGATGTATTTGAACTAGAGGACAGTATAATACCTGAGCAAGCATTCTGGGATGAGCTGAGGGATGACTGCAAACAGAGATGGCACCAGACATGCTGTAAAGCACACATTCAAATATGACACAGCAGAGCTGTGAAGAGCCAGCCATCAACTACACGGGCAGCCTCCTGCTCTGGCCATTGGGATGGAAGTCTCTCAGAGTCACAGGCGGTTATTGGTTTTGAAACTTCAGCTGTAGTTGCAATAAGTAGTCTTTACGTAAAGGGGAGTAGAGAGAACTGTGCTACATTAGGTCAGCATAACAGTGTTTTCAGAAACAGTGCTTACAAACCACGAGTCCAAAGAAAAAGATATTTGATTTCATATAAGAATGCTAAAGGATCACTTAACACCTCTGTAAACTACAATGTAACTCATGTGTTGCTCGTTGGAAATACCATGGACTGACAGGACTCTGGTTAGAAATAAATTAAACATTTATTCTAGATCATATCCTCAGGTCGGTATAGAAAGGCATCCATTTGTTGAAATTCCCCCTCACTGTGTTTCTTAAAGACAAATAGGATGAAAAATACGACACAAATAATCCTCCCGCGAAGGAATCTTAAATCCTTAGGCAACTTCACAGTATCAATTAGTTTGGCAGTTAAATGTAAATTACTCAATGGAAATGGAGTATTAGGACATGCATTTTACATAGTGAAGAACCCTTGATTCAGATTTTGTAAGCTAAAGGAAGAAATGTCAGTTTAGCACCCTTAATTGAGGTCGGCAAACATTTCCCGAAGCTGTAATATTTGCCAGGCACTGTATCCGGCAATGGGGGTTTGAAGATAAATTATGTACTGTGTTAGTTTATTTTAAACATCTTTCCAAATCCATCCAAATAAATTAACATATAGTTTGTTTCAGTGTAAGTACAACTCTCCCCAAAATGTACTGAAATATTTAACAATTCAATCAATCTGAAGCTAAATTATATAAAAACATAGGTGTATATGGCATATTCATAATTGTGTGCGATCACCTACTTTGAGTCCCAATGCTTTGCAGAAACAGGTGTAAAAATCATCCTGCCATTTGATCCAAGGCATTTTTTCCATGGCATTCATTTTTCACCAATGTTTTCTATATTGCAGTTTTTAAAAGATTATCAGAAGTGATTCTGGGGTTCCTAGTGTTACAAACATGAAGAATTTTCTTAATCCTAGTTGTGGGATAAGGTGATAAGACAGGCCATTACAGAGAGTAAACATGGGGGGACATAAAGAGGCAGGAGGTTCTAAGGTAAACCTGATCCGTTCAGGTATCCTGACTCCCAGGTCTCATATCTTTCACATGGCCACCTCCTCTCTGGCTTAGCTTTTTCTATTTGGGGTCACAAAGACCAGAATTTGAGGCCTGTTTAATTCTTTACTATTTGCACAACCTTTGAAAATTTAATTACTTAACCTTTCAACTTTAAGTTTTCTTATTAGCATCTCTGTTGTTTTCTTATATTGGTATTGTCATCAATATCCACACTACCCTCACAGTCATCTACTTCACTTGTTTTCATATTTACGTATTTAGTCGTTTATTTCAGGAACACTGTAACAACATACTGTTTTTCCAAGTGAATAAATTGATAAAAAACAAATGTCTGTGATATGCCAACAAGATATTTTCTACAAAGGCCAGCATAGAACTTTCAAGAAAGCAACAAGAAGGTTAGAGCACACACCTTGTGTAGAGCAGACACATGTCTTGGTATTTTCAGGTCATGCTGTGGAAAAGATGGAGAAAAAAAAAACCCAGGCTGGGTTTGGTGGTTCATGCCTGTAATTACAGCACTTTGGGAGGCTGAGGAGTGAGGATTGCTTGAGGTCAGGAGTTTGAGACCAGCCTGGTCAACATAGTGAGACTTCATCTCTCAGAACAAAACAAACAAACAAACAAAAATTGCCATTCATGCTAGTGCAGGCCTGTAGTCCCAACACTTAGGGAGACCGACGTGAGAGGACCACTCCAGTCCAGGAGCTGGAGGCTGCAGTGAGCCATGATTGCACTACTGCACTCCAGCCTAGGAGACAGAGTGAGACCCCATCTCTGAAAAACAAACAAAAAAATACTCCAGTGCCCCTAGAGAAGTATAGAACATGGGATTTTGAAGTAAAAACATTTCTGATCTTCTAAAATGTCTGAGATAGCCTAGCTCCTGAGAGAGCCAAATTGTTCTGCACGTTGTATTCCTTATATTCACAAAGTCAATGTCTCAGATATATTACAACAGAAGAGTGGTCTTTTTATTTAGGGTCCTTATGGCTTTCTATAACAGTAAAATAACTAGAGTTCTCATTGAGGTATCATACCCTCCTGCTGTTATTTAGTACAAGAACGATTTTCCTTACACATCATTGGAAATATTATCACACTACACTGGAGTTAATTTTTTTTCCCCAGGGCCAGAAATATAGAATACGTGGTTTTCTGCCACCTGTTAATAATACAAAAATGCTATTTTCTTTTGGCTACTTATTGTTACACAAAGAAAAGATTTAAAACTTTAGAAAAAAAACACACAATATGATAAGTTAAAAGTAAACAAATATGAAAGATTCTGATTTAAACATTTCTAGTAGAAAATACTTGTAAATATGAACATAAAAGGCCAATTGCTTTATAACAATTTGTCCACGAATTTCCTGCCTGATAGATGATCACCTACTTGAGGGCAAGGGCATTTTGTCTTACTCATTTTTCATCTTCAGCACTCCACACAGTTTCTAATATAATTCCTAAAATATATGTGTTGCATCCATTAACAAATGAATGAAAAAAATACAAATTTAAGATTTTTTTTTAAATGAGGATGAAAATCCCAAGGCTTTGTTTCATAGAACTTATTTTCAAATGAGAACGATGGTTGGTTCTAGGACATGCCCATCTCCCACCTCTGATATAATCTGTGGATTGCCCACATTAATCACTCTTCGGGGAAACGGCATTGAAGGCAAATATTCAATGAGATCTGATGGAAAATGAGACCTGATGGTAATAACAACCAAATCATTTACTGTTAGAATTTTAATCCTATTAGTTAAATGGAAGGATGTTAGAATGGACAAGTGATCATGAAAGAATGTTCCCGGCAGCACTATATCATTAAGTCATGACTTACATGGCTTATACTAATTCTAGATAAATTGATACTACTATGGAATACATTGTACTGCCCCCACCCCACCCAAATTTCATATGTTGAAACCCTAATCCCCAGTGTGATGGTATTTGGAGATACAGCCATTGAGAGATAATTAGGCCATGAAGGTGAATCCCTTATGATGGTATTAGGGCCCTTACAAGAAGAGAGAGGAGACCTCTCTCTCTCTGTGTCCCTCTCTCTCTCTCTCTTTGCCATATGAGGACATAGCAATAAAACTGCCATCTGCAAGTCAGGAAGAGGGCCCTCATCAGGAACCAAACCAGCCAGCACCTTGATCTTAGACTTCCCAGCCTCCAGAATGGTAAGAAATCAATGTCGTTTGCTTAAGCCACACAGTCTATGATTTTTTTTTACAGCAGCCTGAGCAGACTAAGACAGATAGCTAGCAGAATTCAGACAGAATGGCTAGCCTAGCCTAATCAAACTCTTAGTCAGGTGAGGATGCAGTTAGTTGAGGATACAATTAGTTAGGCGAGGCCTGGATCTGGGCACATGCCTGGGAGGAAGGGATAAGGATCATCCTGGTTAGTCCCGAGTACCCCACAACGAAAGAATCACATGTGAAGAAATAGGAGACCCATCCTAAAAATAAACAAGTCATTATATATAATATTATAGATAATAATTATATTTATAATGTTATATATATACACACACACACACATAGTTTTCTTTAGTTTTAGGAAACAATCTGTTTTTGGTTTTACCACCTCAATATTTTAAAATCCACATTTTCTTATGCACAGTTGATGTTGGCTGTCCCCAGAGGCGTTGTGAAAATGGACTTACTTCAATTCAATGAATCTAAAGGTATAGAAGGCATTGAACATTTAGAGTCAAGACTTAGTATCCCATTCTTTTACATGTTGCAGAGACTGAAAATCCATTATTTATGTTATTTTGAACCATGAGACATCTTTTGAACCATGAGTTTCTTTAGCCTGGAAAATAAGCTTTTTAATTTAGAATACTACAGCTTGGAGCTACATATACAGAACGTACGCATCTTCATGGGATAGGAGAGAGTGTGTTACAATGTAGGACTGCTTCGCCACCTGGGGAGATGTTGGCCTTAAACCCCTGGAAGAACACCTTGAGACAGAAGGAACCTGGGTCACCATGATTCCTTCTAGAACATGAGGCTTCTTGGGGTTCTGAAAACAAATTACAAGTACTTCAAACTAAACAGGCTTTTTCTTTTTTGTTAATCTGCAAAGTTAACACCGGCAATAGCAAAAAAAAAAAAAAAAAAAAAAAATCAAAGGAAAACGTATTTCCAAAGAAAAAGGACCATAATAGTGATAACCTGAAGGTCACATTACAAAAAGTTATTGTGAAGTGTTGCAAAATATGAAGCTTATTTTTTTTTTTTTTTTTCACCAAATGAAGTGCTGCAGGTAACTCTAATTCTATTTTCAAGATAATTGGGAGGTAAATATAGATAAACAGAGAAGGAGGTAGATTCAGCAACTTAGGGAAATGGCATTTTCACTTGGTTTAACTAATGTCCCTAGTCAAGCTAGAGAAGCATTTATATTAAACTGTCACTATGAAGACGACAGTGCGACAATGGGAAAATCACAGTTGTTTCCACAGTCTCTTTGGAAATGCTTTTGTAATACAGAAGGCAAGTGTGAATTCCACCCAAAGACAGTAAATCTCGGTAGGCAATGGGAAAATCTTATGTTTTCAGTTTGATGAAAATAACGTATTTGTCCCATATATGTGTATGCATCTTTTTCCAACATGGGAATTGGAAAAGAACATTTGCAAATAATTACCTAAAGTTTATTGCTCGAAAGTCTACAATGGCAAAACTTTGAGAAGGAAAGAAATCAGGGCATGTACAATAGTATAGATAAAATTGGAACTATTTCATATATATATAGAAGTGTGTGTGTATATATACACATATATAGGTACAAAGTTAGAATGGTTGTGTGTGCTGATCACCTTTTTTTGTGTAGGTGTTCAACACAATTATATAGAAAAATAACGCAGTCCCCAGACGTTTACCTTAGTTTCTTCAGTAAATTCGATAATTATATTCACATTATTTAATGTTTATCTTTTTAAAAGAGTAAATAAATTCTGACCCATTAATCATTTACATAGTTTGGCTGGGCATGGTGGCTAATGCTTGTAATCCCAACATTTTGGGAGGCTGAGGAAGGTGGATTACCTGAGGCCAGGAGTTCGAGACTAACCTGGGCAACATAGTGAAACCCCGACTCTACTAAAAATACATAAATTAGCTGAGCGTGGTGGCGGGCACCTGTAATCCCAGCTACTCAGGAGGCTGAGGCAGGAGAATCTCTTAAACCTTGGAAGCGGAGGTTGCAGTGAGCTGAGATCACACAACACTGCACTCCAGTCTGGGCAAGAGAGCAAAACTCGGTCTCAAAAAAAAAAAAAAAAAAAAAAAAAAATCATTTACGTAGTTTGTGTTAATGTTAAAAATAATGATGAAAAAATGCTAAATAATTCTGTGAATCTCTTACAGCTGACTTATCATACTTGAGTCCTTTTAGTTTGGCATCCTAAATTACCAAGGAGACATGCTTGACTCCCACAAATTGCTATATTGATCAGTGTCTACAAAAGTTCTTAAGAAGTGAGCATTTCTTTTCAGGGCTAGTGGATTCTCCTCTGATATATAGTCCCTTGTAGTGAGTTATGATGCCTTCTTGATTTACACACCATCTTCCAGTCTCTCTCTCCTCTGCAGATGTGTCCAAATAAGCACTACTATTGTTCCATCTTTTATTCATTATGCAAATGTTTATTCAGTGTTGAAGGGAATACAAAGATGTATGCAATGGTGTTCTAGTCTTGAAGGAGTTCACAGTTGCATGTAGACAGCTTAGGCTACACATTACACCAATGGCGGTGATAATAAATACTTTCACCTTTATTCATTGAAAACCTTTGCAATGACTTCACATTAACTATAAAGTCCCTTCTCTTTAGTAGGCTGCTCATAGTCCTTGACCAGCTATGCTTCCAAATTCATTTCCTCCTCCATATACAATGTCAATCTGGGGAAGGAATATGATCATTTTATTTCCCAAGTCTCCACATATGCGACTTCCCTTGTCTGAATGCCCTTATCACATCTCAAGGCTTCTTACAATATAATCATTTTTTAAAAATCCAGTTTTATTCCCTCTAGTATCAAAATGTCTTTCTTGACCTTTACAGTTACTGGTTATAGTTCCTACTGTAAATTCATGAGTTATTTTTTTGACCAATTAGTGACATTTCCTATATTTTAGCTATGTATTATATCTTAACTTCTAAATGTGTGTTTATCCCATATCATCCCCTGAAATCCTTAACACAGGTGTGATGCACACAGTATGTTGAGAAAATACCTGATGCATAAATTAATAAATGGAGGTGTTCACCACTTTATGATTTCTCCATCAGAGATAAACCAGAGCTGAGAATCCCCAACATGGAGGGGTTAAGACTCCAATCTAAATAGGAAAAAAAAATGAAGCTTAAAAAAAATTCTAGGGAATGCAAAGACCTGCCATTGAAGACTGGAGTGAAACAAAACATTTGCCAAAGGAAAAAGGACACGTTTGATAGAAACATTACAAGTCCCAAATTAATTTAAGTACCAAATCCAACATCTATGGAAAAGGAGGAGACAGTTTGGCCAAGAAAGGGAATGCGCTTCTTCATAGAAGGCTTTGAGGGAACAGACAGTGTTCCAGTTCCTGCTGAACTGAATTAGTCATGTCTGAGGAGTACCCAGAATGAGACCTGCTCAGCATCCATGCAGTGATCCATGTGGTCCCGCTTGTGGTTAAGTTGCTTCCTGCATTGCTTCCAAGTGGCAGGATTAAATCCACAGTGGACTTTCATCAAAGGCCTCTATTATGCTATGTGCTCATGCAAATGTCAGTGAATGAGATGCTCTATGGTAGTGAGTGCTTATTCTCACTTGACAGCTCAGGGAACTGAGTAAAGTGTTAACAGATCTAATGGCCATGGCTATTAAAGTGACTGAGTTCCAATTTGAATGGTGATTTCACAGACGATTCTTTTTGTATCTTTAGTTTGTTCTCATTTTTTAAGATTTGTGAGCCCCTTTTACAGTAATACCTACTCTTCTGTAGCCCCATTAGAATTTAAAAATAATTACCCTACCAATTTTGTCAAGTGGAAGAAAAAGAACTGACAAGAAATACGAAATTGTATCAGATTAGTCTACTATAAAATTATATTATACATTGTATTTTAAATAATATCCCATTTCTAATCTTTGCATATAATACAAACTTCAATTTTTTCTCATATAATAAATAAGGCACATTGCCTAATTAGTTTTGTATCAGTCTTGGGGGTTGGGGAAGGGAAGCATGATTTTTTTTTAATACAACTCCAAAAAGTGACATGTTGATTTTAGAAAGAGATTAAATTTAACATCACGTTATTTTATTTTTTAAAATTTGATTTACATGTTGCATAGTAAGTGTTATCTGATAAGTATAACTTACAAATTTAGGGAGACTCATTTTGAGGTAAATTTGTAGAATTTTGTAGAATTAATATGTTTATATTTCATATCAACTTGTTATTTTTCTTTCCACTGTTATTCAGTAGTGAATTATGCACATAAATTAAACAATATATGTCTTAGAACACAACCTATTTATAACTGATTTATAACCTATTTATAACTATTTCTAAACCACAACACCAAGTAAAATCCTGTTTAGCGATAAACGAAGTGACAGAATCAAAAGCAGAGTTATGAGACCTATGGTGACCAACATGGTACTTTATTTTCTAAATAATCACCCATAGGCTCTTTAACTACTTTATTTTGGAAGTAAGCACATTGAAATGATTATTTTCTGCCCTACTTTTTAGCAAATGGAAATCAATACACATTAAGAATGTGAACCTTCAACATAACTTTGAGAACTACTGGAACCTCTGAAACTATTGTGAAGGGAATCGTTTTGGAAACTGCTCTACAGAGGAGACGGTTAAGAAGGGCCTTTGCAGAGGGGAGATGAGTCATTATCATCACATGTAGGCAGCCAGCAAACAGTGAGGTGCAGTTCTGACCTTCAGCCTCTATCACTAATTCAATGCACAAGTTGACTGCTGAGTTAGTAATGCAGCTACGTTGGCATGTCAAAGACCAGATAAACTCCCACTGCAGTGGCTCCAGAGGTGACAGTAGAGCTTCCAACCTTTATTTATTTATTTTTATTGATATATCATGGTTGGTGCATATTTTCAGGGTTCACGGGATAATCTGATACATTCATATAAATCAAGTAAGCGTAATTGGATTATCCATCACCTTAAATATTTATATTTTCTTTACTTATAGCCTTAATTGATGTGACTTTCAATGACTTAAACATATTAAATTCATCTAGTCATGAGAATTTAGCAGCTGAAATCGAACATTTGAAGTGTTAACATTGGTGAACTTACAGTTAAAGAATAATTTACAGAAAGTTGACCTAAAAGGTAAACTCTGCATTATTATTGATGATCAGACTATCCAAGTATAAAACTCCATGTATGGATCATTTGATTTTTATTTTGTTTTGTTTTTAGTTTTGTGGGTACCTAGTAGGTGTATATATTTATGGCATACGTGAGACATTTTTACACAGGTGTGCAATGCCCAATAAGCACATCAGGGTAAATAGGATATCCAACATATCAGGCATTTATCCTTTCTTTGGATTACAAACATTCCACTTATAATCTTTTAGTTATTTTTAAATGTACAAATAAATCATTAACGGTCATTACCTCACTGTGCTATCAAATACTAGATCTAATTCATTCTATCTAACTATAATTTTGTACCCACTAGGCATCCCCACCTCCCTTTCCCCTGACTACCCTTCTCGGCCTCTGGTTACCATAATTCTAGTCTCTATCTCCATGAGGTTTTTAAATTTTTCTTTTTTAGCTCCCACAAATAAGTGATCATTTTATTTTTAAGCCCTGCCTTTCCATTACATAGAGGAAATCTGTGCAACTTCCATAAATATAATTGGGAACACTTTGCAAAATTAAAACTGTCTCTTTAGGCTTAGGTCTAAATGCCACTCATGTTATTACTGTCTCTAGTGTTGGTCCTCCAAACTTTTGTCACTGGTTTTGAGGTTTCAATTTATTTAACGAAGCTTTGAGAGTACAACAAAATACAATGTCAGATGGGCAAAATTAATTTTTGAATTCCTGAGGGAAGTAAACTAGTTGGAGGACAAGATAATGTAAACTTAAAAAGCAAAACAAAGAAAGAAACCTAGAAACCTCATTATGAAAGTCAATAAATCATTTGTAATTTCCTTACAAACTTATGCCTGGTAAACTCTATGTTAATTCGAGATGGAGTCTCTCTCTCTCTCTCTCTCTGTCTGTCTCTCTGTCTCTTGCTCTCGCTCTCTAAATGTTTTACATTTTTCAAACTCCCATCCCACATGGGATTACCATATAGGGTTTCCATAAACTAAATTTCCTATAGAAGGTGGGCAACTAGTGATACCTTATCTTCCTTCAAGCTAGAAAGCCTTTGCAAATAATCTAGAAGTGGGATTGTTGGCATCTGCCAAAATTACTGAAGAAGCTGGTCCTTGTTTTCTCTAATGGTGGATTGAGTTTTGAAAAAAGGGTTACAGTTACATGAAAAATGTTCCATCAGCAACACTGAAGGTACAAAAACAGATGAAAAACATCTTTTATGCCTAAATCTTAGGGTTTTTGTTCAGCGGTTTTGTATTCACATCTCGAAGTGTGTGCCATTTTAATGACAACTCATTGTGTCCTAGAAAAACTCTACTTCACAATGTCCTTTTTTTATAAATAATGTGGCTGAAAACAAGAATGGATTCTTTTAAAAATACTTGATGATGTTAGTTCTCAACCCTCAGCCTCAGAAGACTGGGTAACACAATGCCTTTTTGAAAATGAAATAAAAGGCACAACTGCAAAAGTAAAAAGACGTTTGCTGTGTAATATACTAGTGAACATGAAGATCAAATCTAACAAAGTCATGCAGTAGAAGAGAGAAGAGGCACGGCGAAACAAGCAGGTACAACAAAGGTTGTAGCAAACATCTCGACTCAAGTTTCAGAAGGCGAAAGAGAACCCTAACCCTATGCTAATGTTTAAGAATACACACCTGCACTTACTCATCCTATCGCTGTTTGAAGTAGTAGACTGATATAATTCTAGTGTGTTGTTGTTGTTGTTGTTTGAGAAAGAGTATCACTCTGTTGCCCAGGCTGGAGTGCAGTGGTACGACGTGATCTCAGCTCACCGCAGCCGCGACCCCCCTGGGTGCAAGTGACCCTTCCACCTCAGCCTCCCAAGTGGCTGGGACTCCAGGCACATGCCACTATGCCCAACTATTTTCTTAATTTTTATTTTTTGTAGAGATGGGTTTTGCCAAGTTGTCCATGCTGGTCTTGAACTCCCAGGCTCAAACGATCCTCCTGCCTCCACTCACAAAGTGCTGGGATTAGAGGCGTGAGCCACTGTGCCCAGCCTAACCTAATTCCTGTATTTTTTTTAACATAGCTAGCTAGCTAGCACACGTTTCTCTATGTCCAGTCATGGATGAGTCAGTGCACAACTGGGGAGTCACATGTAGAATACCCTCTGAAATTCTTGACCTTCTTGGCTTGAGGATTGTCCAAGAGAGCCTTGAGAGCCTTGAGAGGCTTCTGGAGCTTGAGAGCCATCAGTGGGATGGCACAAGAGGAGATCTCCTTGTACACATACCAACAGTTCATTTACTGAGCACCTACTATGTGCCAGGGAGTGCCCTAAGCACCTATTGTGATGACCTCTTTTAACCCTACAACAGCTTCATGTTAAAGTTTCTCTTCTTACCCCATTTCACAGTTAAGGAAACAGAAGCATAACAATTAAGTGAAAAGACGGTGCTCGCCCAGCTAGTCAATAACAGAGCAAAACTGCAAACTCAGCCATCTGGCTCCACGGCCTTTGCCTTCCTCCTTCAGCTCTGTTCTGCTTTATTGGACAAGAGCTTGCCTTTTCCCCGGTAAAGTCATTTTAATCACCTGCAGTGGATGGGGTACAGAACTTATTAGCACTGATTCTGCACTAATTTTAATTACCCCTTTGTTATGATGGGGTGTTCAGTGAGGGAGGTAAGGCTGAGCTGTGTGGGAAGCCAGGTTTTTCATTACTAAATATCTTAACAAAGATGGTTCCTGCCAGTTATAACACCTTTATAACCTCTTCCCCAAATTTAAGGTATATTACTTTCCGACTTGGCTATGAAAAAGAAAAGTTGGATTTTTCTTATTTTGTTTGCTTCCTTAATTGGCATAATTTAATCTAAAAAACTACACACACACACACACACACACACACACACACACACCCACCCCTACTTCATTAAGCTTTCTCTGTTTTTCCTTTAAGTTGTATAGAGCTAAAACTGACACCTGAGGAAGAGACTAATAGGTAGGTTCTGTAATTGTATGTAGTTTCAGTCTCTAAATGTGAAAACTGGTTGTGTTCATCAAATTATTTGCAAATTCAAATTCACTAGTTGTTTGTTGTTCATCAAATTTTTCGTTGAATGTTGCTTTTCTACTAAACTTTCAAATTTATTATTTACTAATATATTTATCTTTAACAGAGGGAACATTCCATGGGAAAGAAAAAGATTTCCTTTTCGTTCAGTGTCTGAATACTAGCCTAGTTTTGTTTGCTTGTTTTGGAATATATACCCCACATATACCTTGCTACCCATATATCTATATAGGAAAAAATATTTAAAGGGAAGAAATAAAATAGCTCAATTCAGGCATAGTTATATTGTCAAGACATAGTTCCAATAGCAATTAAAATATATTACCCTGAAAATGATGTTTTATCTACAGGCATGATTGAACTGGCTGTTATGATAGTGAATTTTTTTTAATAAGAAAAGAGGTAAGATTTTTAAACTGACTAAACTGCCTTGGCCCTTGCTTAGCTAAGTATATAGGCAAGATTTATAACTCCAGTGATTTACAGAGCATGTCTTGATATTATTCCTATACTATTCAATATTGCTGCCTCTTCTTACTCTGATTCGATATTAGGTGCCTAAACTTATAAATAAGATGTTCTTAGAGGAGGGTCCTTTCACCAAATCGACAATGATGATGATGATGATGATGACGATGATAACAGCAGATATTTACTGAGTGTTGCTACAGTTAAATGTTATATAGACATTATATCATATCTCTTTTCACAGATGAGGAAAATGAGATTCAGGGAGTTAAGTCAGTTACCAATGATGGCTCAGTAAGAAAGCTTAAATTAAGATTTAAACCCATGTGTTTATGACTCTAAAGCCCTTGGTTTTACTACTACAAATGACTGTTCATATTTATAATTTATGATGTTAATTTTCTCAAAATAAAAATTTTTAAAAAGACCACTGCAAAGTGAAATGAAAGATTTTAGGCTGTAATGGAGAACATTCTACCATATATTCAAATGGAGAAATGAGATGCCCATGATTTAATTTCACTAGATTCAACAAGATTTTTTATTTAGAGTACTTACATAATTTTAAAATGTTTTATTTAGAATGATTAAATCATTCCCATGATTTAAATAATTTATTTCAGTGATTTAACAATCATTTAATAGAATAATTTAATAGAATTATTAAATAATTTTTTACTTAGAATAATTAATTCCCATGATTTAATTTCATTGGATTCTGTAAGATTTTTTACTTAGAATTTTTAAATTCTAAATAAACTTTTTAATGAATTATAACAAACTGTTTATAAGGTTTGTATCACACTGTTGTACCAGTGTGATACAAATTTTGTACCCAAATTGCATTTTGTCTTTTTATGTATAATATGAAACCCGTAAACATTTAAACATGGAGTTTAAAATATTTTACAGAATTTGAATGTCTGCCAATATGAAAAACAAAACCTGGAGGGAAATTCTGTGACTTTTCTATGTCTGTTTTGCTTTGAAATCAATTGCCATGGCTACTCATAGTTAAGGTTTGAATCAATCATCTCATTAAGATTTCATATTGTTCATTAAAAAATTCACTGGCATTGCTCATGGACACTATATTTCTTGCAATGTAATTTTTATTTTCAACAAATATAATGGGATGTATGGGGAAGTTTTGTGCTATTTGGCAACTCCAGAAGGACGTCCACCTGCCTCTATGGAACACTGCTGTTGTTGGTCAAAGCTGTTTCCAGGGCTTAAGATACAGAATTCTTTGACTTCATTCGGTGTTCTGTGCTTTCCAGCCACTGGCAGAGAACTACATACATTTTTACAACTCTTTCCATTCTTTTACCTGCCAGACACATACAAACAAAAATATGCTAATAAATCAAGGACTACGCAAAAGAAGGGGCAAAGTCAGGTTCATCAGAGCCCTGTCCATTTCAGCATGCAAAATATGCATAATTAATGTAAAATGAGGGAAATAGAATTGGTAGAAAAGTGTGCATTGGTTTTATCTTTCAGGGACAGATGAGACTTTATTTTCAATGACTATATCGTGTTTTGAAAGAAAATAGAAATATGAATAATGATAGAAATTATAGTAATCATGAAAAAGTAGCTATTTTGATTAGTGATTTGTTTCTAAAATTGTTTGAATGAATCTTCATTAATATTTCTGAAGAAGAGGGTATAAAATGTAAAGTAATAATTATATGTATACACTGTTTCAATAGAATATGTGTTATGATTTATAAAAAACAAAAAGGTTAGAACAATTTTGCTTTCCATTCTTAACTTCTATTATATTCTAGAGAGGAAATAAAGATCTTAACTTATGTAAATTAGTTTCAAAGCAAAGGACCAAAGTAATTAATGCTTAAGATTTTGCTTTGTTTTACGATGATGAAAAAAATATATTTTCATACAACAATTTACAAAAAGTACACAGACTATAGTCAACTAGAAGTAGATAAATAAACCAAAATAGAATTAAATCAAGACAAACAGTATCCAATAAGCAAGTAAGAAACCAGGAATGTGATTAATACACAAAATACATTACAGAGTAACACATCAATACAAATAGTATGAAAAACTCCCATCTTCCATACAGTATTCTCTCCATAGTCTCCCCTGTTTGGCTAGGTGATCAAATACTTCCAGACTAGAAAGAAAAATAAGGCTGCATATGGAAACTTGATCAGATTCTTTCTGGGCTAATTCTTGACTGGTTGTTAGCATTATTGATCCACGCTGTGCCTGTGACTGGCTTTCCTGAATGGTCTTTATAAAACATATCTGCTCATGCCATACTCTTGCTTAAAATCCCTCAGGGTCTCCAGTGTGAAAGAGCACCCTTGAAAACCTAACGATGACATGGAAGAAGCTCTGTGATGCTACTTGCTTCTCAATTATGCTCCATCTCATAGCCATCTTCACTACCACAATTGTTCAAGAGTTTTCTCAATAGGACCAACTTTGCTTCCTATTTGGGCATTTTTATGTGTTATTCCCATAGTTTCATTTTTCCCATGTTCCATTTCTCTGTCGTTATATGTAATACCATTTCATCTTTAACAGCCAAATACTACCTCTCCTGAAAAACCTTCTCCAGTATCCCCAGCTCTGGAGATCCGGGCGGATGTCTCTCCTCTTGCATGTAACACTGTGCTCTCTGTAATTATTTGCTTACATGTGTTTGCCCTCTGGACTATGAATCCGGGATGGCAGGGCTTGGTTTGAATGTTGTTAGAATTCTCAGCCCTGAGGTTAGTCACCAGTTCATTCATTGTAGGTTTTTAATAAATGGTTGGTGAGTAAACTAGACAGGGAGGAAACAAAGCACCCTCACAGAAGTGACTGTCCAGTGGGAAGAGGATTCATGCTTACACAGGATTCAGACCTTACCGGAAATAATACATTGTCCTAATATGCCAGCATAGTGTCTCAGCCACATATACAACTCCCTTTCATATCATACATGGAGAATTGCCCAGGTATCTTCCCAAAGTTATAAAAGTGGAGATTCTGCATTTCAGAATTTGTTTTCACAAGTCATTTCCACATCTAGTCCACATGAACAAATACTGAAGGCACGCAACACAAGATTGGTTTGAACTGTATTCAAAGGGTGCCATTGGTCTTTTCTCCTGGTAAATAGCATGCCTCAGTAATGACTTTACAAACATCTGATCAAACAGAAGTATAAAGGAAGAAAGGTGAGTATTTTTTTTTTTCCCATGGAATCAGAAAGGACAATTTGGAGAAGGTCACAACTTCAGTCTATATCTTTTGAATAATTCAACTAGTAGCATCATATCATTTGACAGGGTGATACTGTGATGTAATATTAATACAAATATATATAGATCTGGTCTCTTCCCTGGTTTCTAGCACAGGGCTCCTTAAACTCTAGGAATCTGGGGAGTGTTAAGAGGAGGTTTTTGTATGCAAATGAGATGACTGGTGGTTGAGGACTCTTAAACAGCTTCAGGATGGGGCTGGTCACCAGAAAGAACACGGCAGGATTAGAGGGTTGGGGCTTTCAGCGCCATCCACAGACTTCTCAGGAGGCAAGAGGGACTGAAGATTCAGTTGATCTGATGATAAGGACAATGATTTAATCAATCATGCCTACATAATGATGCTTAATAAAAACTCAAAAGGACTGAGTTCAGAGCTTCCAGATCACTGAACAGGTGGGGGTCTCTGTAAAGTGGTATGCTTGGGGAGGGCATGGGAGCTCCACACACCTTTCCCATGTACTTTGCCCTACACATCTCCTCTATCTGGCTGTTCTTCCATATCTTTTGTAATACCTTTCCTAATAAATCGGTAAACTGAAGTAAGTGTTGCCCTGAATTATGTGAGCTACTTTAGCAAATAAATTGAACCCAAGGAGGAGATTGTGGGAATCCAGATGTATAGCCTGTTAATCAGAATCACACATCGCAACCTGGGGCTTGCAATTTGAAGTGGGAAGAAGTCTTGTAGGACTGAGCCCTGAAGCAGCAGGATTTGATGCTTTCTCCACGTAGAAAGTGCCAGAATTGTATTGAATTCAAGGTTATCCAGAATTGCTTGCTTGGTGAGTGGAAGAAATGTCATACACATCTGGTGTCAGAAGTGTTGTGTTGAAATTAGGAAAAATGCTTTTCTTTTTGTCTACTAATAACCAGAAAAACTAGTTTCTGAACTCCACCACTCCCAAATTCAGATACTGTATGTGGGTATATGAACATATTGAGTAAAATCCATGTTTAATTTCCAGCATAATGAACATTAAAATCTGATAAATTTCTGCAGTTTGTATATGAAGCTTAATTCCCTGCTCCGAGGTCAGAAAGAATCCTGTTTTACATCCTTCATTCAGGAGTGATGAAACGTGGAATTTTTCATCTATGTTTTTATCCATGGTGATCCCCCTTGTATTAGTAAATAAAAAGTTTATTAGGGTGATCACTGATCGCAACATATTGTGGTTGTTAGCCATAACTATAAGTGCTTGAACAAATTCGTGAATTTCATCTTTGAAAATAATGAGAATATGATTTTTCTCATTATTTTATAAAGATTTTAGAAAATAAACATTCTGCTAAAATTTAGCGAAAAGCTAATTCTAACTCATTTTCTTTCATTGATTGCTAATAGTCTCCCAATAGGGCTTATTTCCTATATTAAGTTTATTTCCCAAATCACTGCCTGCCAGTTCACTGAAGTATGGCCCAGGCCTTGACCAAAAGGTTTCTTTACGTCCTCACAACCTCATACTTAAGTTAGGACACACACGTTTCTCTTAGGTTCTTTCTTCTTAGAGTAAGGAACCTAATTTTTGCCCCAGGAGTACATTTGATATACCGTTTTGTCTCTAATGGCACATTTCTGCCAAAATCACATACTGACTACAATTCTTTGGATAATAATAATAAGAAAAGCTGGTTGATCATAACACTTTGATCCTTCAGGTGGAGTTAATAGCAGTAGGTGGAAACCATAATTCACATTATAAGTTACACAGCAGTTGTGCCTGTAACACAGTTAGGAAAGAGGTGACTTTTCATGCAGAAATACAGTAGCACTTAAACATTGAAAAACTACTTTCTGTACTGCTGTGTGAATATTCTAGGGAAAAAAATACCTGATTATTTAGTATTTTCTCAGGCAAAACTCCCAATAAATTCGATGAGAAGTTTCCTTTACTAAACAGTGCAGAATTAGCTCATTTAATTTTTCTTGAGCTATTTCATGGTTTGGCAATAAAGTAGAATATACATGCCCAATAAAACTTGTTAAGAGTCAGCTCAGGGATATGTACTTATTCTTTTATTGTATACAAATAAATGCTTGAAGTATAGATCTTTATTTCCGTAATATTTATTCTTATTTCATATCTTGACATAAGAACGATTCTACAAGGGCTTTGACAAATACAGTGAAAGTAAACAACCATTCAGTCTGCTCCAGGAAATTTGCATCTGTGTTTCCCATGATGATGCTGCATTTTGTACTCTTTCATATTTTAGAGTGGATATGTCACATCCATCAATAGTTGGGAATTGCACTCCCTATGAAGCAGAGCCCTAACACGTAGAAGTGCCAAACTGATGAAAACACGAATTGAAAAGCAATGAAGCAATCCCTAATGAACAGGAGAACATGACTTGTTCAGCACTAAAAAATCAGGGAGGTGAAACAGTTTCCCCCACCAAATGAATATGGTGAAA